>NC_141153.1:44591071-44902500 GCF_053477565.2 Lygodium microphyllum | reverse complement strand
CTTTCTTTGATCTAGGCTCCAAGTTCTTTGGCAATTTCATTTGGAGTGAATTTGCTAAAGAAATCAACTTTCATCTAGGAAAGGATTACATGCATTTCACAAACTTTCTGCATGAGTATTGCTTTCTTCTACTCCTTGTTAAGGCTGTAAGGTGAACGAGCAATTTCCATTTTGGCTTCCAACTCTGCAATAAGCTCGGCATTTGTAGCACCTTTGAGAGAAAATCAAAAGTGAGATTGACTAAGAGGAACATGCATCCCCTCGGAACACTGACGTTCCTTTGAATCCAAAGGTTCCATAGGAACATTCCCCTCAAAGAGGTCCATAATGTTGAGGTAAACCATTAGATTCACCTAATAGAAGCCCCTTCCACCTGAATTGATAGGGGTGAAGGTGATTGACAACTTTGTATAGCCACTATATAATATTCTTATTAGCACAATAACTAATAAAAAGGTGAGGGAGAGTTTTGATTTCTTTTACACATCAAGGACATATTCCTAAACCAACCCCAGTACTCCTTGCTTTTTCTTGAATCCATACACTTTTGGGGAGAATGAGCCACAACAAGCAAGAGATTTTTGGTTGGATAGCCAGATACTAAATTTGACTAAACCTAAACACCCACTAAGCTTTAGTCCATGAAATACTCCATCTTTTGTTGAGTTTTTGAACCATATGGGCATTGGAAGGGGGGGAAATAGGCATAGTGAAAAGTTTGGCCTACATCTACCACCAAAAAACATTAGGGTTAAATTGTAAATCGAAACTAAATAAACCAAGGATTGATACCATTCCATCTATCTTTTCTTTCCATGATGACTAAAGATCCACCTTGCCAAGCATGTACCTTTGTTGTACCATTCTATTGTCTAGCTAGCTTTTAGAGGGCAAGTCCCAAAGTTCATTTGACACTCGAATACCTTTTTTGTTGTAGAATTCGATTGTCTAGCCAGCTTTTAGAGGGCAAGTCCCAAAGTTCCTTTGACACTCGAATACCTTTTTTGTTGAGTCTAGCCACTTGTTTTTATTAGGTCTAAGGGAATGGAAGAGATAGTTAGACTAAGACATATGGAGTCTTGGGGTAACCAACACATTGTTTTGGGTGTAGGTTGTATCTGGAGGAGGGGTTTGAATTTCAAATAGGCATTCCATAGATGTTTGACTAGCAGTGTGGTTTTTGAGGGAGTAAGTTTGGCATGTAATCATTGTGTGAGGGGGGAGGTTGTGTAGTCTTGGCCAAGCGGAGGCTCTGAACTTGGTTAGAGAGTGAGTGAAGAGAATAGCCAATCCTCCTAGGGATGAGACATATTTCAAAGCACCCACTTTGTTGCTAGTTGGTTTGCCAAAGAGTGTATGTCAATTATGCCAAGTCCCCCTAATTTCATAGGCACATTGTAGGTCCTCCAAATGACTTTAAGTATTTTGAATTTTGAGGAGGGCCCTCTTTAGATATAATTTCTATAGAACACCTCCAATTGTGATGGAGGATGCTAGCAGGAAAGGAAGAAGCACATGAGAGTAGAATGATATGGTTGAGTATGACTATTCTTGAAGCAAACCCCTCTTTGAGGTCATTCCATTTATTCAACTTCTTTTGTAACCTGTCAATCACCCATTTCTATCTTTATTTCTTTTGTTACTTGCTTTTGAGTGATAGATAGGTTATTCTTTTGATTGAAGACATGGTTATGTCCAACAAAGTCATGATTGTTCTTTTGAGCATACTCAAGGCCTTCCCAGAGTTGATAATACCATCCAAAATATATATGCCCTTTATAAACCCTTTATGTTCTTTCCTAATCCATTTGTTTAAATGGACATTGAGTTTTTGGGCCAGTGTTTTAGTAAAATTTTTATCAAACAAGTAATCGGTCTCCAATTCCTTGAACATTTTTTTCCTCCTTATGTATAAGTTTGAGAATCCCTTCATGGATGGAGGGGAGGACACCAAAATGGTCGGATTCCTTCCAAACATCGAGAAGAAGTTGAATAAAAATGTCCTTAAAAGATCTGGACAAATTCATTGGGTAAATTGTTTGGGCTAGGTGATTTGCCCTTGGCCTCTACCCTTGGCCAAGGACTTAATGGTGTCCACTATTTCGAAGTCTAATACATCAGCATCTAAAAGACAAGCTAGTTCCTATGGCACAACTTTCTTCTTGCACTTGGATACTTTAGACTTAGCCTTTGTTTGCAGGGGTGTGGGGGGGTTGATCACACTAAAGATATTGAAGAAATGTTCATGGACAATTGCAAGGCTCTCTCTTGTGATTGGGCCAAAGTTCTATTCACTTTTCTTAGGAAAGGGATATGCTCCTTTATTTTTTCTTGAGCATCCTAAAGTTTTCCTTAGTCAACCTGTCAGCCTTAACAAACCACCAACTTTTTGAAAATTTTATGGAGGCTCTTTGCCTCAATTAGTTCTTCCCTTTGTAGACAAAGGCTTTGGCACAAAGGAGCTTTTCCTAGAGATGTACTTCCCCTAGATCAATCCTAGCTTCTAGGCTGGATAACCTCATGGTAGGTTTGAACTCTTCTATTTTGACTGGTTAGGTCAAGGTCTATTTAGCTCTCCTTAGGAACTCTTGAGTGTCCTTAATGGCTACTATCCAAGCTTGTGTAGGACTCCCTATTGAAGGAAAATGATAATTCCAATTTGCAACAACAGTTTCTTGTACTTACGTATTGAAATTCAAATTGTTGGCCCATGTGAACCTTGAGTAGGGAAAGGCATCTACCAATGCATGGTAGGCCTTTAAGTTGGTCCAAGCCTCTAGTTCTTGTCCCCTAAGAGCCACACCTCTTCCCTCAAAGCAATCATGAGAGACTCAACCATATTGAAGTCACCGATCAATATGATCAAGCATTCAAATATTTTAAGGGATTCCTAAATTTTGGACCTTGACTATGTTGAGCTAGTGGCATACACAGAAACCAGTGCAATTTCTTCTTCCATCTTGAGTAGTGCAGCAACCCACTTGTGATTTGGGCCTTTCAAAATTCTAAATCCTACACAATTAAGCCTGTTATGGACCCATATCACTGCTCCCTTTCATGTCGCTCTCATGTTCAGTGTGCGCCCGACATTGATCTTTGGAGATCATTAGAAGATTTTTCCAGAGGATTTTGCCTTGGGTTTTGATCTCTTGAATGTAGAGAAAGTCAGAAGAAACTACATTCTACTTCATCTAGTTTCGGATTATAGTGGCTCTTAAAGAGTCAATCAACCCTTTTGAGTTATATGAAAGTATTTTTAAGGACTTATTCATCATTTTTTGCTTTATTTTGATGCATTTTCTTTATCTTTGGAACCCTTTTCTAAACTAATAGGGCTAGCTTCACCAATATCCACCTTAGAAACCCTTCCTTTGTTAACCACATTTAGATTGGCAGGAAGTGGAGGTGTTCTTGCAATAGGACCAAAGTTCTCCCTTACATGCAAGGCAACCTTGGCACAAGGAAGGGATTCCTCTTTAGCTTGCAACTTTTCCATGGCTTCTTGCTTGTCAACCTCATCGTCTAGTGGCTTGTCAAGATCGTAGTCATTCATCTCTTTGTCAAAGCCCTCTTCATCCATTAAGCTACCCTCAAAGAATTCAGTGCCATTAACAAACTCCTCCTCCTCTACGCTCTTTGAGTCATTGTCTAAGGGAGGCTACTTGCCTTCCTCTCTAAAACTAGTAGGGGTATATTCAAGGTTTATCAAGAAAGCATAATATCCATTGCTGTTTGTATTATTAAGGGCATTTTATTTTTTGTTCTAAGCCCCTTTGGGTCCATTGCTCTTATTTTTTTCAATTAAAATTTTTGAAAACCATGCTCATCCATGGTTGTTTGAGCAAAAGGAGATTCGAGTTTGGTTTCTTGTTTTTGGTTAGCCACACCCCAATTAGGGCAATCCTTGATGAAGTGGCCCTACTTGAGACAAAGGGGGCATTAGGTAAATTTTGTACAACACAGATTGACTAACTAGGATCTAGCCTTTAGAATTTCTAATGGTGGTGACTCTTTCTTTCAATTTCTTACTAACACCTAGCTTTACTAAGAGCTGCGGATGCCATTTGGGGTTTATGTGCATGTGAGCACATTGTCCAAGCACTTTCCCTGAGGTTGAACCTATGGAGCCTAGAAAGTGATTGTAAGAATCTAGGAGGTCAGGGAACTCAACCCACATAGGGATCTTGGTCAACTTGGGGCCATGAGGGGTCAAATGGGTGGACCATTTGAATAACATCAATGGGAAATTTTTAAGCATCCATTGACCTTAGGACAGGGTACTAACAACCATGTCCTGTTCTTGAATGGGGAAACAAATAATCATTGGGTGACTGGGCTTTTCCAGTAGTAGATGTTAGCTAAGGCTTTAGATATTATATCTAATTATGAGATTAGTACTTTGTAGTAGCCTTAGTCTCTGTACCTTAGTCTTGGATAGTTCATTTAGTTTCTTATGTGAATGAACTAGAGAAGTCATATGATTAGTGGTTTTATGTAGTTAGAACATGTATGGCTTGAAGAGGCATGATGACTCTCTATTTTGCTAATCACACTATATGGGATGATGAGATTTGATTATAAAAACATGCTTTGATAGTTTGTAATGTGTTTCATGCTACATTGAGCCATCCATTGTTGCTACTAGAGGTCCCTTTTTCCTGTAAAAAATCATGGGTTTAATAGTTTCATGTGTTATTGGTTTAGAGGTTTCCACTTGAGATTTTTTGCTTCATTGGTATGGTTGTTGAACAAGCCTTTTTGCAAATAAGTGCATGTGTAACCAATAGTTATGTATTTCAAAAGTGCTCAAGCTCTCATTCAAGCCTTTTGCAAATAAGTGCATGTGTAAAGAGATGCTTGGTCCAAGCCTCTTTACCCTCCCAACACTTTTGCATCGTGATTCATAATCTAGGAATGAAAAACTCAATCGATTTGATTGTATCTATTCCATATGTCAACTTGAAGGATGTTTTTCTGGCTTTAGTCCTGTAGGTTGTGCAATATCCCCACAAAGCTACCAATAAGTTGATAATCCTAGTCACTCCTAGAGGGTAAGACTATATTGATTAGGACATTGATCAAAATCTTGTTAGTTGTTGATTATGAACTTTTTATACAAGTATTAGACTATTGGGCTAATAGATTCAATGAAACTAATTCCTCAAAACTCAAAGGATCAATGGGCTATAGATTATGCTAGTTCCATTTTATCTTTTTTGATTGGTGCTTTTATAGTTGACATTCATCACGATGCTTAACAAAGCGAGTGATGTCATAGAATAGAGTGGTGTGGTGCCATGCGTTGGTGTCTTCATCAAAGTATCCTCCTATAGTTCACTTGTGTGCTTTGGTGAGTAGACCATGCATCTCATGTTTGCATATGCATCTTCTCATAAGACCATATTGGCCTAATTATTGATGCAAGTGCCTTTGTTGGTAGGGTTGTGTCTTAAGGAGAATACATTCAAGGTTTGTCTCCTCAATCGAGTGATTAGAAATTTCAACAATATCATTAGTGTAATATAGAGTAAGAGGATTGCTTTTTACATCTCCACTTCTCAAGAGATTTGAAACAAATGGGCATCTAGAAGGTCATCCATGATTCGATTTCCTACTAGTCCCCCATTTGTGATGATTTGATATGTAATGCTATTTGCCTTTCCAAACAATGATAGAACAATCAAACTCTAATAAAAAATGTAAGCAATTGTAATGTGTCCAATTGCACATGACTTGCTAACAAGATAAAGCAATGTATGATGATCAATAAAAGATAAGTGCCATTGCAAAATATAATGATGAAACCTCTCAACAAAAATAACTTCTCTAATCCTTCCCTTTTGATGGTTAAGTAGTGAATATTTGCATCAATGATTGTGTAAAAAAGGAGATTATTTGTATAGCCTATCTTAATAAAGTGCATTGAGAATAGTTTTTTTAGCATAAATAATTGGGCTTTTTTGTGCCATCCAAGCCAATGAACCAAGCTTGCCTATTATTGCCTAAATCCAAAGGCTTGCACTTTTCTTGAGTTAGACATGAGACCACTGGTCTCACATAATTGTGCAAATTGTTCAATGAAATTGCTGATATCATCCCTAATTTATATTTCTTTTTAGTCCTCTTCTTTGCATGACTCATTATCAATTTAGTTGTCATTAGCTAAATCTGGGTCTTTCTTTAGAAGGGCATAGTTGTACATGAGATTTAGGCCATGTACCTTAGTACACTTCCATTTGTGAGCTTCTGGGGCAACTTTTGGGGGTTTTTAATTAAGTGTTGAGTTATTTTTCAAGTATCCCTTAAGGAACTCAAGGACTCTAGTTAACTCTAGCTAATGTGTAGGCACTTGAAACTTCATGCTAGGAGTTTTTCCACCAAAGTGCCTACCATTATGCAAAGAGGTACTAAGGATATGACTTCATCTAAGGATTTTTTTTACAACTAAGGCCTTTCCTTATTCATTTTCTTTCTTGAACCTACTCTTATAATCATCCTCATTATCCAAGAAAGGTTTGATAATTGCAAGCATGGTCATTCTATCATCTTTGGGCTAATTTTTCCCTCATATATCTTTTGCTTCTTCTTCTTGTTCTTTTTTTTTATCGAAGTAGCTTCAAAGTTTCCTGGTCTTGGTATCAACACTCACTATTTTTTTAATTGTGTTTTAGTCATTACATTGAGTAGAATTGGAATTCCTTCTTAGTCTAAGGGTCCAACTTCAAGGAGACTTAAAAACATAGATGGAATGATTGCCTTGCTAGTGAAAACCTTTTGTTTTGGAAAGTCAATGCATAGGTACCAAAAAAGATCTAGTATACCAATGGAGTTGGAATCCAAGTGGTTTGAGAGTGTAGCATGTGCAAGAGCTCACCCTAGGTTGTACCTACTTTGGCACCTATATGTTCACATAAAAGGTCATGTGGCATGTTAGTAGGAACCTACTAAGCTTGCACCTATTTCAAGGAAGCTATTACAAAAAAAATTTATTCCTTACCAAGCCAAAATGGCCAAATGATAATGAAAAAAGCTTTTCAAAGAAAGCTTAAAACCAATTATGGTGATTGTTTTTGCCCATCACCTTCCATCAAGCAAAAAGTCACAAAACTTATATCATGTGTAATAATAGAAGGGCAAAAAGAGGGGAAGAGAACACCTAGCATTTTAGATGGCCTCTTTGAGGTTGTAGATTTTTGTCTAAATTCTTTCAAGTGTGGAGGAATCATCCCCGTATGGATTGTGTAACAGAGTAATAGTTGCACATTATTATTAACCTCTCAAGCATGCTTCATGGTTGACATAGCCATACATTGGGAATGTCAACTTAAAAGAGAGGTTATGAATTGTTTCTTTTTACATTTAAAGAAAACTTGAAATAGAGATTAAGAGTTGCAAACAAGTGTAGACACACACATATTTTTGAATTGTAGGTACAAGAGGGTTGCTAATATGATCTCTAATAATTTGTAGAGGGTACAAGAGGGTTGCTAATATGATCTCTAATAATTTGTAGAGCTAAATCTCACTATTCATAGGAAAATTGAATGGCCATGGTAGTTAAACATGAAATCAAAAGTTGAAAGCAAGTTTGCATAAAATTTCTTAGCTTGTGTGATACAAATTGATAAGGCAGAGATGCCACACCCCCAATGAAGTAGAATTTTTAGCCTAATCTATTATATATAATTTTATACTTTATAATATGTATATATAATCTAAATTTATACTTTATAGTTTATAATCTATGTCTATATTCATAATCTATAATCTATAAGATCCAATATATAATAACAAAAGGTTTTGGAGGGTTGATATGTGGCACATGTTTAAGTCCCCTCTTGAAACCTTTGTTTTTTGCTTTAAATAAGAAAGCTAGAGCAAGTTGATGTTGCCAATTGACTCACATGTGTTATGATCCAACATGGGTCTACGGAGCTACAACTTCCTTCAGTTGATAGTTGAAAAAGGAGAAATAAACAAAGGAATCACCACGGCCATTGTTTTAGAAAAATGGGGCTCTAAGAAAATCAAGAAAAGAAAGACTAGCCCTACCACCATGCAACTTTCTATTTAGGTGGTAAGTCCTGCCATATGGTGAGGACGAGAACATCATTCCCCACCATGTGGCTTGTCAACATGGATTCTCCTCCCCATGCACAACCTCTCCCTCTAGTGTCTCCCCCACAAAGTGATGAGATTTTGTCTACATTTAGATCATTGAACCTCCACTCAAAGTGTGTGCAAGTACATCTCATCTCATCCCTCCTTCATACTTTGATCATTGCACTATAGCTCTTTTTGCACCATTTTCCTTTTGGATTGACCCCTTATAGACTAGTACTCTTCCCCTCTCAAGCATAGCCCCTCCCTCTCATCATGATGTGCAAGCGAATCCTCAAGGTAGTCGTCAACGTACTCTAGGATTTCCCTTTCCATCTAATGATGCTTTTCATGGTCTATAGAATGGTGTTCCTCTCCCCTCCCTCAATTACCCCCAATGGAGCCCACTTTATACAGTTACTTGAGAATCCCAATGTGGCCCTTGATGGCTTTGTCTTTGTCTCCCACCATGCTCCCCCCCCCCCCCGAACTGAGTATCCTCCCCACCATGATAGCTTGACACACAAAGTCCAACATTATCATGCATGGACTACATCATGACCTAGCTTCAAAGAGCAATTCACAAAAGGAAGGATGCAAGAAACTCAAGGTGGGAATAGAGCAACTAATAAGCATTGAGGCCCTCGTGGAGGAGCTTTCATTGGCAATGGTGCAAGGGCTAAGGGATAATTTCAACTAAGGCCTTTGTATTCAGAACCTAAAATTGGTCTAAATGAAGAACAATGTAATTTCACCCTTTGTGGTGATAGTCTAGCTAAAATATTTCATGAATATCAATCTAGGGTGTTAATTGGCATGTGGCATGGCTCTCTCCCTTCCCCACTGAAGTCCTACATGCTTGGATCAAGGATAATTAGCATCCTTTAGAGATCTAGGTGCAGTCTGCTAGAGCTTACCACATCAAGATTCAAACCCTTAGACATAGTCAAATGCCTTATCTAAAAATATGGATAAATATAGAGAGGCATAGTTATACCTCACCCAAAGCCTTACACTTCAAAGTGAGCCACAAAAAGAAATCATGAACAACCTCTCCAGTAGGATTTTCATAACCTACTAATGTGGTTGCATAACTTACTCTAAAGATAGCCATCAAAACCAAAGGCATACATATATGATGATGACATACAAAACTCAATGATAGTCATTACCCAAGCATTTCATGAACTAAAGTATTCATGTACCTATGCTTACAAAAGCACCCCACTTGGTGATGAATGTTGTCTTATCCATGTCTTCAAGGTGCATTCTTATTTGGTTATACCCTTAGGAACCATCCAGAAAGTTATAAATCTCATTACCAACAATATCATCTAACAAACAATTCGTGAATGGGAATGGAAAAGGATCTATAGCAGCATTCAACTTCTTGTAATCTACACAAACATGAATGTTTCCATTCTTCCTTAGGAAAACCGCTATTGGTGACAGCCATGTTACTTTATTTACAAGTTTAATAAATCCAACTCTCAAGAGCTTATCAATTTCTTCTTCCACTTACTTTGCGTAATCGGGATTCATTCTATACCTCTTTTTGTATGATTGATTTGGCATCCGTTTTTAGGTTGATGTGGTATTGGCACACTTTAGGATTAAATCATTTCATATACATGTATTCCCATGTGAATATATCTTGGAATTGTCAACAAAGGTATACTAACTGTTGCTGCTTGAAATCCTCTTCTACAAATACTCATTATGATTCGCTTAGACTCACCTACAACATCTAGATTCCCCTCTTATATATCATGCACCAAAACTCTTGTAGATTTTCTCACGGTATGCTCAAATTTTAGTTCTACATCAATTATTGCATGTTGATTGGATTCCTTTAGAACTTCTTGAGTCTCTATTTGTTGCTTATCCTACATTTTTGAGCTTCTTCATCAATATATTGACTTTCTTGCATGGAATTGCCATTTATAGCTACACAAACCACTCTTTGTCTACAACAAGTTACCACTTTCCTACAATGGATTTGTAATTTTCTACAGAGTGGAGTTGTGGTTTTCTACAACATATTTGCGGTTTCCTACAACAAATTTGTAGTTTTCTACAGTAGTGTTACAAGTAATACATTGTGCTTATTTTTTTGAGATCTACTACACATCAACTTCAAACATTGGGATAATAGTGGGATTAGCTTGCAAAAACAAATCCTCTCCATTGTCACCTATCTCAAGTGCAACATTTATGGTCTAAGCCACCAAAAGCATGAATTTAGATTTGAGAATAACTTGATTAACTATTGAGAGTTTTACCTTTTTAGCACATTGTATTCTCTCCCTAGTCTTATTTGAGGTTTAACAAAAAAAACCATGGGTCTACCCAAAAACACCTTATAGGGATCTCCTAATCCCTCCATTCAAAGTACCACAAAGCTGACTTTGAACTTTAGACATGCAACTCTAATTAACTTGTTCGTCAAAATACCTAGAGGTTGAAGTCTCGTTTGGTCTACCATGTTAACTTGAAATGATGGAGGCTCTAAACCTTGTAACTTATGAGTCAAATACAACTCTTCACTGATAATATTGACCCCTAACTCTCAGTTAATTGACACCATCAAATTTAGACCCTGGATACTCCACCTAAATGGTTGACACTTTGCAATCAACTACCTCCTACTAGGTAGGAATGACAATTTTACATTCTAATATACCTTTTGCTTTCTCCACATATTGTTCTCAAACTCTTCCTTGACTTGACATAATTTTGGATAAAAAAATTTCTTTGAAGCTGGGAATAAGATCCAAGATTTGCTCTAAAGTTAGTTGCAAAGGTTGTAAACAATTCATGGGAGCCTTCTTGCTAGTTAACATGGAGATCTAATCCTTCATCATGATCACTTTGCTACTAGAAAATCTCTTGCAACCCTTGCTATTCTTTGTCAAATTCTATTATTTTCCACATTTCTTACTGCAGATATGTGGGGCTAAATTGCTTAAACCCTCTTTTTCTTTGCTATCTTTGCACCTCTTTTGTAGTTGCTTCTCTAGCCTTCTCCTACACATCCTAATTTATTATCTTCTTTACTTTGGCCCTTTTAATAGCCAAAAATTTAGTTTCCTTTGGAAAATATTCTACTATGATGCAATTGGAGCAATCACATCCCACATGTTTTCCCCAACACTTTCTATCATTTAAGTGTCATTTTCTTCACATATGACACCTCCATAATCAAAGTTTCCTTAGTTCTTTTCTTCAGTTGTTGCTAGCCCATGGACTATCTCTCTATGATTTTCTCAAATATTTTGATTAAGACCATTATTGAAAGTGTCAACACTTGTTGTCCTTCAGGTGCTCTTTCCAGTCACATTTCTTGTTGATTCCCAGTTTGCATTCCTCTTTCAACCTTATGGTGTTTCCACAATTCACAGTTTGGTCCTAACATGTGTCCTTGTCATTTGTGATAGTAGTACAGCCCTTGTAGACTTTAGTATGTTGAGATATTGAGCTCTACATGAGCTAGGATCCACAACATGCATTGGTGATATGGCAAGATATTACTCACTAGCATGTTAGGTGGTTCGCATGAGGATACACTAGTGATTTTATAATTGTGACTACACCCACATAGTCCACCCTTGGTTATGGCACATTTATTGTGCCACCTCTTCCTTCCTTAGCAAGTTTGCACTTAGCACATATACATGCGTTGTGGTACTTTGATATTAGTCTTTTATCATGCTGTAGAATTAGTTTTTTTAGTGTGTAAAGAAGAAGAGAGGAGAAGAAGAAGAATTCAACCCTATCTCTTTGTGTGCTCAAGTCTCCATTACTTTTATGTGTGTGCTCTTGATCTCTTCACCTCTCTTCCCTCTTGTCTGTTTTCATGGTATCAAAGCTATCCCATGGCTACGCAGAGTTTGATTGAAGACTAAGGTGAAGGCATTGAAGCATGAAAGTAAGCAATTAAGAAACAAGTAAGAAGCTTTTCTACCTTATAAGTCTCCTGAGGTGCTAGGACTACAATCTCCAATTGCAGTGATTATTGGCATTTCATGTCATTTTTGCCTCCATTTTGGACATGCAAGTGGTTCGATAGTAGTTTATGGGTATACTATAGTTTTGACTATTTCAAGCATTTATATGTACATATGTTATAGATTTCGAATCTGTAAGGTTTCATGTGTTTGTTGGGCTGCAGACATAAAAGGTATCTCATTATGCAGATTGCATATTGTAGTTATTATTCTCTAGTAAATGAAAAAGACTACCTATTTAGTTGTGGTGCACTCGGTATCAAGTTGCTTAAAAGCTGCATATGTTTTGCACATTATTGTTTTGTCAAAATATCTAACAACTTCAACCAACTTATTAGCGAGAAGCTTGATAAGAACAATTACCTTGTATGAAAGTTCAAAATGTCAAATTACTTGAAGGGCGAAGGTGTTTAGAATTGAAGGAGACATAACAATGGCACCTGAAGTTCCTGCATGAAATGCTACTACAGAATAAGTAAGGACTAAGAAAAATTGAGAGAGCAGACATAGAGTAAAGTCTATTGACCATCTACTAATGTCACAAATAGCATGATGGGCTATTTGCAGGAATTTAAAACCCCCACTATTATGTAGAAGAATCTAGCAAAGCTGTTCGAAGTAAATACAAAGACCAGAAAGCTATAGCTCAAGTCAAATTCGAACCAAGTGAAAAGAGGGAACATGTCCATTAATGATTATGCCTTGAAAATCAAGAGTATTGTGGAAGCTCTTGGATCTATCAGTGTGGTAGTTAATGATGTGTTGTTGTGCATGTATGCTTAGATGAACTTAAAGATGAATACAAGAGCTACAAGTCATCGATGAATATGAGGGATGATATCCCCATTTTTGCAAACTTGATTTCTATGTTGATACTTGAGAAGAAAAACCTTGGCTTGGATTCCTCCTCTTCTCAAAGAAAAAACAAGTGTTAACAAGTGTTAACAAGTGTTTTACTTTACTAGCAGAAGTAGAAGTTGTGGTAGCAAAGGCCAAGGTGGTGGTCATGGCCAAGGTTATCATGCACATTAAAATAGAAAAAAGGACAATCCTGAGAATAGGGAAGTTAAAGAGGGTAAGTTACATATTCTAATACGCAATAGAATTTTGGTGATAGCAGAGAGTATAGGGATTGTGGAAAATGTTACATTTCTAAAAATTACTTTAAAAAGAAGGCTAAAATTAGAAATGGAAAAAAGTAGCAAGGTATTTATGCATCTAGCAGTAGAAACAATTATGAGAAAAGTGAATAGATAATTGTCATACAACACTTTATGAATACCATGACTACCAATGGTTCATCAAAGAATGATATATGGTATTTAGACTTAGGTATCTCTAACCACATGACTTCTCATGGAGAGTTATTTACAAGATGCATAGTCCAGAGTCTTGAGGCTATGTGGAGACAAGGGATGATATAGCTCACCTATTACTCATGTTAGAAACATTCCTTTGAGTATGCAAGATGGTAAAACTAAGTACTTGGCTGATGTGTTGCACATACCAAATATTACAAAAAACTTGGTTTCTGTTGGTTAGATGGTAGAATAAGGATTGCAAAGTGGATGTTGCCATCTTTGCACGAGGTTCATGTATTGTGACTTATATTCAAATTTGGTATAAGAGAATTGGCCATGTGAATGTGCAACAGCTGAAAGACATGCAATCAAAACAAGTTGTGGATGGTTTGCCCAAGTTTAAAGTTGATGGGATGTATAAAGTATATGAAGCATGTTAATTTGGAAAGCAATCAAGGCATGCATTTCCATATTAAAAGCATGTATACAAGAAGCCACTTGAATTAATACATTCTAATCTGTGGAATTCTAGAAAGACTACAACCTTGAGCAGTTGTTGCAGGTATTATGTTTCCTTCATTGATGATCATACTCGCAAAGTATGGGTTTACTTTATGCATGAGAAAAGTGAGGTGTTCACTCACTTTTAAAGCTTTAAGGCTTTGGTTGAGAAGGAGATAGGATTGCATATAAAATGCCTAAGGTCGAATGAAGGGGGAGAATATCTCTCCAATGATTTTTCTAGTTTGTTACACAAAAGTAATATACAATGGTAGTATACATGTAGATATATTCTGCACATCAAAATGGAGTTGCTGAGTAGAAAAACATAAATATTGTAGATGTGGCTCATGCATTGATGTAAAAAAGAAACTTACCTCATTACTATTAGGCTAAAGCACTTGTTACTGCTATATACATTATGGACAGGACATCCACTACTATTGTACATGGTATGACATCCGAAGAGAAGTATTTGGATGTATTGCTTATGTGCATATTCCTAATGAGTTGCAAAGTAAATTGGATCCCAAAGCAAAAAAAATGTATATTTGTTGGATAGTCTTTTAAGTAGAAGTATAGATATTATAACCCTATTACACATGACCCGAGAGTTAGTAGGGATGTTGTCTTTTATAAAATGAGTAGCTAGTATGGTAATGTGTAGAATGCAGTTGGGGTTAATGAGCATGAGAGTGTGGCTATGAAAAAAGCATGTCAATAGTCTCACAGACATTGAGTGGGCCACAAGAGTCTCCTAGTCATGGTTTTGTTGATAGACCTTAGAGTGGCAAATCGAGGTCACATGTTACTCCACCAATTATATAGTAGATATCAAGAGAAGATAAATAGAAAGTTGGGAACCGACCTATTATGTTTAATGTATCATCATGTTTCTCTCATGTTGATGTCGATTCATATGGCTCTAAGCAGAGCTTAGATGAGGAGTTTGGGTTTTCATTTATTAAAACACCTAGTGCACAAAAGACATAAGAGGATGGTAATGTACTTGGTAATTATCTAGGTCCACATAGGTCAAGAAGAGTAAGAAAACCAACCTAGCAATTGACATATGATAGCTATGTAGCTCATCATTATGCATACATGACAAAGGTTGTGAGGATGTGGAACCCACTTGTTTTGAGGATGTAGTGGGTAATGACTATTGGGATCATGCTATGGATAAAGAAATGGCTGCCCTTATGGATAATGACACATGGGATTTGGTGCCCTTGCCTGAAGCAAGAAAGTGATTTATTGCAAATGGATTTACAAGGTCAAAATGGATCTATTGGGCATTGTAAGACATGATTGATTGCCAAAGGGTATACACTGGCTCATGGTATTGATTATGAGGAGACTTTTTCTCCCATGGCTAAACTGGCCATTGTAAGGGCTATTATAGTAGTGGCTACATCAAAGGGTGGGATCATGCATCAAATGGATATAAAGAATGCCTTCTTACAAGGGAAGTTGCAAGAGGAAGCTTATTTGGAGCAGCCACTTGGTTATGTAGATGAGAGTCATCCAAATTATGTATGCAAGTTTCATAAGGCCTTGTATGGGCTAAAGCAAACACCGAGGGCATGGCATGATAGGATTGCAGAATATCTTATTAGCATTGGATTTTGCAAAGCATATGCTGATCACTCACTCTATGTATGTGAGAGTATGCAAATATTGTGGTTATTACTGATATAAAAGATTTGGGAGAGCTGCATTATTTTCTTGACATTAAGATAATCATGACTCTAGAGGGTATATGGTTATCACAAAGATAGTAAATGCTAGATATGTTGAAGAATTATGGTATGGAGATTGCAAGTCTATTTATATTCCTTTGGATGCTAATGCTAAGCTTAATACATATGAGGGTGACTTGATTGAGGATATCACTATGTATCAGAAGATTGTGAGCACCCTTATCTATTTGACGACCAGACCTAAACCACACAGTTTTTTGGAGAGTCGATTTATGGAACTTCCATGGAAGCCATATTTAAATGTAGTGTGGCGCACATTGCACTATGTCAAGTCCACATTGGATTATGCCTTATTTTATGATATAGGTGTCCCATGGTTTTATGTTTTCCTTTGGTAGTGCTACTACTTGGAGTAGCAAGAAACAGTTTTCTAGTATAGAGGCAGAGTACAAAGGTACTACAATTGCAACATGTGAGGTAGCTTGGCTATGCAAGCTACTTGGTGATTTGGGGATGTAGGTGGACAAGAAGGTTGCAAATGACAACCTTAGCAATATTCAATTGGTTAGGAACCTAGTATATCATGCACAAACCAAATACATAGAGTTCCATTATCATTTCCTTCAGGAGTGGGTTTTGATAGGTGATATTGGCTTCTTGTATGTTAGCACAAAGCATCAAGCTACTAACAATTTCACCAAGGCCTTGGGAGCTAAGAAGTTTCAATGTTTCAAAACTATGCTTGGAGTTCACTCACTAGCATGTTAAGTGACTGACATGAGGATATGCTAATGATTCTAGTCTTTTATCATGTTGTAGACTTAGTTCTTTTTGTGTGTGAAGAAGAAGAAGATTTTAGCTCTTTCTCTTTTGTGCTCAAGTCTCCATTGCTTTTGTGTGCATGCTATTGATCTCTTCACCTCTCTTTTCTCTTATCTATTTTTATGTTATACATTATTCCATGGTCCATTGCCCCATTGCTTTATGGCTAGCCCTCCCTCTAAATCCCCTTTGTGGTGCCATATTAGGATGTTTGATCTATGGTGTTGTCGTGATGGTGCTAGTTGCATCCTTGCATTCCTCATAGCTGGATTATGCCAATATTCTTTGGGTTCATGCCAAATTTTCTAATAAATGGTACAAGACTTGACATTTTGTTGAGTATGCATTACTCTCATATCCATTAATTGCTTCTTGATCTTCTTTCCTAGCTTCTTCTCCAAGGTTGTCATCCCCTCTTTACAAAGGTCAGATTCATTACATTTGTGAGTACAATAGATGAGAGATAGCCGTGAGTTCATAGGTGGAAATTCTTAAAAGAATAAGGATGTGCCACTTAGTGGTCCTAATATCATGCTAGTAGCGATTACATTTTGGTTCCATTGTTGAGACAAAGTACATGTCAACCACATAACCACTCACACTTTGTGTTGTGGATTAGAAATGATGCACAAGTACCAAATTTGAAAATTTGTACAAAATAGTTAGATTTTGTTGTTGTTGATTGAGTCAAATGCATGGATTTTTTTTTTGTCAAATGCAATGAGCAAAATAAAACAACCAAGTTATAGATATGAGAAGCTTGCATAGAAATTTTACATTTCTTTAGATACTTTTTTAAAAGTAAAAATTTTGAGCTCACACAAATTAATTGTTAATATTCATTGGTTGATTAAGGTGCATTTAATTTTTCATATTTTCTTTGATCACCATCCAATGCACATGTGCATGTGCACATGTGGAGAGTGCATAGTGTAGACTCTATGTCCTGCTTAGACTTCTTTTTATTTCTCCATTGCCTTATTTTCCCTCTTTCATCATCTAACTCACTGTTGGAGTATAATTCAAAGGAATAATAATCATCATCAATATTGTCAACCCTATTAGGATCATCAGATTTAGAGTCAAAAGAGGAAAAATGAGAGGGAGAGAGAGAGAGGAGAGAGATAAAGAGGGATAGAGTGAAATAGAAGAGTAAGAAAGATAGAGATATATATATATATTAAAGAGGTAGAGGGAAAGTGAGATAAGAGAGAGAGAGAGAGAGAGAGAGAGAGAGAGAGAGAGAGAGAGAGAGAGAGAGAGAGAGAGAGAGAGTGTGTGTGTGTGTGTGTGTGTGTGTGTGTGTGTGTGTGTGTGTGTGTGTGTGTGTGTGTGTGTGTGTGTGTGTGTGTGTGTGTGTGTGTGTGTGTGTGTGTGTGTGTGTGTGTGTGTGTGTGTGTGTGTGTGTGTGTGTGTGTGTGTGTGTGTGTGTGTGTGTGTGTGTGTGTGTGTGTGTGTGTGTGTGTGTGTGTGTGTGTGTGTGTGTGTGTGTGTGTGTGTGAAGATAGAGAGAGTAAGAAGATAGAGAGAGTAAGAAGATAGAGAGAGTAAGAGAGGAGGAAGAGCAAGAGATTGAAGAAGAAGAGGGTCATGTCCAAATCTCAAAGAATCAAGCCACTTCATCTCATCCTCCTCATTTTGAATCACCTTGTCCCCATAAATCTCTCTCTTCACTCCATCCATCTACTCTCACCTATCAACACCAACCCCTTCTCCATTTTGATATATGCAAGCTCTTGAATTGTATAGATCTATATTTATAATACTTTGTGATATAGGACCATGATTCTCCTAATAGAATTGCTCAACAATGTTTAAATTTCCCTTATTCTTTTGAATCTTGAAGTGCAACTTACATCCACCTTATTATGCTTATATGAAAATTTTTGTAACTTTGTAATCTACATTTGATTGAAATCATTGGTTGTAAAAATAGTTATAAAATATTTTTTTCTTCAAGATTTGTCAAATGACCTTTCCTCTCTAGGGTGACCACTTGTACTCCCTTAGCAAGATAACCATCGTCTTTGTAGTCTTGGTAGGTCACTGTGGGTAGCCACCATGCACCCTTTGTCTGATACCTTGGTTGGTTTGGGGTGGGATGCCTTGGGGTGGATTCCCATAAAAACTAAAACACACAAAAATTTTGGGTTGGCCTTCCTTTCTAGCTCAATTTTTGGGCTTGAGAGGGGATGCTAAGCTACATAAGTATTACATGCTAAATTAGCCACTTAAACAACCCCAAAACTTCTTAATTAATCAAAACTCTAAAATGGTGAACGGTTTGAGAGACTATCCTATCTATTACCATCTTCACCCTTGACATATCTCCTACTCTCCATTCCTAAATCTACTCAAAATACATCAAAAACCTCCAATCCATTATACCTCCTATTTTACCTTACTATCAAGCTCACTCCTCACAAGGTAAGATTTTCTTCTAACCCAACTCAAACTCTGTAATCCTTTGATCTTATCATTCTACCTTGACAAGCCTTAACTTAAGATCCCATGAGCCCTAAAAGGACCAATAAAGACCAAAGGAGAACTTATAAGAGTAATATACTAGGAGAATCAGTGTGTGCAAGATGACCCCAAAACAAAGGGATGTCAGAGCTTGATGAGAAGTGACATAGACAAGTGATGTTCTCGTTGCACCAACTCAAGTCTAGGTATCTCCCTTGTAATTTCAAAAAGCATATTTGATACAATAATAATAGAACTATTGGTTAGAAAATGATAATGAACTAGGACACAACTACTTGAGTCCCAAGATCATTGTGGATACCTTGAGAGTCAAGTAGATGGACAAAACACAAAGGTGCTCAGGAAAAAAACGTCAATAAAAATAACTCCACATGTGATAGTACCTAGTACATGCTTAGAACTTTCTAACAATTGGAATTCTATATTGCAGTTGTAAAATTGATTAGAAAAACAGACATACTTGGCTTTCCTCTTTTCAAAGGAAATATTTAAATAATTAAAAACTCATGGAAGCTAAGATAACTAGGGATGATGGTTAGGTACTATATTGATTATTGATTATCTCATAAGATTAACTACTAGGGAGAGATTGATATTTTAAGCTAGCAAGGATTAGAAAAACACACTGACTCTTTGCTAGAAAATTGTATACTAAAGTATTTCAATAAAAAATTCATTCTTAGATAAGAATTTCATTGTCTAGCAAAGTGACTGAATAACATTTTCATTCTTGGATAGAAAAATCAATCTAGATGAAATTGAAACAAAAGATAATTTAGTTATACTTAGACTTTTCAAGGAAGCCCTTAGATGCTTGAAATAGAAGCATCATCTCATTCATGTTACTTAGATTGGGAATGAGATAGACCAACCAACTAAAGGCATCTCATCAACAAACTCTAAGATCCAAGATCAAAACCATGACTTAAATCAAGTGGAACCTATGCTTGTAAGCTGAAGGCTTAGAAGAACACTTATATACAAGTATACTTATCATAGTGCTTATCTTATTGAAACATATATTTGAGCTATTTGTGAATTCTAAGAAATAATTTATTGAATGTAAGTTAGCTCAGGATGTGTGAAGAAACCTCCCCCAAGGTTAATTGCATTGGGTCTTCACCGAGGAGCTAGATTTGCCACTTTGGATGCTAAGACTAGCACCAAACACAGGTAGAGACTTGTCATTTAGCTAAGAGGTATCAAGGAGCCAAGGGGATCTCTCTATAATTCCTTGTTCATACTAGGATTTACTTAACCCTTACGAGGAGCTGGGATGAATCTCTTGAAAGGCCTCAATGCTAGTTGAGGGCAAACTTGGTGGGGTTTTTTGTGTTTGGGTGGAGTCCTAATATGGACTAGAATAACTAATTGGTATGAATAAAGATAATAAATTTGAACAAATATTGTATTTTCCAAAATGACTATTTTTTCTTGTATTTGTGTTTGTGCTTAAATGAGGCTTAAACGTACATGAAGGAATATTATTTAATGGACTAATTAATGAAGGTAGTTTTTATATGTCAAACTACATCATGTTTAGCTAATTAGAAAACTAAAACTACTTCCCGAGGAAGCAAGTGGTTAGATCCTCAGCAAATCTTTCATATGGTAGAGTAATCTCACTTAGCTAAGAGGCTTCCATAGAAAAATCAAAATGCTACATTAAGACAAGTTAGGAAGGGTTGAATGTGTATCATCCTAGTGTGTCATCCTAGATTAGGTTAGGAAGGGTTGAATGTTGATTGGCCTAGTGTATCATCCTAGATTCCCACGAGTGCAATTTTAGGGGGCTATAGTCACGACTATATCTTCTAGGTAGAGGAATCGACGTGTATCACTCCCCCTCATTTCTCATTCTCTCTGAACCAAATGTAACAATGGTCTACTACAATTTGAGAGATGATAGCAAAGTAATCATCTTGAGCTAGAACATCTTAGATCAACTTTGTGACCCTTCTCAATTGTATCATGAAAGGTGTTGTATGCAAAATGGCATGTATTGCTTTACCAATGCCTATCATCTTCTCTATATTCAAACCAACCTTAAGAAATTCAATAAATGAAAAACCTACCCTTTGTCAAAATACTTATTTTTTAGAAATCTAGGATTAATCCTATTCTTTTCAAAAGAGGGTAGTAAATTCATCTAAATCATGACATTTATGACAAAATAACTAAGGTCATTCCAATTGATAGAGTTGTTATTCTAGGTTTCTCTCGCTACTAAAGCTATTGTAAATAAGGTTTACTAGACCTTCCCTCCAAATACAGACCCTTAGAAGTTTTTACCAAATCTCCATTCTACACGACTATTGATGCATTGGAAATCTATGGGTTGGTGAATCTTTATAATAAGATCCTTATCACATGATGTAACACATATTGACTATTGGAAAAACTTTATAAAATGTTATTTATTTCTCTTCTACTTGTGCAAGGTCAATAACTCTTTAAAATTTTATGTCCAAACATAAGAGGTTTATATGGAAGTTTAATAACATATATTAAACTAGTTCTTTGCACATTGTAAATCAAGACATTCCATCTACATTAATCCTATGGACTTACAAGAGAGGAAAATCATTCTCAAACAAATAAAACCCCTTGAGTTTGATGGGAAGGATAAGGATATAGAGAGAAATGTTGAAGTTTGGATCGAATCCATGGAGGATCATTTTCAAGCCACAAGGACAAGCTCTCCTAAACAAGCCATGTTAGCTAAGTTAAAGCTAATAGGGGAAGCACATCTTTGGTGGAAGTAGTAATGTAGAGATACTAAAATCTTGGAGGTTGCTACTACTTGGGAGCTAATATTGGAGGTTGTACATGGAAGGTACCTTCCACCTTCCTATCATGGCTTGAAGGTGAATGATTTCTTTGAACTTCACCAATTAGGGTTGATCCTTGAAGCATACTACTCCCAATTTGTGACCCTCAATAGGTATGCCCCACCCATGGACATTGCTCAATAGATAGCCAAGTTATGCTAAGCCTTAAATCCTCCCATGGATACTCAATTGGGAGATATACATCCCATAGATCTCTAGGATGCTTTGATAAGAGCTAAACCACTTAGCTCTAAGCAAAAACAAGGAGTGGAAGATATTGGAATCAAGGGTTATCCAATAAAGGATCCTATACCTTGATAAAAAGATGGCAAGCTCAACAACAATTTGATGCAACCAATAAGGCCAAGCTTGATACCATCATCACCTTTGTCCCATCAAATTGAAGCAATGGCACTCAAAACGTGTTTCTATTGCATTAACCCAAGCCACTATTAAAACCAATGTCTGAAGCTAAACTAACCATCCTAACAAGGGCAATTTCATAGCCAAAATAGAGTTGCAATAGGAAAAGGAAGAGAGGAAGGCCTACTACAATGACCCTCATAGGAGAAGAAGAAGAAGAGCCTACAATGGAATATGAAATGGAAAGAGAGATGGTACATGCCACTTTCAATGAGAAGAGACCAAATCACAAGTTCTCAATGATTCAAACATCAAATAACCATCAAGGCAAACCCATTCAAATTTTCATAGATTAAGGGAAGTACTCATTCTTGCATTTATCCAAAGTGTGCATACGAACTAGGCATAGAAGTTACACTTGCATCTAAAGTGATACAATGAATTCAAAGATATATTGATTGCAATATATTGTGTCTCAAGTGTTATTGCAAAATATGATCCATTACATGTACAAAGCTTATTGCATGTTCTAAAGATCTTTCTGGAGTTTTTAATTATCTTCATCTCTTTCACTCTTGAGCTTACAAGTCAAAATGTTAAGGAAACACATGCATAGATTTTTGCTAGCTTGTTGATATTGCTCGTCTCTGATACCACATGTAACATTCCTATCAAAACTCCCTTGATGGCATGATCTTGGTAGCTTGTCAAGAGATAGACCTAAAAAACACCATCTAGAACTCACCTAGAATATTGCAAACTTTATTGCCTAGGATCACTTGATCTACCTCACAAGGAAAGCTCCACCCCATTCCCACAAGGATCCTCATAAAAACAAGGTTCCAAAACAATACCAAGTCACCTAACAATGTATCTATAGCATCAATCACGAGCAGCTACTTATATAAGTTCATGCGAACCGAATTAGTCTTGTATCACAATTTATCTATCGCATCAATCATGGGCAACTACTTATACAAGTCAATCCAAACCGAGCAGGACATGTATCACACTTGGTTCAAAGAGGGTGAGAAGCAAGGGGAGCTAGCACATTAAACCCTCTACCTATAGGGCAAAGTCTCAGCCTAGTCCCCTAAAACAACACAAGGTTGGGCTTTATGATATTTCCTAGGACATCATCCTCCAATTCTTTCCTAAATTCTCCTAACTATAGTGCTTTTGAAGGAAAACTCTCCATTCACTGAGACCACCCATTGACCATAGGATGGATCTATCAAAAATATGTCCAATCACTTTCCTTTTTAAAAAGATTTTTTTGTATCTAATTACCTAGCACAATTCATTTGATATAAAATATAACTTCTTTAATTAGCATGTTAATATAAGGTTCGCTTGAATTAGGCATAGATACAAAGACACGAGCAAACAATCTTTACAAAATAGGAGCAACAATGTATTCATCCACATCTTTTCCAAAGTGCAACTGATCCACCATTCCATCCCTTACACTAGGACCTGTATCCAAAATACCTAGATACCCATGTCCAAGTCCCATGGACACAATTCATGGTCCACCTTTTATCTAGAATAGGGTCTTCCAATATCTAAAGGCATTAGGCCACAGAGGTTTTCCATCCCTCCAACTTCGGGTGTCCAACACCTCCCTAACCCACATATTGCCATAGGAGCAAACCTTGCCTACCATTGTGGCCTTCTCACCACCACTCGACCTTTGGCCAGTGTATTGAGTTGTTCCCATTCAAGTCTCTTGCCTTTAGTGGTATCTTTTTTTGCAGTGAAATCATACCCCATTCACATGTAGAACATTACATCCCCTCCCCTTAGAGTAATCAATATGTCCTCATCTTATGAAGAACATAGGGATGCTTAATTTCAAGAATAAGTTCTTATAGGAGGAGTTGTGGGTTAGGATTCACTATGCTCCCGCTAGGTACTCTAATGATATATGAGATCAACTATTATTACAAAATAGAAGCTATTGTATATTATAAAAGTCTTTCTAGGGTTTCTAATCATCTTCAACTCTTTTTCTCTTGAGCTTACAAGTCAAAATGTTGAGGAAACACATGCATAGATTTTTGCTAACTTATTCATATGGTTTTACTCTAATACCACATGTAATGTATCTATCAAATGCTCCCTTGACAACACAATTTTGGTAACCCAAACCTAAGCAATGCCATTTCAAACTCCCTTGGACTATTGGATACTTTATTGCCTAGGATAACTTAAGTCTACCCCATGGGGGGAGGTCCATCTCATTCCCATGAGGATCGACCTAAAATAAGATTCCTAAATAAAAACTCGTAGAACTCAAGTAGGATACAACTACTTGAGTCCTAGGATCCTTGTGAATATTCTAAGACTCAAGTAGATGAACAAAAACAAAGGTGCTTAGGAGTGAAATCCCAATAAGAATAACCCCTCCCATGAGGGTACCTAGTCCATTTTTAGAACTTTCTAAACAATTGGATGTTTATATTTGGATGTTGAAACAAATTGATTAGGAGATTTCATCGTAGTTAACTTTTGTCTTTTGAAACAAAATCCTTAGGCAAAAAAACTCAGAGAAGTTAAGATAACTAGGGACAATGATTGGGGTACTATCGTAATTATCTCATAAGATTAACTAGTAGGGAGAGATTGGTCTCTCAAGCTAGCAAGGATAAGAAAAACACATTGACCCTTTGCTAGAAATTTGTCTAGCAAAGTATCTCAATGAGAATTTCATTATTGGATAGAAAAATCAATCTCAATGAGATTGAAACAAAAGATAACTTAGTTATACTTAGATTTCCCAAGGAATCCCTTTTATACTTGAAATGTTAGCTCAAAAAGACCTTTGAGATGAAGGACATGGGACATGCCTCACATATTCTTGGGACATGCATTATACACGATCGCACTAACGGGCTCCTTTACTTTTCACATAGAAGGAGTACATCTAGAAGATCCTTGAGTGGTTTCATCTATAGGATGTTAAGCCTATTGGCTTTCCTTTACCTTCTCATGTGAAGGCTAGTTAGGCCGATTATTCATAGTCTAATGATGAGTAGAAGGCCAAGATATATTATGCATCCGCAATGGGCAATTTGATGTATGGCATGATCACCACTCTCCCAAACATAGCATTTTGAGTGGGAGTTCTGGCATCCTATATGGGTACACCTATCAGATGGCATGGGGATGCCATCAAGGGTATCATGAGGTACATCAAGGGCACAATAGCTATGTGCATATGTTATGGTGGCCAAGCTATAGAAGTTGTGGGTTCATGGACTTTGATTATAAAACATGTAGACAATAGGAAGTCAACCTGTAGTTATGTCTTCACCTTTGCTGGATGTGTTGTTTCTTGGATGTCCAAGGTGTAGAAATGCACACACTATCTAATTACAGAGGTAGAGTATGTTGTAGCTACTGGGGCTTGCAAGAAGGCTATCTGGTTGGGCTGTTGGTTGGCAGATCTTGGCATTACAAATGTGGTTCCTACACTACATTCCAATTCTATGAGTGCCATTCAATTAGCCAAAGATCCGATCAGTCTTCCATGTAAACACAAAGCACATTGAGGTGCATTACCATTTTATTAGAAAGGTCATTGAGGATAAGTCCATTGAGCTTGTCAAGATCTCAATCGATCAAAATCTTGTAGATCTTCTCACTAAAAGTCTCTCAATGGAGTGTTTGGCCTTTCTTATGAAGTTGATGGACATTGGATGAGATGATGATTTCCTCATCATGTTGTACTTATGTACATTTGTACTTTGTTACTTTTTTCTTGTTCTCTCCTCACTAGGGGTACATTCACCTTTAAGTGGGAGGCTATTAGGGGTAAAGGTGTCTGTGCCTAGCCACTCGTGTATTAGTTACACTAACAATACCCGCGCATCTGTACACTGCAAGTGGTGGCCACCCACCACTGTCACTTCATTCTTTATTCTTTCAGTGACATTTCAATAAAGGGAAGGCCGGTCACACATTGTGACTAATGGAGTTCCCACATCTTGTGTCTCTCTTTCTCTTTCTCTTGCTCCTTCCACCATAGCTCTTACTTCCACTCTGTGCTTCCACTTTAGGGATTACTCCCTTCAAGCACCTTTCGAGATATGAGCAATGTGATCATTTTC
Source organism: Lygodium microphyllum (assembly GCF_053477565.2). NCBI lineage: Eukaryota > Viridiplantae > Streptophyta > Polypodiopsida > Schizaeales > Lygodiaceae > Lygodium > Lygodium microphyllum. Next base: position 44,876,273 of record NC_141153.1, on the reverse strand, counting down.
ATCTTATATGGATAGATTTTGTTTCCTTTTATGCTCTTGAAGCACTTTTATAACTTTGTTCAAATTATATTGAAGAATAACAATTTGTTGTTGCAAGGTAATCCTAGGAAGAGGTGATTTCATATTTATTTTATCTATATTGGAGAGTCCAAACATTGTTGAGAATAATTCCTACATAGGAACAAGCCTTTGTAATATCTTGGAGAATGAAATTCCTACATGTGAGCATGTTCTAGTAGAAATAATTCAATGCTTATACAATATCTTACAATTCTCTACATGTGAAAACTGGGGACTTGAAGGTGATTTTGAATAGGAATAGGTATTGTAAGTATTTTTTGCTTTGTAAACTTAAGAAAAACCTTGATAGTTTATGGTGCAATGGGGGAGTAATAGTTAAAAAGTATCACCCCTTATAAAAAGAACAAATGACCATTACAAAGACAATAAGCTTTTAATATAAACCTTAATTCATAAGCTTAATAAAAGCTTAGTTAAATGAATCATGTGTTTGTTTGCAAGGAAAAGGGCCACTTTTTGTCGTTGATTCCTGAGTTTGAAGGACAAAGTGAATCTAAAGGTGATGAGAGTGGTTTTGGAATTGCCTTGAAAGACTGATAAGATCTATGTTGTCTAATCTCTCCCTATCTACTTCTAGATGAAACCCACCTTTGCCTTCAAAACCATTATGAGGGTGGTTTTACCTAATGTGTTTATGGTTTGTTGCAAGGAAAAAGGTAAAGTAGCCCTTTAGATGGTCCACTTCTCCAACAAATTACATAATTGTATAACTTTACTGTGGAAAAAGAACCTTTAAACTATTAACTTGTATGTATTTTTTGCATCCACTAGATAAAAGAATGATCCTTGATGTTGATGATATGATGTAGCCTTCTAGGATGAATGTATGCCTTCACTATGATATTAACATGCCCTCCAATCACCTTGCTCTAATAATAATGTTGACGTCCTTCAACATACAATAGACAATATTAATTGAAAATTCAAGAGAACACAATTTGCAAGAAGGAAAAGAAATACAGAGAGCATCCATGACATAAGATTGGATACAATCTCCCCCCATGCATAGGTCAGCACCTCCCCATGCATGTATTTATGAATTTGAATTAAGGTTTTATTCTCAAAAATATCATTGAAAAGCATCCCCTTTTTGGGCTCTTGCTTTCCTTACACCAATAACTTACTTTTGTTATGATATTTTCTAAATTCTAGTAAACCTATTCGAAGGTTTTACAAAACAATAATCAAGCCTTATAGGCCTTGCACAATAGTCCAACCAAATAAAAAATTGGGTGTATATGTATACAATATCCTTGCACTAATGAGTGCCCAAAAACATAATAATTTTATTTCTACAAAGCATTCAATCATTAGTTATTTTCTATGTATTAAAATGTGTTTCCTGAAAGTATTCAACATGCATAACTCCTAATCATCTACTCACCACAACACAAAACACACTAGTTCCCTGCCATCTAGCTACCAAGCATAATGTGACTCATTTCATAGGTGGGCCCATAAATAACAAGTCACAATCATGCAGCAAATAGGCAAAGAAAATCCACTAAAATAAATATAAAACCATCTTATTTTCATAGCAAAATAGCAATTTCTATAACCTTGATGGTCGTTCATTACTTCATTTGTCTCGTATATGCATTTGCAAAGGCACAAACATCTCTTATGGACACCTTTTGTAGGGCTACATAGATGTTTAACTAATATGCCATTGAGACTCCTAGATTTCCTTCTTTTCATTCTAACCACCATAAAATGGAATTCATCAATAGAAAATGGCTTTGCTGAGAGTGGTAGTTTCCAATTGCACTAGCTCCTCTATTCGTGCTAGAAAATCTTTGACTAGGGTATCATAATCATTTTCATCATGCAAGGGAGAGTTTGAAATATTAGAGAGGTGATCAAAAAACACATTCATTATTGAAATATCATCCATGTATCTATTGCCTCCTCATCCTTGACTACATATATATATTCTCACTCTGTTTAGTTTGCAAATATATGAAAAAGGAAGAAGTTGGGGTGTCATTTTCCAATAGGTTGGCACCTTTTGGTAGCTAAAATTTTGTGTCCTTCTTCCGACATAAAGAAATCTTTCTTACCAAGTTTGAGAACACATTCTCTTAAATTTCATCAAAAGAATTCTCATCATACTAAGTTATTTTGAGAACACATTCTCTCAATTCTCATAGAGAACCCTTTCTAGTGGGTTTTCTAGTCCATAATCTTCTTTTGCTTATGCTTATGAGCTTTCCTTTCCATGCAATTTTTCATTTCAATGGTCAATGAAATGACCCTTGTTATAAGCAATCTATTAACATTCATCTTACATAGTTGCACATAAAATCACTACTCTCTCGTGGCAATGTACTTTGATATTTATGATATTGCAACACTATGAAATCACAATTTTTAATTATACTTCCAAGCTTTCTGTATTGCTTTTGCTAAATCCATCCTCAAGGGTTTCACCATATGTAAATCCTCTATATCACATGTGTTCAAGGCTTATTTTAAAAAGCCTAAATAAAACATGTCCCTTTTTTATTCAATCTCTGAACAACCCCTTTACATGACACTCTTCTATGTGTAAAAAAATGCATTTAAAAATTTATTTATTTTGAGCCCACATGATATGCTTACATATTTATGAGGGAGTCCCCTCCCCAAGAATCCATCGCCGATTCAATATGAAATTATATAGCAGCTTTTGGTTGTTAAAATAGTTGAATATTAAGCACATTGCAACATTTTTCAAAAACTCTCATCATGGAGATTTTTGACAATGCTTGAATTCAAAACCACTGCCCACATGTTTAAAAATACATTTTTCCTCTGTGTGTGTGTGTGTGTGCACGTACATATACATGTGCTTGTGTGGTGGTGATGTTTTTAGTCCTATACAGATCATCTTTACAAGGGATCATGGACAAGATATCTCTAGCTCTAGGGCGATTATCCAACTATCATTATCACTAACACATTTGACCCATTATTTCTTGCCACCATGAGACATTAAACGAGACACTTTAGGCTACTATGCTAAAGGGAGCATCCTATGAGAGAGATGTTGAGATGAGTAGACATTGCATCAAAGATGTGGACATGATGACATCTTATTTAGATTCTAGGACTTATTTATTTCAATTTTCACCTTTTTGTTTGTCTTTGTGGTCCAATTCTTTACCACCTTATCCACTCTTTAGTTATACTTTGATTGCCATTTTGTTTATTGTCCATTTCAGCAGTTCTTCCTAACCAACTTAGCTACCCGATGTTGTTATTCACATAACAACCAGAACACCATAGGTTGATCCAACCCAGTCCTCTCGTACTAGGGTAAGCTTCTCACAGTTCTCAACAAATCATGCGATGCCATCGAAAATGCATTTCATGCTCTCTCTCTCTCTCTCTCTCTCTCTCTCTCTCTCTCTCTCTCTCTCGTGCGTGCGTGCGTGCGTGCGTGCGTGTGTGTGTGTGCCTCCCTCCCTCCCTCCCTCTCCGTGCATTCCCCTGGCCCTTAGTTTTCATGAATCACAGAAAGAATGTTCATTCAATGTTAAGCTCAATTGACAGAACCCCATGAGAGGTATATGGAGTTTCTAATGATGGTTGGATATATGTGGTCTAACCCCTTCTAACATAGAGTTGTGCTTGTATCTTAGATTTTTTGGTTATGCTATAGTTGGCACATCCTAGGGGAATAGCATTGTGCTCGTATCTTTGATTTTTTTTTGCTTATGCCGGCATAGCTCGAAGGCTTGATTTCCATGCTTGTAGGCCATGCATACAAGCATATCTACTTCCTTAATTCATACTAGCATTCCTTCCATGCTTCGTGCATGTGAAATGTTGTGCTGTCATACAATTTTGCTTCCCTGGCTACTTCCTTACATACTATATTTCACTTTTTTCATTGTCTCCCCTCATTTCTTCTCCATATATTGTATTTCACTTTCCTCAACTTTACTTCCTCACACCCCCCCCTCTCTCTCTCTCTCTCTCTCTCTCTCTCTCTCTCTCTCTCTCTCTCTCTCTCTCTCTCTCTCTCTCTCTCTCTCTCTCTCTCTCTCTCTCTCTCTCTCTCTCTCTCTCATCTGTTTCTACTTTGCTACGGTGTCCCACTGCCCGCCCACCTTTGATTTTGCCTCCTGATATGATATGCTACCCCCCTTTGGTTGTGTTGACTCTTGCCACCCATACCACATGTTGTTGATTCCTCCCACACACACACACACACACACACACACACACACACACACACACACACACACACACACACACACACACACACACACACACACACACACACACACACACACACACACACACACACACACACACACACACACACACACACACACACACACACACACACACACACACACACACACACACACACACACACACACACACACACACACACACACACACACACACACACACACACACACACACACACACACACACACACACACACACACACATATAACCCTTTGGAGATTCAAGGCCTCCCACGACTACAACAAAATTAATATATAGTATAGATAGATGTGCATCTTTAGGCTCAAAATTGTAAGGTAGAGATTTTAGAGCAAGACATCATATGTAGAGGGATCACCTTGGGTCTTTAGAAAATAAATCCAATGAAAAATTATACTCTTCTTACAAGACACAATATCTATTGTGCATGATTCTTACATGTAGTTTTTTTCTCACATTGGGTAAGAATGGACTTGGCTAAGGCAAACCGCACATAATAGCTTAAGAAGCAATTTTACACCCTTTCACATCATCTAATTTTCTTAGTTCCAAGATTGAGAAGCATTGATTTTCTACCATTAGGATAAAGCACATGATACTCCTTATCATGAACTCATCTCTCATTGATGTGTTATTTACTTTAGGTTTTTAGCTGAGATGTAGGTAATAGGATATCATTTACTTAGACAAAAGAAAAAAAACCTTGCAACATGCATTGCCTTGGTTTTTTCCTATTCTATGGATTTCAATTATTAGTTTTAGCATGACCCCAATAGGTAGTACCATCCCTTTGAAAATTTTCTTGCCTAAATTCTCATCAACTCCCTTCCACATCATCTGACTTTCTTAGTTCCAAGATTGAGAAGCATTGATTTTCTATCCACTAGGCACATGATACTCCTTATTGTGAATTTATCTCTTGTTGATGTATTATTTACCTTAGGTTTTTAGCTTAGGATTTCAATGATTAGTTTTAACATGACCCCAATAGATTGTACCATCCCTTTGAACATTTTCTTGCCTTAATTCTCATCAACTCCACACAATATGTTGTCGGGGTCCAAATAATGGGTCCCAAATTACAAGCTACTTCCAATTGGATATTAGATTAGATGAATAACTAGAATGTAGGTGAAGTGTTTGGATGTGGATTATCTAGGCATAGTAGGTGACTAACTAAAAGGGATTTGGGTTCTCCATTAAGCAAGGTATTTGTTAATTATCCTATGTTATCTAAGTGCTCTCAAAATGTCTCCTTGTTTATTCTGCCTAAGCTATTACTTAGCATTGGCTCTTGGATTCTTGGCACAAACAATTTTAATAAGTCCTTTGAATTTTCCCTTTAAACATCATTTAAATCACATGCTATCAATGTTTAACTATGAGGGTTATGAGATGTAATTTCTTATGGTTGTGAGGGCTACATTGGCTACAATTGGTTGTTGGTGGGGATAGAAGTGTTGTGACAACATCCATTAAGTCAATATAATTGGGGGAAAAAGATGTGAGAAAAAATAGAAGCATGCATTATCAGCTCCAAATTGGTAGAAAATGGTAATAAAGTCCCAACCTCCTAGCACATTTAACTTTAAAATTTGTGTAAGAATATTGAAAATCCTTTCTAGCCCCAAGCAATTGCTCAAGGTTAACACAAATGACTGCCATTGAACAAAGTTGTGGCTAGTTTGGTCAAGGTGCACTAGGGATTAGCCAAGTAAATCATTGTATTTTAGGTGTGCATGCACTAGGGTTTGGAAACTGAGAACATGGAGATTAGGTAATCGTAAAGATTAAACCTTTGTTACTATTACTAAGATAAGAGTCTATTGATGGATCCATATATGGTATATCCATACTACCTTTAGTGCCAATACTAAGGATAGAGTGAGGCTATGACAAAGAGAATGGGTTTTGACAAGTGGTTCTGATATTATGCATTTAAATTATACACACCTACCACAAGTGACAAGATGGCACAAAGCTAATTTTATGGAGAATGTGAGCTTCTTGAGAACTAAGTAGGGCAAGCCTCCACCAAGTTTTATTTAGGTGACTTTGGCATAGAATATTCAATTACCAGTTGGCATACGTTTAGTTGGCACAAGTAGTCCTAATAAATTTTTGAGTCTACGTTAGTCAACACAACTACTTTTATTTACTTCTTAGGTCCTTGTTGTACATTTATTAGTGTTTATTTTTTGGGGTCTACATGGTTGCTTGGCATAATTGATGTTGTTTCATTTTTTGTTCTAAATGGTTACTTGTGGAGCTAATGTGACAAACAAACAATATCGATCCAATACTTGAGGCTTCAAGATTTTGTTATTGTTTAAGTTGTGGACATGTCAATTTGGATGGAATCAACCCTATAACTATTGAAGGCACGTTTTCCAAGACAATTTTTGCAAAAGTGAATTTTTCTTGTCTAAAAGGCACTAGAGCAAGGATATGATAACCTTTGTATTTTGAGTAAAAATTGACATTGTGGCCACTAGTTGAAACCTTTATAGTGCAAATTAGAATTCTAAATGGTAGCATCTACTGCCATGAAATTCTAAATTGTTTAGTATCTTAGATGTAAATTGGTAACATGAGTATTAGTTGAGTTACCTAGACCATAAGTTTCAGAATTCATTTTACTTTTACATCTATTAGCTCATTTCTAATTGGCATGTGGGTAATTGAGGTGGCTAGAGTCCAAAATCTAAAAATTTGTGTACAAATGGAACCTTAGAGTCAAACTACATGTATTGAGTGGTCTTTTGGATCAACTTTGTTATTGTATGAGTAGAAGTTGACACTTCCAATTTAGATCAAATTGACATGCATAACTTTTTCAAAGGCTTGACTTGCAATTAGGCAAGGGCTACTAAGTGAGCAAGATAAAATATGAATTTGGAAATGTTTTGTGCATTCCTAGGCCAAAAATCTATACCAATTTGGCCCATGCCTTGTTGGGGAAACTTTTGATGGTTTTGATCTAATACATATACTTATTTGGCCTACCCTTTTTTTTGCATAATTGTCTCATGATCCCTAAGTTATAGCTATGATTAAAATGTGGGCTTATCAAGCACTTTAATGCTAGACTTAGCATTGCATTTTCACAAGTTTGGTAGATGCTTAGATGTGTGAGGTGCATGTGTTAACAAATTCAATGAGCCTTTACCTTGAAAGCTCTTGGATCTTTGGTTTGATCTAAACTAATAAGGAAGAACAATTTTGAGCCAAGTATAGATTATGATCTAAACTAATAACGAAGAACTAGTTAGTATTATATTCAATTAATATCATAAATGATGAAAGAAGTCATGAAATTAAGCCTAAAAAAGTTATTGATTGATGATCTACTTATGATATAGAAGGTATGTCGAGTGAGTCTATGTTAGTTAAATTGTGAGCCTTATTAGGATCCTTTATCAAAAATGGACATTTATCACATAATGCTCACTTGTCACAATGCCAACAAATGGTGCATATCCAACAAAGTTGTGGATAGAGATCCAATGATATGTAAAACAATAGGGAACTCATAAGGAGCAGTGGTTGGTAAGAGGCAATAATCACAAGAGTAAGGTGCTTAATGTTTAAGGTAAGGAACATATCAATGTAGATGGAGTTTCTCCTATGTGTAGGCAATGCTCTACTCCTACCCATGGTAAGTTATGTAATGAGGATGGAGACAAACTAAAAGGATGCTATAATGCCAAGGGAAAGGAGGTCACAGACATTTTTCCATAGTTGAGTTGAGAGTACTATCTTCTCAAAAGAAGGGAGCCCAATATGCAATAAAACATGTTGTGCATAATAATGCCATAGATACATGAAGTGGACAATGCAAGAGACCTAATTAAGCATGACAAGTCACATACTTGCAAGGATTGAGAGAGGTCAAGGGTGAGGGCACTTCCTTGTATCATCCTAAATACACTCCAAAATCACCTCAAATGCACAACAATAATTGTGTCCAATGCACTTCCACTACATATACTACACAACATGATGTTAGGTTGTGTAGCATATGCACTTCCACTGCATATGCTACACAACATGATGTTAGGCTGATTAAAGAATTGGCTCATCAATCTTGCCCAAGAATAATTTCAAACACTCTATAGCTAAAGATAGCAACACTCAATCCAATCTCAATAACTATTACCTCCAAAGTAACCTTGAAGCCATTGGCATTGCAGAAGACATATGAGGTACCTTAGCCTTACCTTTCATTGGGCAAACTTCTTACTCATAAGTAAGGGCTAAAACATTTCTTTGCTATTGAGAGATTGAGGCAACTACTTCAAATCATGTTGTGGCTTCACTTATATCAAATAGGGTGAAAGGGATGCGGGAGATGCGGGAGAGAAGAGCACACACAATGTAGGTGTTGCCAACAATGTTATGACAGTCTTATTGCACTTTCATATATATATATATGAATAAAGAATATGGGCGGTCACAGGCCCAAGGACCTTTTACCCCAACAACCTCCCACTAAAAGGCCAATGGGCTAGGGAGTGAAAAAACAAAACAAAAGAAAAGAGACAGGGTGAGGAATCATGACATCTCACCTAACACCCAATCGGAAAGCGAGCTTTGCAATAAGTGGCGGGAACCTCCTCACAAGAAGAGTTAAGCATCCCTGAGTCCATGACATCCAAGAGATAAATGATCCCATAGCTCTAAACAATAAAGCAATCCATGACTGCTTCCCATGAAGCAAGCAACACAACTCATAAGTGCACTGTTGTAAAGCATCAGAGTGGCGCATAGCATCAGCGCAACGCATAAAAGACAGCGGAGAGCATACAGACTCTCCAAGGTCAATCATCGAAAGAGGGCCAACATCCCAAAACGGGGTCTCAAGACAGTATGTGGCCTCAGTAAAGTGGAAGACTGACATACGGCTGTAAAATCAGCCATAAAGCGCACTGAACGTGCATCAAGAGGCCTGAGAGGTGTCTGCATCTCATAAAAGATAGCATGACGGCTACGTAGAACTTACTGGGCATCTAAATCCCAAAACCTGTAGGTTGTAAAGTCACCATCTCCATAACCAAGGAATATGCATCTGCATGACATAGGCTCATGTGGCATACTGACAGATGCCTCGCAACCAAACATCCTCAAGTGATCATAGGAGGGTCTCATGCCAGTCCATGCCTCATGCAGAGTAATAACATCCAAAGAGAAACAAGACGTCCGATTAACCAAGTAGAATACCATCATAAGGGCCTCAGCCTAAAAGCGATAAGACAACCTAGTTGTGGTAAGCATAGAAGCAGTCTTTGCATGTAAACTCAGGCACATGCCATTAGCAATCCCATAATACATTGGGCATAAGAAATCAATGCCATATTGCTGACAAGAGATTCGTAAGTTGGGAGAGATAGCGTGACTCTCATAATCCATCTGCAAGCATCTAGGCCTGCTACCAGCAGAATCCATAAACCTGTCAAGCATAGTAACAGCATCCTCAATCCGTACCAAAGGGTAAGCCCAAACACGGTGGGTAGCATGATCCATGAAGGTCACAAAATACGACACTCCATCAAGTGACTAGGAAGGCATAGGTCCATATACTGCAACATGGACTAGATCTAGAGGAGCATGCCTCACACGATCGTCATAAGCCAAAGAGGCTCTGCACAAACCATGAGTACAATGAGGGCAAGTAGCATGGGGAAGAGCATGCAATAAGCCCATATCACATAAAGCATCCATCTTAGTGTGTCATACATGGCCTAGATGACAATGCCATAACAATGCATGTGGTATTTGCGTAACTGAAACCATAGAATCTCCCACATGAGAGACATGCACTATATAATCACTGCCATATCTAGCACCTCTGGCCAATACCAAGCAACCACAACAGATTTTCCATGAAGTATCCCCAAGAGAGACATAATATATTGCACCATGCAACTGACTGACAGAGATCAGGCTCTTACTGAGCGTAGGTATATGGAAGACATCACAAAGCATAAGAGAATACCTATTTGGCAAAGCCAAGTCTATATTCCCCATACCAATAATATGACAATCCTGCTCAAGGCTCAAAGAAATACATCCGTCAACCTCCTTGTAAGAAGAGAACCAAGCTCTATGTGGAGTAACATGACAAGATGCCATACTGTCTAAAAGCCAATCAAAGGTATAGGCCATATCACTGAGCAAGTAATCTACAGGGTAGCACAATGCCAGGAGTCTAGGCTCAGCTGCATCATCATGGGTAACTATATGCACCATACCACTATCAATAGTGGTCTCACCTACTGTATCACTGACTCTACTCTCATGTCTAGTGCGGCGCAATCTTTTCTACTCTCTAATCCACTTGAAGCATTTACACTTCACATGCCTTGTCTTTCCACAATGAAAGCAAACAGAACCTGTAAAACCTGTAGAAGAGGACAAATGCTCTATAATAGCATGAGTAGAGCTATCCAATACATCCAAGGAGCTCAAAGAATTAGGAGAACTCTCATCAGATAGAATAGGCTCATCAAGAGGATTGTCTGCATGACTAGAAGAGCCGGAAGTCATCATAGCATACTGCAAAGGGGACTCATCCAAACAAGAAGGGGAGAACACAAAGGCATCAACCACAGATGCAAAAACTCCCACATGGACAAGCCTAGCAGACAAAAGCATGACATATCGAACCACTATAGCTCGCAGCCATAAAATCGTAAGCATGCCTCAGAGCCATAAATGCATAAGCATCCCCAAAACATACGAGTATACATAACTTTGCAGTGTCTCATGCCATGTACTGACATACTTGTCCAGCCAAGAACAGCAGGTGGCTAATAAACCTGCAAGAATCAAGTTCCAATAAAAGCCCAAATATCTGTGTAAAAGCATCCAAGTAAGAGGCTTTGTAAAATACATAGCAGCAAACCATGTGCACACACGAGTGGCCATAAAGATCGACTGCTCCTTGACATACACGGGCAATAGCAGTCCAAATAGCATAGATGCCATACAACAGAGAAGCAGGATGGCCATAACTATAAATCCCAAGCACTATCCAAGTCTATTGATCAGTAAGTATCCCACGTATCAAATACAAATGAGCAATCACAGCTCAATAGGCAACTGCCAAAACAAGGGAGTAGTTCGCTGCCCAATACCTGTAAGTGCATCCAAGTAATAGCCAAGATCCATAATCAAAGCATCAAATCCCATATAGCATCCAAGGTTGTAACGAAAAAGGCCAAGTCGTAATGGAAAAAATCCAAGTCAATGTCCAATTGCTCAAGGGAATACTCAAATAAATGTTGAGACGAGCTCAAACAACTGCCATCCACAACCAAAGCATAAAGCATTCACCAAGACATCATAACCCGTACTGGGTAGCCTAGGCATAAACCATGTCATAGATGAAATGCCAGCCGCAAAGAAGTGACAATCAAACCCAAATCAAGCTCTAATCTCAGCTCAAAAGCATTTCGGAGCATAAACAAGACATGTGGCATAGTCCAAATACATCATGACATCATACCGAGTAGCCGGGAGCACCCCGTGACCAATAGGCTTAACCCAATTGTAGCATAAATAGCTTTAGCCCTGAAGTTTACAGCAGTAAATAATAGTCCAAAACTGAGTAAAATAATGCTTAAACCAAGCTCAAATCAAGTGCCAACTCATAGGCATACATTCCCAGACATGTAGACACCAACTGGGAATAATCGGGCATCAAATGCCAAGACCTGTAAGCATAAAATTGAAGTAACATGTGGCTGCCCTGTTTTGGACAGATCTGGGACTTTTCAAAAATAGTCAATGGCTGAGCTAAATTAGCTCCAAATGCGCCTCACATAAGAGGCATAACATCCACAAGTGATCTGGTATCAATAGACATCAGTAGAAGCATCACGTAAGCCATAGGCATACAAATACATGCTATCTCAGACCTGAAATCTATTACAAAATATTCTATCATTAGAATTTGGCAAATCTGACATCACCATTGCGTTTGGAGCATGCCAAAACCCCAACTTAGACTCTTACCTTGCCTAAATCGGGTTTCGAATGCCCGAGATATGACAAAAATGGTTTTTTAAAGCCATTTTTGCAAACATGCGCAAATAAAATGGGAGCATGCTACTGTACTTAAGGGGCCAAATCAGGGTGGGTAGGGGATAACCAAGAGCCCAATGAAGGCCTACAATAGGCCTACACAAGCCTAGGACAAGTCCAAGCAAGAGGTGAAGAGAGCAAGCTTCAAAATGATGGAAGCTATGGCTGCCTCTTCATGAAACCCTACTGTTCATGTCAAAGAATGGCTGAGAACTGAGTGAGAAGCAAGCTCTCATACCTCGTGTAGATGCTGAGGAAGGCCGAGAAGCGCTCGCGAAGGACCTGCTCTGATACCAGTTGAAAGGGATGCAGGAGATGCGGGAGAGAATAGCACACACAATGTAGGTGTTGTCAACAATGTTATGACAACCTTATGCACTTTCATATATATATATGAATAAAGAATATGGGTGGTCACTGTACACGGGCAGGCCCAAGGGCCTTTTACCCCAACATAGGGTACTATCCACATGATGCAAAGGGGATAAGAATCAAGATGGTCCCTTAACACCTACAACTTATTAAGACTACCTAGTCATTAACTAATCTATGATATTAGTTGCTTACATGTAGCATGACTACCTCTTCATCATGTGTTTTGTACTTCTTGCTGCAAATAAGCATTAAATTGGTTGCACGACATCTATGTATCCTTTTACATAGGTTCATCAACTTGATGATGGTTCCAACTTATATAATGTACCACTATTCAACAATAAATTGATAAATTTATATAATCATTAAAGTTCTCTTGTCAATTTATCATAACTTTCATTCCTCAAGAATCCATTTTTTATTAAAACCTTGGTATTAAATATGTTCTCTAATTAATTAAACTTCCTCGATAGATATACACATATGTGCCATGTATGTGTTCACACCTAGATACCCACACAGGCATGCACACACACATGCAAAGACTTTCACCCACACAAGCACGTACACAAACACATACTTTATTTACTCATATTTTTATATAATGACATTGGGTGCTCATATGGACCAACATGTTATCATTTTTGCTATCCTTCTTATGGCTCTAGCTCATCACATGCTTAAACCTTTGCATATATCAACAATGTGATATTCGTATGGTTTGAAATATTGCCATGTTCTCCTTATGGCAATAAGCTTGTGATATGTGTCATGAATGAGAATATATGCATAAATCATGCCTTTGATTTTGTGAGACCATATGATCATATTTTTATATGAAACATCTAGACTTGAAGGGGGTTGGTAAATATTTTGTGATCCCTCATGTGTGAATACAACTTACTTGTGTTAGTCTATGCAACGAAGTGAACCTTTTTTACATTATCCAACATTTAATAACGGCAAAGATTTATGTATAACACTAGGCCTATATATTGAGGTGCATGAGACTCATATAACTGAATTATCAAATTTTGCAATTGCATAAATAAAACCATTTTTTTTCTAAGAAGTCCCAATTAATAGGCCATTGCTTCATGCATACTTCACAAAATTAAAATTTATAAGAGTAAGACAACATAGAAAAATTGCATAACCACTTGATGACCTTAGAGAACATTTGGTTCATGGATCACTACAAGAAACTTTTATGTCAAATTAAGTAGCATTGTACTCTTTTTACTATACATGACCAAGCTTATCATCCTAGTATTATGCATCTTAGAGGCACTCCAATTGCAAGGTGGAGAAATTGAGATATTTGTACTATATTATTTGATTGGTTTGATAACACCCAAAGCACTAGAATGATCTCATGTCTAGCTCCCAAACCTAATTTGAAATTCCTCTCGTTTACTTTCCCCGTAAGAAGATAATTGAAAATAGTAAATGCTCTCTCTCTTTGTGTGTCTCTCACCCTCACTCTCCCATCTCTCCTCTTTGTCTCTCACGACATGTTAGATCTCTCTCTCCCTCCCTCCCTCCCTCCCTCCCTCCCTCCCTCCCTCCCTCCCTCCCTCCCTCTCTCTCTCTCTCTCTCTCTCTCTCTCTCTCTCTCTCTCTCTCTCTCTCTCTCTCTCTCTCTCTCTCTCTCTCAAAACAAAAGGGGTGGTGATAGTAGAACATGTAGTGGTGGGTAGCATGGGACAATAAACCAAAATGCTATGAGCAATAGTGGTTGGTGCGAGATGGACACAAACAATGACACAAGGTTTGTATGCCCACCACAGAGAGAGAGAGAGAGAGAGAATGTGTGGAAAAGGAGTGAGAGAAGAGAAGCTGCTATATCAACATGTTGGCAACTGTTTCTCTTAAACTTACATCTCTTAATGAATTTCCTTCCATTATGGAGATGAGAAAATTTATCCATGGATTACATTCGAAGATATGGTGAGCTATCATGATGACAAAGCTTGATAATTTGGAAGTAGCCTAAGATGTGGCCTTAGAAGTCGAAGGACTGCATATGCCATGGATGCTTGGTAAAGCCTCAAAAGAAGAACCACAAAGGAAGAAGACCAACATGTTTTGACCAAAAGAAGTTAGATAAACAAGAACCAAAGCATAAGGATGGAGATAGACCACCTTTTCCATCCAAAAAGAAGCTAACATATCAACAATTAGCATAATATATAAGAGAAGGATGATGTTTCTCTTGTAGAGAAAAAGGACACATGACTGGTTAATGTCCTGATAAGCAATAGCAAGAGGGGGCATAGAGGCAGATACGAGGGATTGCATTTGATTGAGAGGCAACCATACATTGATTTTTTAGCACCTTTTTCCACTGTGGGGGGCTACCCCATATGTTTTGACATTATAGAACAATCGACTAGTTATCTTATTAGCCTTGTGCTAAACATCTACTTTGGGTGAATAATTTGCTTTTCATTGTAATGATGGTCTTCATTGGAGTGCGCTTGGCATTTTGTTATCCCTCACGAGATGGCTTCGCAATAGCTTGATGTGATAGCTAATATGAAGTGGCCTAGTGGTGCTTGCTGTTAACCCTCAAACGAACGAAGGTGGAAAATCCAGAAAAGCTAAAGCAGAAGACAAAGTCCAAGGCAAAGTGAAACAGAAGACAAAGACGCACAAGGAGAAAAGTCTTAAATAAGGGAGAAAGGCGCACAAGGAAAGCACAAGTCAATACTTTTGTAAAAGAGCGCAAGCGCATCATCGTTTAATTCAAGGAGCGTCGGGCTCTCACCCGTGCAATTTGTAAATGTAGACAGGCGGTGGAAAGGAAGCTGGGAAGATAGAAGGACAATGGGAAAAAGGGCCTAGGCCACGACAGGCCATGTAAAAAAGGGGATAAGGGGATGACCGCCCAAAAGGGATTTAGGGTTATGTATATAAAGTTCAAAAGTGAATGAGAAGCTCATTCTTGTCTGTGGCCAAAAGTGGCTCTCCTCTTCTTCTTCTTCTTCTTCTTCTTGCTTGCTTGCTTGAAGGTTGTGCTTGAGAGAGGGAGTGTGAGAGTGTGAGGGAGTGAGTGTGTGAGGGTGAGGGTGAGGGTGAGGGTGAGGGTGAGGGTGAGGGTGAGGGTGAGGGTGAGGGTGAGGGTGAGGGTGAGGGTAGGACCCAGAGAGGAGAAGCTCTCCATCTTCTCCTCTCTTCTTCTCTTCTCTTCTCTTCTCTTCTCTTCTCTTCTCTTCTCTTCTCTTCTCTTCTCTTCTCTTCTCTTCTCTTGCTCGCGGCAATGGAGCTTGGAGCGTGGAGCTTGAGGATGGAGCGTGCTTGAAGCTTGCACTTGGATCGTGGAGCTACCGGAGTGCGCGGGAGAGGAGGTAACTCGATCGGCATGGAGGTAAGCTCACTACACCCATAAGGTAGGCATCGCGTTGGCTATGTGAGAGATATCCATTAGTGCTCGGCTTGGAACGCTTGAACAATAAGCGGTCCGTGGGTCTTGGCGGTTGAGCGAAAGCTCCCACGTTTTGGTTCCGTTGCCGAGACCAACGGATTCAAGCCTTGAGCGGTTGCGCGCTTCGAATCGAGCATTGGAGTAGGGTTATCCTCGAACCGGTGCTTGAGGTAGATAGATAGGAAGCGAGGGAGTTTGAAGAGGTATTTGATCTCCTTAGCAAGTAGGTTTTTGATTTGTCATTGAATATTAGAGTAGGACCATCCATCTCCATCTCTGGTTTTGATTTTTGTTTCATTAGGTTAAGGTTAGGATAGGAAAAAAGAAGGAAAACAGTAGGATTTTCTGTTGCTATATAATAGGCTGAAACAAGGAAATAGAGGCACAGATTCAGATTTCTGGCTGGAAGAGTATGAGGGACTAACCTCTGAGGTCACAGTAGGCTGAGATGGGGCAATAAGAGGCCCAGGGAACTAGGAAAGGCCACATTTGACATCATGCACTCTGAGAAGAGAGTGAGCTTGAGAGCCAGGGGAGAGAGAGAGAGAGAGAGACCTGCAGGGAGATCATCAACGTGCTGATCGATTTGAGTGCCACACCATTTTCAGGTACGCCAGGCGTTTCCCTCCGTGACTTTGCATCTAATCAGGTGGCACGGCACGATTCGGTGAAGTAGACGTCAGCCTAGAGGCGTCGCGTGCAACTCCCGGGCCGTTGGCCACGCAGTCGGACCAGTTCGTCGTCCGAGTCCCAGAATAGAATTACCCTATCTCTGGAGTCGGACCGTCCAACTCCAAAAATCGGACCTCTCCAAAAACCATCCGACTCCAAAAATCAGACCACCCTCCTTCTCGGACCACCCTTGTCCGATTGATTCGCCCATCCGATTTTGAAAATCGAACACTCGGACCCTGGAAATCGGACACAAGGAATCGGACCACTCAGAATCGGACACATGTCAAAATCGGACGTTCGATTCCAGAAATCGAACATGACCAAAATCGGACCACTAGGCCAATCAGACCAACTCAAAATCGAACGCCCGATTCTGATAATCGGACTCCTGAAAATCGAACATCTGCGAATCGGACAGAAAACTGTCAAAATCGGATAGGTATCTAGAATACAAATTTTGACGCATCTAAACCCCGAAATTGACTCCAAAGGCCACATAGAGCTAAAGGCACATCACAGATCCATCACTGGGTTGAAACTTAGAGCAACTAGTTCAAAATTTAGCTATAAACGGTCCTCCAAATTGCGCATGGTGTTTACCATAACGGCCCTGCAAGCCGGGGGGACTGCCCCCCTGGACCCTCGCAGAGGGGGCTCTGCCCCCTCCGCACCTCCCCCAAGTAGGTTGGAGAGAAAATGCATGCCGTGACAGGTCCTCCAAATTGGACCCTAGTGTAGTAATGGCTCTACACGAGCATGGATTCTCACTTGCAAAAGAGCAACCAAAAGCCCACACCCGAACAGAGAGAGACACAAACCCTAGAACATCAATGGGCCAATCTAGCCATCAAGGGCAAAAAGGCCACACCACGAGAACACAAAGACATTGTGTTCAGTCTAATCAGAGCAAAATGCAACATCAGCAAGCTACAAATGCGAAGATGACTAGACATGACACTCTTGACGAGAGATGTACTTTGAGCAGCACTGCACAGACGACCCAAGACATCGGCGAAGAATCCACATCTGGTCGTGCAATTGGGGACTCAAGGGCATTTGTCAGAAGTCTTAAATTTACAAGCCAAGACCCGAAAGACGAAGACATATTACCACCTGCTTATCTTAGGGTCAAACTCACCGCGAAAAGAGAGCATACTATCGATGCTCTGATTGATGAAGGAGCAGAGTTTAATATCTTGACCTATGAATCATGGACCTTACTAGGCCAACCAGAAGTCTTAAATTTACAAGCCAAGACCCAGAAGACGAAGACATAGTACCACCTGCTTATCTCAAGGTCAAACTCACCGCGAAAATAGAGCATACTATCGATGCTTTGATTGATGAAGGAGCAGAGTTTAATATCTTGACCTATGAATCATGGACCCTACTAGGCCAACCAAAGCTCACACCGACTAATGCAACTCTTAGCCCTTACGGGGGACACCCACAAGCACTCATAGGGAAGTGCAAAACCTTGCAACAATTGAAACTGAAAGCTTGCCTATCCTATTTCATGTTCCTCCAAATAGTGCTGGTTACGGGAAGGAAACCCTCCTAGGAAGACCCTTCAAAAGGGCGACCAAGTGTGAGGCTGACTATGTAGCACAGAGGATACACCTGACACTACCGGGTGTGAGGATAGTCACAGCCTTTAGCAAGGGTGACCTCATCGAACCTCAAGGAAAAGGCAAGGAAGGTGTTGACATAACAGTCAAGCCTACTAACGAGAGCAAGGACTTGTTGGAAGAGTTGATACAAGCACAAGTCGAACAACGAGAACCAATGAGTGAGGCCATGCCTGAAACAAGAAGGTCAAGAGACAATGCCAAGGATGGGTTTTGGACTTACAAATATCGTAGAAGACCCCAAAAGAAGCCCAAGCCTTATAGACGAAGGCATCGATGGAGGGTCAGCACAACACCGCAATGGATATCCAAAGCGTTGCTACGTCCTCAAGGATATTACGCAGGTAACCGATGGATTTGGGTGCCAAAACCCCTTGCTAAACCTCCTCTGTTGCTTGAAGGTCAGTTCGTATCAAAAGCAACGAAGCACATGAGGAAATCTAAGAGAAAATCCAGGTCTTGAGGCAAGAAACCAAACATGAGTATTCGAAAGAAAAAGCCTCAGCCTAGCATGCTTGATAAGCAGATGTCATATGTAACCATTGAGCGTGCACAAAGACCACTAGTGCTCAAGGAGCTTTTGACTTCCCAAGAGGATAATGAGCACAAGAGGCACAGCACCGCTCATGAGAAGGCTGATCGCTCAACAAAGCAAATGGCACAATCGCCTAATAGCCTCGAGCAAATCATTCAGCCAATGCCCAGCCCACCTAAGAGTCCTAGATCTCCTACACCCTCTTTTTCCAAACGGACACACAAAGCACAGCAGCGGTCATCAAGGGCGGCTGCTCACTCCGAATCTCTATCTCCATCTAAGCTTCCAAATTCCCAAGAGGTGGGACATGACACTAGCCGTAGGTCTCGGCCCAAGGATATGCCTATGCAACCTAATGTGACTAGATCTACTCATGCTGGATCTACACAGATGAATGCTCAAAGGGCAACAAAAGACACGACCACTTCTGATCGCCCTAGGGACCTCACATCGCAATCCACTAAGAGTAGTCGGCCCACTGGACTAGCCGCTACTACTTCCAATCAGGGATCACAGCAGTCATAGCCCTTAGTCGTGACAATGCCCCTTGCGGAACGTGTCCTTAGTAGTCTATCTGTGGAGGAGGTGTCGCAACCAACTTCCTTAACAACTCCAGCACTTCCAAAGTGCCTAAAGCCTAGGCTGGAGGAGTTAAACACAAGGGAATTGACTGAAGAGCTAGACTCTCCAAAAAGAGAGGTAGTTGTACCCTCACAACCTAACAAGGCTATTCAGCAGACCACAGCTATGTCCCACAAGGACACACAAGAGAAAGAGAATGTTGAGGCCCAACCAAGCACATCAACGGTTGACCTAGTCCAAGGTCCTGAGTCATTGAGAGATACACCTTCACTGACCAAGAAAAAAAGGAGAAAACAACGAAAACAACAGCAGTTACAGGTGGTTGTGGACCCCAAGAACATTGACACCAAGAGCGTTGGAGAGCTGAGGAATAAAGTATCGAGTCCATACACCAATGACCCCATTGACACCTCTCCTAATAGCGGTGAAACCTCAGACACATCTGTGTGCTCTGAGAAATCAAAGCAATCGTTACCATCAATGGTTGCTTGCAACACTCAATCCACTGACAACAGAACTCGCATTGACCAATCAAGAGTGGATACAACACTGTCACAATAGGGTTACAAATCTATGCCAGTCACATCCAAGGAGAACCATGACGCAATAACAAAGCCCCATGAGAAACATGGAAACCCCAAGAGCATAAGAAATCGTAGCGTTGGCCAAACTTGCTCATCTAGGCCTGAGCCCCTAGCTATGCTAAAGCCCAGGCAAACTCCTAGAACCTTGCATGAGATAGCAGTCGAGCAAGCCCTCGTTGAACATAGAAGTGCCACAGAATGCTTAACCGAGTTGGATGCTAAGCTCAAAGTGTTCGCACGTGTCTATGTCCTGGCAGACATGGGCGCATTCCCTAAAGAGCAACTTGAAGAATACTTGCCATTTTCCTTATCCTGGGAAGAGCAAGAACATCTTGACGAGCACTATAACAGGCTCCTGTATGAACGCATATGACTCATCTCTGACGAGGAAGCCGACGAACTACGCTTAACTGTCACATTCAATTATGTGCTCTGCCAACCAAATCTCTTAGAGATAGAGCAACTAAAGCGACTATCAAAGGGTCAAAGTCAATTTGAACAACGTTGGTGTGAAAACCGCGTTGCAATGGGGCCGAACTAAGAGCCCAGATCATGACAGTCTCAGAGGAGCGATTGGCCAAATGGCGGTCTCAAAGAGACCCAACCTATGTGACACCAACTTCCTTTCGAGTGCTGACTGCCATTCGGGGCACGGACTTAGCTGAAACTTGCCAAGAGAACTCTCTGTCTGATAAGGTTCTCACTGAGGAGGAGTTACATGTTGCTAGTAGACTCGGACAAGGTTCCACGCTACTCGATATTGCAAAATATCTATCAGTATTGAGTAAGCTACCACGAGTACTACATGCATGTGCCATACTCCAGTACAATTCGAAGTTCTACAATTGGCTTTTATCCTCGTGATGTGACAAGGATTCGTAAATATGTACATAAATAGACAATGAATTTTGTGACCCTGTATAGACAACATCTGATAGTCAAGCGTAGGGAGAAGAGTTGGGTTCAACAGGCTAAGCTCCTCAGGTTCTCCTCTCACCACACATTTAGAAGTTGTGTGACCATTCCCACCTCCAGGTGGAGGGGATGCAACCCTCATTACCACCATAGGAAGCCCTGACCAACATCTTTAATGGTATAGACAGGGTACCGTCCCTTTCTATACACCTTTCCCCCTTTCCAGTCTATCCTTCCAAGGATGAGCCCTACCCCACTCCATGACAACCAATCCACCTAACTACGCATGAGCCAAGATCTGCTAATGGTTGGAGGCCAAATGAACATCATCATGGGGGCCATCCCTCTACAACAAACACTGCATGCCTCACCCCTCCCCTTCTCATCATATGCGCTTGATAACCCACACTATAATCCCTTCCATGATGCGAATGGTTTTATCCTGTATCAAGGCCTAATCCTTGATTCGCATTTTGTAGGTCCCCCTACGAGGAAGACATGGAGCACCCAGGGCAGCTGGCTTGCAAAGACGCTCTCTGCCGTCGAAGGGAACATGCAGCATAAGCTCCTCCGCAGGTGCGCTACGTGCCTAGCCTCAAAAGGTATGCAAAGAAATGAGGTCCCAAGCGACACCGCCCTAGACGTAGGCCGAAAAATCCCCAGACCAGGGGAATAGAAGCTCAAAGGGCACACAGGGCAACACCGGTTGCGCGAGCCCCCAATAGATGCTCGAGCACCAGGTGCTCAAAGGCAGAAAGGGCAGCTCGAGACAAGGAAGAATTCGATGCATTGTTAAAAAGCATTTTGGAAACAATGGCGGCCAGAGACTACACCATTCAGGTCCTGGCCGACATCTTCCCTGCCCAACTTCATAGGAGCTCCTTACCAGCAGAGCCTCAGTCGCCTGACACCTGGACTCACCCCGCCTTGTGCAAATAGAGTAGCTCCTATGATATGCAAGCAACTTAACAAAGGCCATCCTGCCATAACTTTTTGTCTTTTGATGGGTAAAGGGACAGGTTCCCCACTTGTACATACTTCCCTCACCTATTGCTAATATATGCCAAGTCTTTAACAAGCACTGGAATGGGCATCACAATCAACATTATAGGATTTTGAAAATGTAATATCTTGACATGATTGCATTTGTTCGTTGTACTTGACGCATGCGACTTGCATATACTCTCATGATGTGACAAGTGGATGCAAGATGACACGGGTCTTCGTGCGAACGTGTTCAATGCCCAAGTCACCGCAAGACCACCAACCTCATAAAGAACCGTGACAAAACCACGCTGCCGAATGCGAAGAATCACCCTTACGAGTGCCCACATCGCATGACCCAAAGCATAGTCATGGACTACGCTCTATTTATGGGTCAAGCTCTGTAGTTGACTCACGATAGTTGTTACCTCAATTATACCGACATCGCGTGTCGCAAAGAGGTTTGCAAGATCTCAAGTGCATCTCCCCATCTCAACAATTGCTTCTCTAACAACGAGGCTAGGGCGCAATCATCACTGTAATATCCATTTCCTAAGCCTTCAAAGCTTGACATTTCCCAACCCATTGAAAGACTGATAGCCTCAACATATTACAATGGTTGTACTCATGCAAGTCAAAAAAAAAAAGCATAAGAAAAAGAAACAAAAAAAGAAAACAAAAAAGGAAAAAAGAAAAGAAAAGAAAACAAAGAAGGAAAGAAAGTTAAAAAAGAAAAAAAAAAAGAGAACGAAAAGATAACAAGCACCCACGATCACAGCACAGCACCTAGGGGTCCTCAAATTAGGTGCGTCCAGTGACCTTGATCGGTTGGCTCCGTCCCTAGTCCCCTAGCCCCCTAGCATCACCCACAATAGTTCAGGGCACATCAAGGGCAGGACATACCTAGGGAGCTTGTCTCGCCTATGGTTAGACCTGTCACCTTGACCCATTCACACGATTCCCTCTTGCACTCTACATTAATACCATTGCAATCAATTGTGGTAAGCACTGCACGAATGGCCATGAAAAGTACATTGTCCACATCACACAGATCCAATAGCTACCAGCTAACTACCAATAGTGCAGTATTCATGTGTTCAATTATGTTACGTCATGCAGTCACAATGCAAAGGATGTCGCATACACCTTCACGTGTACTTCTTCTCAACATGGACGACTTTGCTTCATCCACACATCCTTATGAGAAACCAGCCCGCAATCTTTTAACTACATAATATCTAAGTATGCACGAGCACTCACATAATATCTGCACCAAAATATATACACAGTTTGGGTCCTCAAGTGCAGGACAATACTCTCAGCTTACTTAGAGTTTGACCTGTCTCCCAAACTAACTAAACTATGTCTTGTGCACGGTAGAGAAGACTAGCACTACCCCTAGGGAGAGGCCACGTAGGAGAGGTTTTCAATTGCAAGTATTGAAGACTCTAACGAAAGTATCATTCACTCTTCATCGACACTCAGCTCTGAATTCCTATCTTTTATCATCCTGCAAACCCACCAAGAATCGTCATGTGCAGAATCCCCAACAAACTGCCACTTGTACTCCATTAGTGCAATCCCCACAAAGAACAACCCTACCACCAACTCCAATAGCCCTACCACCAACCACCTAGGCCCCCAACGACCTTCCTCCCCACCACTACCAATACTCCTCCATGGCAACCACAGACGTCCTTGCCACCCACGTCTTCGGTGCACGCTAAAGCCTACTAGCTACGACAGTAAGTGCCATGGGACTGGCACTCGTCTAGGAGGGGGATAATGTTAACCCTCAAACGAACGAAGGTGGAAAATTCGGAAAAGCTAAAGCAGAAGACAAAGTCCAAGGCAAAGTGAAACAGAAGACAAAGACGCACAAGGAGAAAAGTCCTAAATAAGGGAGAAAGGTGCGCAAGGAAAGCGCAAGTCAATACTTTTGTAAAAGAGCGCAAGCGCATCATGGTTTAATTCAAGGAGCACCGGGCTCTCACCCGTGCAATTTGTAAATGTAGACAGGCGGTGGAAAGGAAGCTAGGAAGATAGAAGGACAATGGGGAAAAGGGCCTAGACCATGGCCGGCCATGTAAAAAAGGGGATAAGGGGATGACCGCCCAAAAGGGATTTAGGGTTATGTATATAAAGTTCAAAAGTGAATGAGAAGCTCATTCTTGTGTATGGCCAAAAGTGGCTCTCCTCTTTTTCTTCTTCTTCTTCTTCTTGCTTTCTTGAAGCTTGTGCTTGAGAGAGGGAGTGTGAGAGTGTGAGGGAGTGAGTGTGTGAGGGTGAGGGTGAGGGTGAGGGTGAGGGTGAGGGACCCGGAGAGGAGAAGCTCTCCATCTTCTCCTCTCTTCTTTTCTTTTCTTCTCTTCTCTTCTCTTCTCTTCTCTTCTCTTCTCTTCTCTTACTCGCAGCAATGGAGCTTGGAGTGTGGAGCTTGAGAATGGACCGTGCTTGAAGCTTGCACTTAGATCGTGGAGCTACCGGAGTGCATGGGAGAGGAGGTAACTCGATCGGCATGGAGGTAAGCTCACTACACCCATAAGGTAGACATTGCGCGTCGGCTATGTGAGAGGTAGCCATTAGTGCTCGGCTTGGAAAGCTTGAACAATAAGCGGTCCGTGGGTCTTGGCAGTTGAGCGAAAGCTCCCACACTTGCACATGATCATATGGTCCTATGTCCAATAGTTGAAAACTAGCAAAAGTTTTGATCATGATAGTATCTTACTTGTGTGCCTATGGGATCGTTTTATCAATGTTCATGTTGAACACGCACTATCTGTACACCTTAGTCATGAAGTTGAAGTGAAGTTTATATGTCAGATAGAGTTAATAATGTCAATGACTTATTTTGGGCAGTTTACTGGACAAGTGACCCTGGGACAAGAGTTTGAAGTGGATGACAAGTGTGAATGCTCTGAGGCTACCCTCATAAAATTTGAGAGAATTTTTGGATTGGAAATGGGCCCCTACAATAGGGACCATTCAGTAGGGAGAAAAAATATACTATGTACGCTTGAAACAAGGAGAAAGCATTGGAGAAAGAGAGGGGAGAACATGCTAAAGCATTTGTGAAGTATCAAATCACTTACTTATAATCTCTTGGACTAAAGTGGATTGTTCAAAATAGGGTAAATATGTTGTTTACAAATTTCCATCGAGCCACACAACAATTTTGAAATAGATTTTTCAATAAGAGTAGGTAGCTTAATTGTGCAATTTCCTTTTCCGATGTAGGGAATACTTTGAACTACTTGAATCTAAAGGAAAATATAGCCATTTGTTGTCGCAAATAGGGATATTGTGTGGACTATTTTGGGATATTCTTATTCCACTACTATAGTAGATTAAAATATAGACTTTTGGGTTGAAGGAGGGATATTCAAAAGCTTCAAAAAAGGGTATTATTGATTATGTGGGTTGCATTGGTATCAAATTGTTCTAACACAAGTGTGTGCCTATTATTGAACCTCGTATTTATCATTTGATGCTTGATCTCATGTATGGCAAACATTGAATCATATGGGCTAAATTAAATTGGGTTTTCACTAAGCCATAGCTCCATATTTATGGTCTTTATCTAGGCATATATGATGTATAGGGATTGAGCTCTTATGTGAGAAATATATTCTACACTTTTGTTTCATTTGTCTCTTGGATTTATGTTTCTTCTCGCCTTCTTCTTCCACACATATTCATTTCTTTGTATTATGATCTCTTCTAACCTAATTCTTGACAACTTTCAACCATACATGATAAATACCTCAACAATAGAAGTGTGCAAGGAATGCTAGTATTCACCAATTCACTTTCGAGCATCTATATTTTATTTTCAAGCAAACCATATATGATGACTAAAGACATTAACACATATGAAGGCCTTTTTTATTAGAACTTATAATATGAAAGGTGGAAAGAATGAGCAAGAGTGAGAGCACAAGTAGAAGCAAGAAGTAAGAGCTATGGAGGTTGGATGAAGAAGAGAGAATAAGACTATATAAGGAAACTCCAACAATCACAATGGGTGACTTGCCTTCCCTTATCCTATTGTCCTAGTAAATAATAAAGTGATGGGTAGCTGCCACTTCCATTATACATGTGTGTAGGTAGTAAGTAGAAGATAAATGTAGATAGCTAGGCACATGCCACTAACCCCCAACAACTTCCTACTTAAATGCAAATTTATCTGAGTGAGGAGGAAATGAGAAAAATGTAAAAAAGTACAATGTGTACATATAAGTACAATTGGATAAGGAATAGATATCATCTCATTCTACATCCATCATCTTACTAAGGAAAGCATAACATTCAACTAGGAGAGTTTTAGTGAGTAGATCAATAGGATTCTCAACTATATAGATTTTCACAAGCTCTATCTACTTGTCCTCAATCACCTCTCTAGTAAAGTGGTAATGGTCATGCACATTTTCCACTAGGCAATGGAAACAAACATATTATTCTTTTGCAATAAGTCAAACTCAGACTACATGGCCCTCTCCGAAGAGTGACTATCACCTGTGCGCATAGTCTCCTCATATGTAAGGGGCTCACTAGAACATGTCACCATAATATAATGCATCCTAGTTTATAGAGACACCTCCCAAAGGTTATTGTCTATGTTAACACTTAATAGTGTTGTTAAACTAATGATGATTATAAGAAATTAAACAACTCTCTCCTAATATTATGTTCACAAACTGTGAGGCTGAGTTTTGTGGTTAAAATTTTACTCCTACCTTCCAAACACAAGGAAATGGAAATACCACAAAAACCGAAGTAGGAGTATTGTGAGAGGAATACTAGCTTAAGAATTCAATTATCTAGAACCTCCTCAAAGTTATTCCAAAATACTACTAGGATATAACTAATCAAATGAAGGATATCTGAAGGGTTAGCTTGGCCACTATTAACCTTGTAAGCAAACGATGTATTGTGAGAAAAAACATTTGCTAATTCTAGCTTACTCTTTATGAAACCACAGTATAGAAATACCGTGATGATTAACCTTAGATTCTATCCTAGAAAAGACAACCTATAACATTATGTGACTCAAACCAAGAGATTCTAACATTGTGAGGCATTAGTCATTGTATTAACATCCAACTATTTATTAGGATGATCAAGCAAATGAGTATCTAACCTAAGGCCTTCTAGATGTTAGTTCAACTTCCTCATGATTGTATGAATATGTAAGCATCACAAGCCTGATATTAGTGTGTTAGATCTAGGTGCACCACCTCTTCAATCCATAACATCATTAGATATTATAAATACTTTTTTATGAAGCTGACAGATAGTGGGTTTGTAGAAAACTCACAAGATCAATTAGCATGGCACAATCATTAATTTTTTAGCATCTACCAACCTCATGGTACCTGCTAGTATTCCAGCCTATGAGGGTTACCATGTAACTCCATGATGTCTCTAGTACACATGTACCCATGCCTCAATGTCATTATCCTTCAATGCTTGAGTATATATGGATGGAATTCAATAATCACTAATTATAATAGTAGGAAGAAATGATCAAAATCATATGCATATTTGTATCCATAGCAAAATGAGAGCTTGCTAAGCACTTGGAAACCTTTAGAACATGATGACTATTGTGGAATATGCTCAAAATTAAAGGTAATTTAAGCTCTCAAGATCCAAATCCTTTTTGCAACCTTATGAAGTTCATCATTGTGCCTATGAGAGACACATATTGTAGCCTTGTGTAGGTTATCATGGTTAGTATAATAGCCCAATAACCATCAATAAATTAGATATATGCACATCGTTTAAAAGGATGAGTATCATTAGAAGAATTGATACATCATTCCTTGTGCAACATTGAAAAAGTATCAAATATATGCATATTAGGGTAATCATAGTTACCAAGTTGTAGGTGATGCTTAACATAGGTAGTGAATTCTAGACAAGATTGTGAAGCTCAGATCATTCCTTGATACAAAGTCAAAATATCAATAAGCAACTTGATTGCAGAGAAACTAGGATTACCTATAACAACAAATGCATGAATGCTATAGGAGTAGTTTGACCTCGTCAACCAACTCATGGACATATAAGAAAAGCCCAATGTACCAATTTACAATATGGACGAAAGTTTGACTATGACTAGGTGCCAAACCTTCTCATATCTAGGTAGCCACTAAAACAAGTGAGCTAAGCATCTATGTCACTTTAAGAGGGATATACTACAGGTTTAGATCTTGCATTAATTGAGTTTCATGGCAACCATAGCATAGTTTGGTGCTTCATTCTCTTATGATTTCTATCAATAGTGTCTTGCTAGCTTATATATACCACATAATAAAAGCAGTGTTTGTAGAGTTAAAACCTAGTAGGATGAGGTTAAGGATGACTACATTTTGGATACTCTATTTACTAAACTTTGGGCTTCAAAAAATGCATATTTTTGCAAGGTGAGGGAATTGCATGACCATGCCACAACATAAAGGAAACATGGGAGGGTCTTATCTCAAGAGAGGCAGTGTTTAATCTCGTAGAATAGATTGTTCAATCATGTAGAATAGAATTTGGAGAGGTGTATATACAATAGGACTATATTTGTGACTAAAATTGGAACATAACATGTTCTACCACCAAACTCAAGGACTTGTAGTGGAGCATGGTTCAAAGATACATATGCATGGCTCAAAGGTTGATTAAAAGCTAGGGGCACTATACATGTGATTGAGGTCATGCTATAGAGGTGCATGTGCATGGCTCATTCATAGTGGCTAAAAGGTTGATCAAATGCTAGTGTGGGGCTCAGAGGCACAATATACATGACTAGAGGCCCAAAACTCAAGTATGGATCTTGGGCTCAATATAGAGGCTATGGGAACTGGTTTATAAATCCCCCCTAAAAGAGATGACTCCTTTGGTAATCAAATAAAAAGAGGCACGACTTTTTTTAGATTAAATCCCAACATATGACCCACATAATTATTGAACATATATGAGATGGTGGAAAGGCCGTAGTACATGTGTGTGCATGGCCAATTTTGAGTTTCAATCACATTTTAACTTTTAAAATTTTGGCAAATTTTTATTTAATCTTCAAAACTCTTAACCAAGATAAGAATCCCCCATTGGAAATGATGTGACATTTTACACCCTTGGTTTGACTTCAAGGCATTATAGAAGGTTTCAATTGATGATAGAGCCATTTAGCATGAAAAGGCCCAAATTTTATCAAGAAAATTCTAAGAATTTGCAATAAAAATGACAAATCCCCAAATTTCATGGAAATGAATCTAAAGATAAGTTTTAATAATTAATTAACAAAGGTTTAATTTATGACCTTATCTTCAATGATATATGGGTGTCAAATGTATAAGTGCTGGGCCAATGATGTGGTTGATTGGTAGAGGCAAGACAATGACAATTCAATAGGAAGATGATCATGGTGATGAAGTGTTAGGCTGACCATAATGGGCATGCCTAGGAATAAAAAGGGATATGTCAGTCTCGAACAACACATGTAAGTGGCAGTTGGAAAACATGGGTAGTGATAGCAATAGTACGTGTCTAGCAGACATGTTTGGTAGCATGCATTAGATGACCTAGCTATAAGGAGACTGTGTGAGATAGGTGATGGCACACAAGGGACAATAGCTTAAAGAGGACTAGTGGGTGGCAAGAAGTGGAGCCAACTATGACATTGGTAAATATATTATGGTAGGAGATAGTAGGTTAGTGTCTTTCTCTTCTTCTTCTTCTTCTTCTTCTTCTTCTTCTTCTTCTTCTTCTTCTTCTTCTTCTTCTTCTTCTTCTTCTTCTTCTTCTTCTTCTTGAGTAGTTGAAGCACCATAAACAACAAATATATAGATTATAGATCTTGACACTCTAATACCATCATTGGGTGGAGCTTGCAAACGAAGATCGATATCTAAGGTGAATAGAACTTTGTGGCAATGAGACACACACACACACACACACACACACACACACACAGAGACACACACACACACACACACACAAAGAGAGAGAGAGAGAGAGAGAGAGAGAGAGAGAGAGAGAGAGAGAGAGATTAAATAGATATATTGACAATGATAAGTAAAATGCAAATACAAATGAGAGGCCCTCAAAATCTAGGCCAAGATGCATGCCTAAACCTTTGGCCCTTATGAAACGTTAGGTGGTGCAAAAGGTGTTCACATCTTTACATGCATACTAACACGTGTGAAGTGTTTCCACACATGGGGGGCGATGAAACAACTAATAATGCAAGCATGTGTTCCAATGGTATGCCTTGATATTAGATATGTGGATATATGCTCATGTGATATAGGCAACGTGCTTTCTTTTTCATAGGTAAAACAAAGTTTGTTATAGATACATACAATGTGGCAATGAAGTAATAAGTATGTTGTAAGTTTATTTATTTCACTATATTACAATATCTCACCTAAGTTTTAGGTATCAAGGAGATTCAAATCATGAAACGTCAATTAAGGTTTGACATTTTTGAGGTTTAGGGAAAAAGGCTCAAAAATTTGTGAATCCAACTAAAAAGTTTTATACATGTATGGCCAATATCAAGACCTTTTACTCATTCCCAACAAATTTCCTATTTGTGAAAATCTTGAAAAGAAACTACTAGATGTTCAATATGATATTCTCCTCATGTTGAGACAAATGGCTTTATCATGTTAATAAAGTTTTGTCTAATGTGGGAATTAGGAGTGGATGTGTGACAGAAAAAGTATTATTATCTTGAAAACCAAAATTAAGGTACTTATTAGGGAAAAGGATATCATTGAGGATGACTTGCTTTCATAGGAATGCCATTTCCCTTGTAATATTAACCATCCTTGCCAATCTTATGGAGCTAGAGAAGTTGCCAATCTTATAGAGATGGGCATAAGTTTCTCACATTAGAATTAGAAGACATGCATGAGTGTATGGGTCTCTCAAATCCCACTCTATGTGTCAACTTATGGTGCAAGGTAGATGGGTTAGGTTTTGATCCATGGCTCCTCAAGAATAATAAATTGTAGTAACCATAATAGAAGGTAAGTGATCACTCTCAAGCGTTATGCATAACACGTATTTGTGGAAGCAATCTCGCATGGAGCATTGTTGTTTGAAATTCACTAGCATTGTCTATGATTAGCTTGTCATTCTAAGAAGTGACTTTCGGAACATATTGTTATTATTTCAAATCCATGGTAGGTATAGGTATGTGCAATACTTGCTCAACTATATTTATATAAACATGGCAAAGCTAAACAACAACATTGGGCAAAGCTTTGGGCTCAAATTTTGGTGCTCCAAGAACTGCCTTATTATAAACCCCCCATGAAATTGAAGAGCAAAATGTGTCCAAATCAATACTACTAGACACCCTTGAAAGAGAACAATCTAAGTTTTGAAGGCTTGATAAAATTCTAGTTCATATGTTTATATGATACAATCCATCCACTCTTCTCTTAGAGAGTTTTTTTTTTTTTTTGGGTAATGCAAAACTTGTATTAAGCCATCCTCACAAAACATCTAGCTCAACACTTGGATAACTAATTGGGGAATTTTCTCAAACCTTGGTTCAAAGCTTGCCATAACCCTAGAAGAAGACTTAAAGACTACCAGATTCCTAGTATCCCAAGTATGTTGTATGGCTAAACCTTTAATAATGTTCCATAAAGGGCAAACTCTCAAGATGATCTTGCCTTTGAACCAAAATGTTTCCAAGTCATATTCTAAAGACTTTCTTTGTTGGGCCGTTTTCAGATCTTTCTCCAAAAGAAATTAGCTTGTCTATAGCCCCACAATAGGGATGGTAAAGTATATTTGCTTCAACATGGTAACAGACATACTTCAAAGATTGGTAATTGTTTGGTTGGTGAATTTCTTACTAGCATTTTAACCATCACAAAGTTCCAAAGCAAAAAATTAACTTTAGGAAAGGGGGTCCCTCCACACCTTAAGTACTTGTCTTCCTAGTCTTGTTTGTTTAATATTCGTGTCATATCCTTTCTAGTGTCCTTTAGCTTTTAGGATCTACTTCATATCTCCAAACATTCTTTGCAGCTTGAATTTGTTCAAGGGTGTTGTTCCAACTATCCAAAAGGACAACTTGTGTTGTGTGACTATCCTTGGGGTTGAAGGGAGTTACAAGTGCTCTTCTCTTCAAGTTATTGCCATTTAGGTCTACATAATCACTCTTTATGTTACTTTTCTTTTGTCTCATTCTCAAGTTAAAACCTTATTTTGTCTCACTCTTAAGATAAAACGTTCTTTTGTCTTAGTCTCAAGGTAAAACCTTGTGTAGATTTGTAAAATCCTAATGTGCCCCCCAACTTCTCAAAAAAGAAAGTGAATTGGCATCTTAGTTATTCTTAAATTCCCTAATCAATGACTATGATAAAACCAATTTAATTCAACTACATAAAGATGAAAATCACCTAAAGTCGACAAAATAGGCTAGACATGTATAAGATATTAGGCATGAACTATCAAAAAAAGCATAGATTGATAGACAAGCATGTAAAAATCGAGGCACATGTTGGACCACATATCATAATCACTTCATCACAAGGAGAACTTGTACAAGGTATTAATCAAGCTAGTAAGAGAGCAACATTTTAGTAGCCTTCTAAACTTCTTAAAGGAAAAGGGCCCTCCTTGTCACCAAAACTCTTACTTCATTTTGCCATCACACAAACTTGCTATAGACAATGTAGAAGCAACCACACATCAAATTCAACAATAATAAGAAAAATCAATTTCTCACATGTTCAAGCATTGACTCGATTGACAATAATCTACACAACTCCATAAAACAAAAAATGAATATCTAAGTTTTCTTAAGCAATCAATAGGTTGATATGTGTGAAGATTTAGAATAAAGCTAATCTAGCACATACAAAAGTCTCACTTATGGGTTGTGATAATGTTAGGGTGAAATTGACATACATTGAGTAGCTACTAACACTTATTCAAAGGTACATCATTAAGGAGTATCCATCTATACTCAAAGGAATTCGAACAATACTTTGATGGATCCTAAGTAGTTATATCTTTTTGTGATTTATGATTCCCTTTATGTGAAGCTTCTATGTGCTATTAATGTCTATTAGCTATAACCTAACTTTTAAAAAAGTGATCCCATAAAGCTAAAATCCTAAAGATATGGAAGGTTAAAAGATGATGAATGTTTGATAGATTTTTGGAAGTGAGTAGAATTAATTCATTGATTCTTTATTTAACGTGTAAGTTAGGAGCACTTTGGAGGAAAATATCTAGTATGGATGTTGGGATGTGACACTTTCACAACCTTGATAGATTACATTCTTAAATTAAGATGTATGTACATGACTCTCACATGTAGCCCATGTGGGAGACAAAGGAAAAGGCATGGTATTAAATGAAGTTCGAGAAAGGAGGTGCTCTCGAGTTATGGTGCATCGAAAGGTTTGGTCATCCAACATGGTAGAAATACACTAATATGGGGGCCAAAATGCAAGGGGTGAGGAGGCATGTGAAATAATTATTTTATATTTCATTCTAAAGTTGAGGGTAGCTAAAGTTGCATTATCATTTCCTTTGTACCATCACTATGTCATTATACTATGGTTAATCGACACATTAAGAGTTCTCCTCACATCCTTAAGGTAAAAAGCCATAAGGTATATAGTAGCAAGACTTTTGACCTACCAAGAATATTATTTAATCTATGTGTGGCAATTTAAATATAGCTAAAGTGTAAAAACATGATTTTTGCTTTGCTGTGCAGTATTGATGAAGAAGTTTGGTTCTCCAAAGTAATAAGGCATCAAAACTCATATACACCAATGAAGCATTTCACAAGCACATGTCACATGTACACAATCATGCTCAGCACTAGTATGTTTTTTTTTACTCCTTAAATTCACATGTGCACATGCATATAAATGTGACTAATTTACTTTTTGGACTCCACACATGTGTACACACATTCATTGTACGTCATCTTAGTTAGTTGGATACACTTTCACATCTTTGCATACACAATGATAGCTCACTTGACCCTCCTTGCATACACACATATGCATATGTATTTAAGATATTGACTTAAGTACACACATGCAAACACAACATTTTCATTCTTTTTTACCTCTTTCACCTATATTTCTCTTATTTCACATGAAATTCTCACACTTGCACCCCTTACTTACCAACCATTGAACATGGGCAAAAACTCATACTATAAGTAGTCTAAACCTTATTACTCACATGCATCCTAGAACTGCAATGTTTACATAAAGTTGTGACTAAGAGTGGGGTGCCAAGGGGAAGGCTAAGTTAAATAGGCTAATTTCCAATGGAACATTCTTTTTGGCCATGGGAATAAACCTTTTATGGATGGGTGGCTTGCGCCGGATAGGCAACTTGATATTCAACAAGCTTCAATACATGCTCGCACATACATTCTACTATGAGGAATCAAAGTTTTCATAAATCACACAAACTTTCAAGTGCACATGCATAGATATAACACACACATATTCACATTCATACACACTTATATACCCATACCTAATTATTTAAAGCACTAGACTAAAAGAAAAACCTTGGTAAACTACCTTACTCAAGGGATAGCCTTAGAAGAGGGAAAAGGTTCGCGAGCTCTTGATAGACTAGATGATATATGCACACACATATTCCAACTCATACATACATGCATGCAAGCATACATGTGTGTGTGCGTGCGTGCGTGCGTGCGTGCGTGCATGCGTGTGTGTGTGTGTGTGTGCGCGCGCGCACATGCATACACATACACACACCCCCTCCCCTCCCATCTCTCTCTCTCCCACTCCCCACAACCCCCACACCTTATGCCCCTCAAGCATACTCCTATGGTTCCACCCCCTTGCACAACATCACTTCAATGGGGTAGCACCTCCTCATTGGAATCAAGAAAGGAGATAGGCATAAACATTGCATACATTTCAAATTAGATTGGCGAGCTACTCACCTTGTAGCCACTTCATACTAGTTGATAAAATCCCATGAAGTACAAACACACTCAACATCTATCTTAAGCCATCATGGATGTTTTATATCCTTTTAAAAGAGTAGGTGTATTATGCTATATACATCTTGGGATTCAAATAAATATTTGTCGATTGAGCTATACAATGGCATTCCTTTCTAATAAGCCAATTTAGGGTTGAGGGTGCCTTAGGGGATTATGGCCTTGGCCATGGGCAAGGTAAGTAAGGGGGGATCCATGGTACCTAAGCTTAAGGGCTTAGATTATTACTACATTTGTATGTTTATAAGTTCCTTGAGATTTGGATAGCTTTAGTTAGAATGCCTTAGATGACTTTGGGCTTATGTGGGAGCTTGTTCACATCCTTTGTTAATGGATTAGATTGGTCTCTTAGCTAGAGTAAAAGGTAGTTAAATTTTAGCCTATTACTAATTGAGATCAGATATTGGCTCTTACTCCTAGCCTAGCTTCCTTTTTTTCCGGCTTTAAGTAGGCTGCTTTATTGTCTAGGGTTTTAACGATTAGGGAAAAATTCCCTACATGTTTTCATTGGGGGAACTTGGGCCGTCCTACGCTTGAGGACCATTAATAATATGTGGAGAAAGGGGGCTAGGGGGTTGGATATAGAGCTAATTGATTGAAACCAATGGGCACATCCAACTTAAGGATCCCTATGTGTAGTGCTTGTGCATAATCCTAAGCTACATGTGAAACTTTTTCTCTTTTTTCATTTTCTTTTCTTTCTTTGTTCCATGTAGTTCAATCTTCTTACTTCTTTTCCTAGTATTATCTCTTGAGTCTGATGAAGAGGGCCCATCTTGTGAATTTCTTGTTGTTAAATTCTCTTCAAGGGCTAATTCCAACACTCGCATCACCTCCTAGTCATCTAAATCCAATGTTGGAGGTGACACTAGTAGCTCTTCTTTGCTGATGAGTCTCATTTTTTTAAATGTCTCCATTTGAATATGCTTCATTCTTGAGTTTTTGGATGCACTTCCATTCTATAAACCTTTACTCTTGTTGAGAAACTATTGCTACGATATTGGTTTTGATGGCTTCTCTTGCAATCTGAAGCTTCCTTTTGAGCTCCTCTATAGAGTCATCAGGGAAAGTATGGACTCCAAAAGGGCGTTGAAAGAAATAGATTAGGAAAGGATTATTGAATGTTGGGCTACCATGGTCCTTTGTGTGTAGGTCTCATAGCCTATAACCTCCCTATCAAAAGTTTCTTCTAGGGCTCCTCACCTAGAAGCAAACGCCTAACGATGAGCTTAGCCCCCATCAAGGCTTTGCCTATGGCTATCTACGTCTCATAGCCTATAACCTCCCTATCAAAAGTTTCTTCTAGGGCTCCTCACCTAGAAGCAAACCCCTAACGATGAGCTTAGCCATCAAGGCTTTGCCTATGGCTATCTACGTCTATGATCCCCAACCCTCCCCTAGATCTAGGTTGTATGATGACGTTCCACTCACCCTAGTTGAGTTCCCATCTCCTTCAGACCAAATGAAGTTTGTGATAACTAGATTTTTTAAGGAGATCAAGACCATGGACTTAGGGAAGAGCTTTGAGGTCAGATTCATGGCTACTATTATCAAACCTTGGAGATCTATACTACCAAGGCTTCACTAACTACCCCCCACTATAGCTGAAGAGAAAAGAGAACATAGCCTCTTCTCTTCAATCACCTTTTGAGATTAGTGGGGGCTTGGATGTCATGATGAGGGGCATAGGAGGTTTGGATGAAACCACATGCCGTTTTGTGAAAAAGGCAAAAAAAACAATAGAGAAACACATTATGGTGTTTATTTTTGGACCTTAAAATATGATTGGTCCTTTATCCTAATGGTAGGGCTTGTAATCTATAACTAGCTATAGAATATATGCCCTTTGTCTTAGAGGTAGGACCTATAGTTTATAACCACTAGGTTGTGGGTTTGAACCCCCACATGCATGGTGCTTTAACAAAATATTTTATATGGATAACAACTAAAAATTGACATATATTTTGGTGTGTTTTCTAGGTGTGGTCTCATCGTGGTTATATAGCAAGTGGACCTTCATTCACACAATTTGAAATTTCAATTTTGAAAACATAAATGAATATTTTTAATTCATTTTGAAATTGCATTGTACACCCCTCCAAAATTGTTAGCTCA
This sequence comes from Lygodium microphyllum, assembly GCF_053477565.2. Lineage (NCBI taxonomy): Eukaryota > Viridiplantae > Streptophyta > Polypodiopsida > Schizaeales > Lygodiaceae > Lygodium > Lygodium microphyllum. The sequence goes on along the minus strand of NC_141153.1, from coordinate 44,839,039 downwards.
TGATGCAAATTTTTGCTTTTTTAAATTGAAAAACCACCAAGTTTTTAGAAAAACAACATTTTTGGGTCAAAGGGAGTAGATAAAATGTGCACACCACCTACTCTCTTATTGGTCCACCTCAGATTCAAAGTGATTAAATGCTAACCTAGAGGGCCATATTTTAGTTCATATTTCTCCTAATACATTTCACATGGGTTAGTGACTTAGGTTAAGGTCTAAACAAGATTCTTGGTTGTATTTATGTCAATTTTTCTATTATCCTTGCTCTTTTCTTAACTAAATACCTTTTGTGAGCTACCTCTCCCAAGCTAGCTCCTAACCTATGTATAATTTTTGGACTTTGCTCATCTATCTAAATCTTCCATTGGATTTCTCCAAGACATTGTTTGACACTTGGTTAGGGTGTTCAAGGTTTCTATCTATTGCTCATTTTCCTATAAGACATTGGTCCCTGATGAGAAAGGTAAAAGCTCGGGCCTAAGAAGACTCAAGGCCAGTGGAACCAAAAAATATACTAGGATAGGTTGTATTGTTATAGTAGATGAAACAACAACAAGTAGTAAAATCAAATATGGAAAGAGCTCGTAAATTGTAAGACAAATAAGCTTCTCAAGACCATACAAAGGCATGACAAGCCCAAGCAAAAGGCTTGCTAGATTGCACTCAAAATACAAATGGATCCTAGTCACACATGCCCTCCAATGATATCTTCTAGGTTGTCTACACTTAACAATACATCCCTCTCTCCCAAAGAGGGATATCGATAGGTAATCAAAGATAGTACTTGGACTTAGAGTGAGATTTGTAATCTTTCTCACATCTCTACCATCAAGTCCCCATGTATCATAAAAGCCTAAAAATAGAGTGCCTAAAATACCACAAGGAAAGAACCCACCCCTAGGAGGATTAAGTGAATCCCAAGGATAGTGGCCACTTTGTTCTTCTCTTTGTACACATAACCAAAAAATTGGAAGGATTTATCTAGAGTCTCCAATTCAATAAGAGTGTGGTAAAAACCTCCAAATCCTAGAATAGTGGAAGAAATCAAATGGCATACTATTGAAACAAAATAGTTTAGGATAGATAGGTCAAAATTAATGCTAAAATATGGATTGAAACAAACTTTACAAAATAAATTTATTGCCTCTCCTCTCCCTTCATTTAATCATAAGATAAGTGGATAAAATATGATTGAGATTTCAATTTAGATACTCGGTTATTCTAGCAAAATTGAGTTTCAATGGTGTGCTTGATGATGCAAGCATGTTAGGCATCACTGGGCTAAAATACATTCCTAATTCTCTTTCATTAGCCAAGTCTTCATGGTGTGATTGATGATGCCACTGTATTGAGCATCATTGAGCTATGATAACTTCCTAGTTCTCTTTCATTAGCCAAGTCACTTACTCCTTTAATTGGTCTTGGGATTGTGTGACTCTTTTGACTCTCTCTTGTAGTTTTCTTCTTCTTTGGTTGCGCTACTCAACATGCTCCACTTTCTTCATAAGTTTCTCTATTACTTGGACTTGCTTGTGGTGAGCTTTGGACATTAGGATAGTAGCATACTTCTGATTTACTTGAATCTTGTTTTCCTTTTCGATGCTATACTTCTCCTAACCTTCCTCGTACTTTTATTGTTACTTAGTTCTTTTTCCTTTCGAGTGGCTAATTTTCTCAAAAGATTGTACATTTTTTTGATGGGTTAGCAGAGTCATGCAAAGCTTCATTCTATGTGTACACATTATATAATATATAAAGTGAAGATAGCAAAGAATAAGGGTACCATTCATTTTTGTACCCACAACCCTCTCTTCTCTCTCTCTCTCTCTCTCTCTCTCTCTCTCTCTCTCAATCCTCTCAATCCTCTTACACTGCATAGCTTCTAGCTTGCATCCCACCATTTCTTCCCTCTCAAAGCAACAATTGGTGCTTGTGGAGGATTGTGCTTGGAATGAGGAATGAAGCTTTATTATGAAGGTCAAGGATTCAAGTTACTTCTTTAACATTAGTGCTTGTTATTTACATCTTGATAGAGGTACTAGTCTGATCACTAAGCTCTACATGTAGCATGCTTATTTAACAAATCTTGATTGCATGAATTTCTAGTAGTCAATCAAGAGGCAATCATGCAAACTTTTGTTTGAAACTCCCTTGGATTAATTGCACTCCATAGCCTCAAATTATTTGAGCCTACCTCATTGGGGAAGCTTTGCCTCAAACCCATAAGAATCAACTTGAAGTGGGGCCTAAATTATTGGTACAATATCCTATCAGCATTATGTAGCATCAACTTAAGTTGACTGCTTTGCTATCATCTCTCAATTTGAAGTGGACTATTGTTGCACTTGGTTCAAAGAGAGTAAGATCAAGGATCTAACCACCTACTTTTCTTGAGAGTGCTTTTATTTTTCTAATTAACTTAGCATTATTTAGTTTGATGTTTAAAAACTAACTTCATTAATTAGTCTATTAAGAAATGTTCATTCACATAAGTTTAAGCACAAATACAAGTGAAAATAGTCCTTTTAGGAAATAGAATATTTATTCAAATTTATTGTCTTTATTTTTATTACAATAATTGTTCCAATCCATATCAAGACTCCACTTGAAGGCAAAAAAAACCCACCGAGTTTGCACTAAGTTAGCATCGAGGCCTTCCAAGAGATCCATCTTGGGCTTGTTGGGGTTAAGCTAATTCTAGTGCAGTTGAGGCATTACAACAAGAGCCCCTTGACTCCTTAACACTTCCTAGATTTATGACAAGTCTTTATAGAGAGACCTCTTGTGTTAAATGTCGAAGTCATAGCATCTGAAGTAGTAAATCAAGCTCATTCGTGAAGAGCTAGCACAACTAACCTTGGGGGAGGTCTAGTGTAACATCCAATAGTTAACATGCATTAAATAATTTTTTTCTTAGAATCACAACCATGTGAAACACTCCTTTCAATGAGACAAGTAGTATGATAACTATACTTATGTATAAGTGTTGTTCTAAGCCCTGAGCTTACAGACATAAGTTTTGCTTGAATTAAGTCATGGTTTTGATCTTAGGTCTTAGACTTTGTGGATGAGATCAAACTAGTGTGAGTGATAAGAATGAGATGACACTTCTTCTTTATCAAAGTCCACACCATGTTCCTACTTGAAGCCCTTAACAACCAATTTGGCATTGTATGCTTGCTTGAGGTATCCTGTGGTACTTTTCAGCTTGTCAATCCACTTGTATGGCAAAGCACGATTTCCACTAGGCAAAGCAACCAAATCCCACATATGATCTTTCTACAGTGAGTCATACTCTGACTACATGGTCCTCTCCCAAGAGTGACTATCACCTCTCCACATGGTCTCATCATGAGTATGAGGCACACCAATCTATCACCATAACATAATCCATAGAGGGTGCAAACCACTCAGGCTATCGTCTATCTCTGGTAGATTGCCTCAAAACAAGATGTGGGGTCTATACATCCTATGGATCATTGGGGACCTGAACATTGGAGCATGAGCCATTGTTGTAGGCTATCTAGCTAGCTGTACAATAGCATGAGGCTCCTCTTGAAATATCACCCTACGTACCTCAACAACATGCTTAGGTTGTTTAACCATTTTCTCCTCATAGAAAATAGCATCATGGCTATGGATAATCTTCCAAGCCGACTGATCCCATAGGCGATAGCCCCTCTCACATGCATATTCATAACCAAGAAAGATGCATTTCTTAGACTTGGGATCTAGCTTATTGCACTTGTCATTGGGAACATGGCAGAAAGCTTCACAGCCAAAGACACGCAGATGAGCACATGATGGAGGTTTGCCAGACTATACCTCCTCTATAGCCTGATAGTCAAGAGCAGTATATGGGGACCAATTAATCAAGTATATGACAGTAGTCATAACTACCTCAGTCCAAAAATGCTATGGTAAGCCTGCTTGGCTAAGCATACTATGGACTCACTCATGAATTTTCCTATTCGTGCACTCAACCATACCATCATGGGGTGAGGTGTATGGGGCAGTCGACTGACGATTAATATCCCTCTTGTCACAAAACTACTCAAAGGCTTTAGAGATATACTCACTCCCCTTATTTGACCTTAAGCATTTCAAACTATGCCTAGACGAGTTCTCAACAAAAGCAAGCCAATGCTAAAATGTAGCCAAGACTTTTGAATTCTACTTATAGGGTATGCCCATATCTTATATGTATAGTCATCAATGAAGGTAACAAAATACCAAAAATTTTATATGTATATATCCAAACGAACAAGAGCCATGCATATCGTACTAGACTTTTTATGTGTATTACGTGTCTACCTACCATATAAACAATGATAACAAAACTCAAAACACTTATAGTCATGGGACAGAAAATACTTCAAATGAATAAGTGCTTACATTCCTTTCAAGGACATGTGCCCAAGGTGATGATGGTAAAGAGATACATATGGAATACAACCACTGCCAAAACATGGTCAACTGACCTAGATACAAGCAAGAGATAAAGAGTATTGGACTTAGCACCACGTGTAATGATAAGATTTCCATGGATAATCTTCCATGAGGAATCACCAAAAGAAACAACATAACTTGCATCATCGAAAGTGGTTGTGCCAGTAGAGATAAAACTCTTCATGAGAGCTGGTCCATGACATACATAGTGAAGAGTGAACATGCTACCTAAACCATAGACATTAACAATATCATCTATCTCTAATTCCAAGTCATTGCCCAAATGGATAGATCCAATCATACTGTGATAGAAGTGAAACCACTCTCTATGAGGGATCACATGAAAGGAAGCCCCTAAATCTATCAACCAACATTGAGTATATCCTAATAAGGTATCGATTAGCTGTGAAGTATCAAGAGAAGAAGCTGCAAGTATGAAATCATCATCAGAATCAATCTACATGATATTAATATATTCGATCTTAATGATGGGCTTGCTAAGAACAATACTACAATCATCAATTTTGTCATGTACTTTGCCCTTACGCTTATCCTCACACGTTTTATGGCATTGTGACTCAATATATCATGCTTTCCCACAGTAATGACAAGTCAATGAGGACTTATGACCAGGGGACTTACTATGAGACTGTCTAGAAAGACTAAGAACGAGATTGCTGAGAGTCTCTACCACATTGGTCATTATCGTTGCTACCATTATTGCCTTTAACTATCAAAGCATGAGAGGTGCAAGAAGCATTGAAATTCTTTTTGTTAACCTCTTCATTCTCAAGAGTGCACTCTCTACATCCTACAACTTTAGCCCACCATCATTAGGCATGCCTATACACACAATAGTACGAAATGTGTCACATGAATTAGAGAGTGTAACCAAGAGGTATAAAGGGGGATGATTATCCTTGAATTCAATTCCCCATGAGGACAAATGGCTGAGAATAGAATGAAACTCATTTAACGTGGAAGTGTCCCCCTTCATGTGAAGGTCCATGGGTTACTTCAACCAATACATTTGAGAAGCACGGTTGTGCTTGTCATAGACATTGTGAATCTTATCCCATAAATCCCATCATGTGAACTGCCCATCATAGACAATATTATAGAAAGCCTACTTAGAGAGGGACAATATGATCGTGGACTTATGTAGCTCATCAAATTTAGCCGGATCATTTGCATCAATACATTCGGGCTTGACACCCTCGTGTTTCAAATACTTAATTTGCATTTTCTACACTAAAAATTGCCAAATTTGGGCTTTCCAATAGTTGTACTTGTTGCCATCCAACTTGTCAATATTAAATATAGCACTATCATTAGAACCACCAACAATAATGAGACCAAGAAAGTGCACAAAAGGGCAAAACAAGCCGTTATAATAACTTACGAATCAGCCCCAAAACTACTACCAAATCAAGTTGAAAACAAGGGGTACTAACCAAGTAACGAGCTATCTGCAAACTCAATGCAAAAGACTATCAAATGAAGGTGACTTCTCGTATAAATGGTGCAGTAAATAGTAATTATAACATGCTGAAAATGAAGTATAGTAATAAGAAGTCAATGCTAAAGAGGAGCAATCATTAATACAATACAAACTGTAACTACTAGGGAATACTTGCAACTAGCAATAAGTAAATATACTACTGGCACCGCAAGGATCAACGTGTAAGACTAAGATACATCCCATACGCATACCCATCATGCATAGAGTAGGTCTCATGGGTAATAGAGGAGACCAACATGGACTTAGCAATGTAACAAAAGCTCAATACATAGCCAACCAAGATACATACATCACTAAAACAACAACATGATAGAGATAGGTGCCGGCCCAAAAGCAATGTTAGATCAGCCCACTAAACATCAACTACATACATAAAGCATGACAAGAGCATGTACTTGTCACCATCAATTGCATAACCAAATGCTTAATATAACATCCAAGTGTCAAGTAGCGGCTCCCACTAGAGCAAAAGTCACATGCTATATGGGTAAACAAAGCTCAAAACCTCAAGTGAGTAGCATCCATACATCCAAGATCCAAGTAATAGACATCAGATAGCATAAGGCCCAATATATACTCTTCAAGCTTGTAATAGTAGGAACAAAAGCAATGGAAGCATAAAACCAAGGTATCAAAGCATCCAATGTGGCTCAAAACAAAGCCTCAAATGTCACCATAGACATGTCCAAGACCATACATCAGTGCCAAGTATGTACATTAGCATTTGTCAGACCAATAAGCATATAAGCCTTCAATGCATAAAGCTTTCAAGTGAAATACTTATTGCCCATTGTATATACAACAATGAACCTTGCTTCAAATCGAGCAAAGAAAGCTCAAACCTATCCAACAAGCATCTCAAGACATGTACCGATCATCTTAGTATTAATGCATAGGTGTATGAGCATCAATGAAGCTCAAACAATGAATTAATGGCTGCTCCTATTTATATAAATATTGGGAGAGGTGCTAAACTTTTGTCGAATGCTGTAGGAGCTACATGAGGTGCCAATGTCTACTGGAGTGGCAGGGGCAAGAGCTTGAAATTAGGCACAATTTATGCTAATGCTGTTGCTGGCCCTGCTACTCACAATGATTGATACTAAGCACTTATCAAGACTTAGGAAAGGGTCTTGAAGCTTTGGAACAAGCCTCGAGTGGAGGGAGCAACCAAGGAAGGAGTAGGAGCAAGATTCATACCTCAAGAAGAAGAGTGTTGAACTGCCATGGAACCTTCAAGCTGAAGCTTTTGTTAGGCTGAAGTAAACTAAAGAGGAAGAGCTCCTCAATGCAGGTGCAATGGCTCTAGCAATTGAAGGGAGTGAGCTTTGAAGTGAAAGCATAGAGCAAAGGCAAGAGCTATAGTGGAAGAAGCAAGAGCAAGAGAGAGACACACACAAGATGTGGGAACTCCAACAATCACGATGTGTGACAGGCCTTCCCTTTATTCAAATGTAACTCAAAGAATAAAGAATGAAGTGATAGTGATGGGCACCTGCTACCTATAGTGTACAAGTGTGTGGGTAATTGATATACGGTGTGGGTAGTGTCAATATAACTAATACATGAGTGACTAGGCATAGGCGCCTTTACCCCCACCAATGTCTTTGAAGCATAACAAACCGAGAAGGATAAAAAAAATCAACCATACATCTTTCAAGTTTTCTAAGTTTAGTAGTAAAAAGGATGGAAATTTTGTCTCATCTTAGGTATCACTTTAGTGGAATGTTTTTCACCATAGCACCAACTAGTCGAAGCCACAAAACAAATTTGAACAAAAACTCAAAAAAATATTTCCTTCCACCTCATTTCATCTTCGAGCAAGGCAAAATTACACAAACTTGTTGTAGCAAGAAGGCAATAGTGTATCTACATACACCAAAGGATTTTGGCAATAACTATTGCTATTGTGCATGCTCACGAAAATTCCTGAGAGCACACTACAATGCAAATATGAAGACGGCCGGTCTTCAGTTGGGCATCCAAGCTAAGTTGAATTCTCTTAAACCTACTTTTCTTTACATTGATATCTCTTATGCCCATGATGCCTAGAAGGATTCCAAGCCATCGCCCATATCCTTTGTGGAGAACAATCTAATCCATCCTAACCTTTCAACAACAACCACAACTTGAAGAAACCTTTCAATCCTTACCACACTAATTCTTTTCCAACCAATCAACCTTCTAGTTTCTAACTAAAAAGTGCATGTGACTAAAAGATTGGGGTTAACAAGTTAAAGCCTCAAACTTAAAATCTTAATGTTAAACAAAAATATTAAAGTCTACATGTTTATCGATATTGAAAATTCAATCACCTCCGAGTGGATTATTAAGTCGAGCTCTTAGCCAGCAACAATAATAATACCACTACGTAATTACACAGCATTGAGGAGTTAGTTGATTACATACTTGATTGGACTATAGACATTCTACAACAAGAGGTATCAAATAAAGGCAAGTCAAGCACTCCTATCCTGTTATATGCTTTGGTTAAGATGAAAGGTTCTATGGAAGATTTTGATGTTATTATTCTACATGATAATTATAGTTTTCATGGCTTTATCTTAGAGAAATTGGTTAGGAGGTTGCAATTGGAGACCAGTCCCTCATTATACAAAGTTCAGTGTACATTTCAAGGTATTAAATATGAAGGAACACAAGAATTTAAAGAACTAGAAATTTTAATGGGTACATATAAAGAAAAATGCAAGTTCCTAATTGCATCTCTCCAATAATCAAAAATCATTCTAGGTATGCCATTTAGACACCAATACAATATTGGCATTGACTATAGTATCATACAATCAGTTTTGTATTCTAATGCCAATCTATCTCTTTGTTTAGTGATCATGAGATTGAATTGTTTCCACTGATTACTCAAACATTGTGACCAGAAGTAGAATCCTTCGAATCTTCTATATTAGCAAATATACAAAAAAATTAATGGCTTCTTATAAGCATTGGTTTGCCGATGATTATCCACCTAAACTACCACCATCTCATGGAGACTTAGATAACAAGATATAACTTTTCCCTAGGATAACTACATTGCATAAATCCATGCAAGCGCAATCCTTTACATAAAAAGAAATACAAAGACAAGTGATTTAATTGTTACATAAAGGTTTGATCCATCCTAGTTCTTCCTCGTTTGGTGCTTCTATCCCATTGGTCGAAAAGAAAATAAAACTTACAGAAGGTGTATTGATTATAAAGCATTAAATAAAGCGATTATGAAAAATCAATACCCGATTTCGAGAGCGAATGATTTATTGGATAGACTTAGGGGAGGATTTTTTTTTTGTAAAATAGATCTCCAATTAAGATATCATTGAATGCATATGGATTTAACTAATGTGTTTTATACCACCTTTAGGACATAGTTTGGTCATTATGAATTTATTATTATGCCTTTTAGTCAAACTACTACATTAGCTAGTTTGCACAGATGATGAATAAAATCTATTTGGATTATCAAGGATTTGTGATTGTTTTCTTTGACAATAAAATGATTTTTAGTAAATTAAAATAAAAACATTTAAAAACTTAGAATTGTGTTTGATTTACTACATAAAAATCATTACTATGCAAAGCTTGATAAGAGTTTATTCTTTCAAAAGCAAATCAAGTAATTGGGACACAATTTCTAGTGAAGGTATAACTATAGGTCCCATGAAAATTCAAGCCATAAAAGACTTGGCTGATTCTTGAGAGTATGCACGAAGTTAGATATTTCCTTGGATTAGTGGGTTTCTATTGTAAGTTTGTTTGGAAATTTTTCGTTGATTACTTTGCCTCTAACCATGTTGCTACATAAAAACATTGTTTTTAAATGGAATTCTAGCCATCACAAATCTATTGACACTCTAAAATACCTTTTGACCCATGTACCTATACTTCAAATTACCAAATTTTTATTAGTATTTCTTTTTACTAGTAACCAATGTTAGTGATTCAGGCATAAGCACAATTTTAAATGCAAAATGATTACCTATTGCCTATGAAAGCTAGAAAATCAAACCCTTTGAATAAAATTATAGTACTGATGATAAAGAACTATTGACTATGGTGCATGCATTAAATATCTACAAGCAATATCTTATGGGATTCAAAATCCTTATCAAAGTAAACCACAAGCCATCTAACATTTAATGAATTACAATCACTTATCTCTGGCCGTCATATCAAATGGGCTTCTTTTATTCAAAGCTTTCACCCAATGGTTCAATACCAACCTAGTCATGCTAATGTGAATGTAGATGTAAGCCTACAAAAAATATTGCATCACATCATCTCCTTGGTTTTGGTAAAATAAAAAATGCGTATTTTAATTATATTTATGTTGTTCAAGCTCAAACTTTTGATGCTACGATTCATACGTATGCAACAAATTTTTATTTTTCTATCATTTTGCAAAGATCTTAGAGTGGTAACACCACTATTCTTTATAATTATACATATGTGAATCAAATGTTGTATTATCAAACAAAGTTGTGTATTATTGCACCTTTTAGAAATATTGCAATGACTAAAATGCATGCACCAACTTACACGGGACATAGGACATAGGACATAGAGGAATTCAATCTACTATATCTAAATATAAAGAACATTTTTATTGGCTTGTAATAGAGCATAACATTGTAAAATTTATGACCGAATGCATTGCATGTCAATGCATTAAACGTCAAGTCATATATAGGTGGCTCAATGCCCTACAATGTTTCCTCAATTTAGATTGTAAACCTACAAGGTTAAACATGGTTAAATTTGGACTTATAGGTCTCCCACAAGGTCATTTAGACAGGGACAAGACCTATATAGTTAATGTCAGACAACTTCGAGATGTTGTAACTTTTTCTATCTCAATTAAAATTAAAGTATTAAGTGCTTTATTTGAATAGGGCAAAGTAAGCTTTGATTTGAACAAAATGTTTGTGAGACTGAGCTCTCTAGCAAAAGTTATAGCAGATTTAGTGACTATAGCTACTACATGAGTGCACTTTAAAATGGCATGGAACAAGGGTAAATACAAAGGTAATGAGGATTTACAACAACAAATCAAAGACTCCATGGATCTCGAGGCTAGGGACATTCATGAAAATGAGCATGAAGAGAGTTCTTATGACATGGGTGCCTAGAGGACCTTGAATAGAACCTTATGTCAGCATGACACAATACATTCAAATAGACACTCTGAATTACTAGATGCCATGAACAAATCTAGGAATCAAACTCAATCTTCTCTTGATAAGCTTACCACTCAAATCACAAGATGGATGGACTTTCAAATGCAAAAGAATGAGAAAGAGAGGTAAGAGACATAGCAAAACCAATCTTCTATTGACCGACTTATTGCTCAAATTACCAAATGGATGGAATCATAAGTGAAGGAAAAAGAGAAACAAAGGAGCCACATATTATTTTTAATAAAGTGCTAGGGTCATTAGCCAATGCAAGTCCTAATCCTTTGAGCATTCTGCTTATGAGATTAGTGAGGCTTCACATGAAGGCAATGATCATTTGGGTAATGCAAGCAATGGTATTTTCTTTGCCACTAAAACACCTATTCTAGGTATCATGACATCAACCCTCCCTTATCAAGAACTACTATAACAATGGTAGTTATGGTGGTACAAATAATGATCAACCTCATAATGGTGGATAGTCAAATCATGGTGACAAAGAGTTGAGAGATAAGATCATATTGTCTAAGTATAATGGTCAATCATCTTCCCCATTAGACCTTGAGGAGTGGCTTTCTACATTGGAAGATTACTTTGACATATTTCCTATAGTTGATGACCAAGGTATCAATTTTGTTACCATACACCTAGAGGGACCTGCCCATATTGTTGGCACTACATGAAGAAGAAAATCTATCAGGTGGACACTTGGGAAGGTGTCAAAGCTCTCGTGGTGCATGTATTTATTTCCCTAGTGGAAAAAGAAAAGATCGCTAGACATTGGCATGGGCTAGAGCAAAGGGGTCTTTCTATGAGAGAATGCACCAATTAATTTTTGAACCTTACTATGTATGTGGAATCTGTCACCAATGATGATGCTAAACTTTACCAATACATGTATGGTTTAGATCCTAGTCTTTCAACTGATGTAATGGCACAATCTCCTAGAAGTCTGTTTAAGGCTATTGAATTGGTTGAAAGGTATTCCAGAAAGTATAAAAAATAGGCTCCTTTGCAGTCATCTTCTAGTTAGCAAAGAAATTTATTGAGACAAGGCCAATCACAGACTATGGAGAAAGTAATATGTCATTTAGTAGCCCTAAGATACCTATTTATCCACCTTTTGATCCTTCAAGACAAAAAGATACTTTTAGGCTAGCAAACAGTTCAAGAAAGGATCATAAACAAGGGAATAGCAAGCCTACGAATACTTCAACAATTGGTGATCCCAAGTCTATTCATATGGACCTATACAAGGAAAGAAAAGAACATGGGCTTTGTTTTAAATGTTGGAGAAGTATACATCTAATCACACATCAAAGTATGCTTATAAGAATGCAAAATCCAAGATTCACAGTATGTTAGTGCTCAAGGATTCAACGAATGATAATGATGATGCAAATGCACTTATGGCTGCCATTGAAAATGAGGATTTTGGACAAGATGATCCTGTTGACACTTTTCCTTTTTACTTGGTAGCATTCCTTTTCATCCAAGAGGGAATTATGAGTCATATGTTGCCACTGTTTGCTCTATTACAATGGATGTATGGACAAAATCAAGAAGTGCAAACACACTTCATATCCAAGGGAGCATTAATGGGAAAAATGTATTCATTTTGGTTGATAGTGGTAGTATCCATAGTTTCATAAATAAATCAGTCACACCATAGACACAATGGGCTATTTCCCTCTACTAATTTGCAATAGCCTATCAAAGTCCAAGTGGCAAATGGAGATGAAGAAATCAGCAACCAAATGTGTCCCAAAGTGTATATTCAATTGGCTAAAAATTATGGGCAACAAATGAACTTAATTGCTTTGGATATGGGTCCCATTAACATTGTATTAGGTTGTGATTGGCTGATAAAGTTAAGCAAATTTGTTATGGAATTTTCTCAACTATACCTAGAATTTGTTATGGACTTTTCTCAACTGTACCTAGAGTTTCTCAAATTGTGATTGGCTAGAAGGAGTTCAAGAAAATATCTTAAATCTTTGTCTTGCATATTAATAAAGAAGCATCAAATCAACCCAAAGAATTAGCCAAGAACTCATCAATGAAAGCTATTTTCGAAGAGGACAAGGAAAGGGAACTCTATTGAGAAGCAATGTGCCTAGAGAATCTACCTAACTACATCTATGACTTCTCATCAATTTTGACATTGCATTTGTTATATCTTAGTAGCAAGATCAATTAATGTAGTGTATAGAGAAGGCATTTGAGGAATCCATTGCTCTCCCCCTGCCTCCTTTTCTATTGTTTATGGCTCTGGAGTTGAAACTGATCAGTAATCGTTTATAAGATCATATGTGACCCCTTGTTAGAGTTCGCAAGTGACAACCAAGGAAAGGATAAAGTAGTAGGTGATAAAGCTCATATCAATCTAGTTGAAGCTTGATTGCAAATGTCTTTCACAAATATCACAATAGAGAGAACTTTAGAATGTCTAATCTTCTAGCCCTTGCTCGATCAACTCGCTTCATTGCTAGTATTGCAAAGGCCTTTGTTTCCACAAGACACATTGTAAAACGTCCAACCTGGGCAAGAGTAAACGTCGTGGTTGCATTTGACTTACAAGTTCATCATACTACTCTTTGATTTTCCTATACAACATACTTTTGGAGATGTCTTGGCTACATTTGACTCTACAAGTTCATCGTATTGCTCTTTGATTTGCCTCTACAACATCCTTCTAGTGGAAATGAAACATGCAAACTGGCAACTTAGGTGCTTACATTAGACTAGGAACTAATGTGTTTACATTACATTGGGAACTAAGGTTCTTACATTTGACTAAAGAAGAAAGGACAAAAAAAAAAGAATATAAGTTTCAGGTAGAAAAAGAAGGATTCACACTACCCAAAACATGGCCATACTTTGGATGATACAATGTAAACATGAGTATTTTTGGAAGATGAAGAAGATTTTCTTATAATTTATGGGAAACATAGTGCTATTGTAGATGTAAAGAATAGGCTTATTGGACTATCTATGCATGATGTTGGATGATATTGTCCACTATGGCAGGACTACCATTTGGGGCTACAAGACCAAAACCAACGATGGATGGATTGCATTAGATACTACATCTTGCATTTGAGTTGGCGTTGAATTAGGATCTCACCCTATCCTCCTCTCAAGTATACGAAGTAAGCTAAAGTTCAAGCTAAGGACTATTCTACTTAGAAAGATTGGCCTAAAAGTTCTACAATTGTTGATCATGGCAACACTAGAGAGACGCCTTCCTCCATAATAAGGGAAACCAAAAATTGAGGGATGCTTGAATTGAAAGACAAAACAAAGGAAACAAGCTCTTTAAGACTTAAGAAGTTTAGTATGAAATTGGATCCACAAACAAAGTAGAATGACAGTAAATAAAATGGCTTGCACTTGTTAGTTAGAGCATATATATTTGCATCAATTACAACCTAAATTTGATCCTTGTTGCCTACAATGATATTTAATATAGACTAGCAAGCTTATTTCCTAATGCTTTTTGTGGTTATGTGCAAGTAGATTCAAAAGGTAGTTGATATTGCAAATCCTTGTTGATGGTTTGTGTGTAGTTATATTAGCTATTGCTAATGTGTACAAAAACAAAAAGTTATGTCCTCATTTCAACCTCTTTGGATATTCCTTAGGCTACCATTAAAACAAGGCCTTGAGCCACATAGTTGTAGATAAAATCTATTTACCAATAATCCATGAAGGTGTGAATATACTCAACATGTACTGCCAAGAAAGCTGATTGTCTTGGTAGCTTAGTTTACAAAAGGCATCTTTGGTGAGTGATCTTAGCTTGCATGTGTTTGAGAGATTGAAATTCAAAATTTGAAGTAATAGTCACTGCATACATTGATCTAGGCTTTGACCCTTCTAGCTAGAGTTCTCATATTTGCCATCTTCTCCCACACTTTCTTCAATTGCTAGTATCCCATGACCCGTGAATGCCCAAGGAGGAATGACTCATGAATTGCAAGGGCTTAACATGTGAAATTTGAGAATGTGCTAGAACAAGTTGTTGCTTACAGTATAAAAATAAATGCACCATTGGACGAGAGGAACATATTTAAGGATGTAGCTCCGATGAAAGAATTGCACTCTGCAATTCAACGACTTCCAACATGAATATATTTAAGGATGTAGCTCTAATGAAAGGATTGGACTAGAGGAACATATTTAAGGATGTAGCTCCAATGAAAGGATTGCACTCTACAATTCTATGACTTCCAACAAGAACATATTTAAGGATGTAGCTCCAATGAAAGGATTGCACTCTACAATTCTATGACTTCCAACAAGAACATATTTAAGGATGTAGCTCCCATGAAAGGATTGCACTCTACAATTCTATGACTACCAGCATGAATTCTGTAGTAGCAAGAAGACTTTCCTTTTGATAATGGATTGACTTAACAATTTTGACATAATCTAAAGCATTCATGGTTTATGTTGCAAGTCCTTCAAATTGTGGACTGGTTGGGCAATGGTTGCATTTGAGACTTTGTAGAAGCCTAGTTTGCCAGAAGTGCATAACTATTTCTTTTAGTAGATAAAGGGAAATGGATTTGGGGATAGATGCTTTGTGAGCAATATCTATCTATTCATTGTGTACTTATTTGGGTGATTCATATTGACTATGATACAGTGAAGATGTTCTAGGAAATCTCAGTTGTATCTTAAGATGTTTTAGAAAATCTCTATTGTATCTTTAGTAATAGTTCATTGATTGATGGTGCATTCCAAGAAGCAAATGCATACACTGCTATTTGGACCTGAATTGGTGTATCCATATTCTTGGGATTAGATTTTGATGTTAGAGAAGAATTAGAGAATCTTGTTTCTACTTCAATTATTTGTTAGAATTACAACCAACAATAGCAAGAGAATTTTGTTAACAACAATGGACTACAATGTAGCAAATGCCTCAACAGAGCGTTACTCACACAATTTTGCTCCTAATCATGTGCTACAGGGTAAGATTACGAGCATCATAAGAGAGATTAAATTAAAAAAGTCAATTACTCGCATGGCTGACACAATTGATGTATTGGCACATGCACTTATGGTTTTTGATGATACCATAATGGCAAACAAAGTGGTAGATGTAGTTAGGATAGAACAAGCTCTTTCCCAACACTTAACATCTCATATTGATGCAATAAGGATAGAACAAACACTTACCCAACACTTAACATCTCATACTGATCAATCATCAATACAATCGTGTGTTATGGAAGCTCTCACAAATCTTTATGGTAATGCTATTTTGCAAGAAGCCTTAGCTCATGTACTAGACAAGCATCTGTTGGTTATATCAATTGTTATGGCTAATGCAACAATTCAACAAGACATAATGCAATAATTGGTAAACTTGTATAGCAATGAGTATAGATAGCCACTCTCTTATGGGTAGCATTATGTACATGGGCAGAAGTATGACTATGAGCAATAATCATTTTATTCTCAACCACATGATTGTCATGAGCACCATGGATAGCAATAGGACATATCTATTGCTGATCCAGACAATGATAATATGGACAAAATTTTATCTAAATCTAGTAGAGCTAGACATTTAACTAGTGTCCAGATCAGAGAATTGCATTCTCAAGGTTTATGTTATGGATGTATAAACCAATGTGCTCCAATCACAAAGGCATATGTAGAGCAAAGAATGCAAAAATATCCTTAGTAGTTGAATATTCAAATGAAGAGGATGAACATGGTTATACTGAGGAAAATTTTGATGCAAGTCAAGAGGGAGATAAAGGATTTAAAGTAGTAGCCTATGAAGCTTGTGAAGATTATGTTGGGAAGTTACTTAAAGACCAATGTTAGGAAGAATATGCAAATCATGACTAGCATGAGGAAGAACATAACCACATGTTTCTATTTGATTCAATTACTTATGCTTTTGTGGATCCAAAAGTACATGCATATGATTCCATGGATGTGATACGTATGGTTTGGTGGTCATGAATTTAATGCACAGACAAGATGTTACTTTTCCTGTTGATCTTGGAGGATAGAGGATTACACTTGAAAAGGAAACCTTTGTTTAGATCAATGCTTGCCTTGGAATTGTTCCCACATCTTCAAGGGATCATTTGAAGAATGATGATGTCAGTTTATAAGCTCAGCGTCATTGCAGTCTATCACAAGATTGCTCTCTATTTTGGACCCAAATTGATATTGACGTAATGAAAGAGGAGTACAACTTATATAGACAGAAAGTGCACAAAAAGAGCTTCATTTGGAGCTATGATATACCCTGATTGGATTAGCCTATCAAGAGATATTGGTGATTTAGTGTATCAACGTTTGTAGTGGACAACATGGTCACTGCCCACCATCAGAAGAACGCTTGCTTGATGACTCAGTGACCAAAGCCTTGCCTTTATGGCTTATTTCAAATGTATATATATAGCATTTGGTCCTTTGTTTTTTATTCTTAAATTCTCATGTCCATTTTGAAGATTAGGGAGTTTTTAACCCATCTTAACAAAGCAATACCCTACTCCTTTCCACCAATTGGAAAATTGTAATAAGTCCCATCTTTGATTTTTAGGACAAAAACACTGGAGTGGGGATGGAATGTAAGAAGTTGAATTAGGGGCATATAAAAGGTGCAAAGGACACATGTACAACTACCTTTTTTTGGTGGAAATATACAACTCTATCTTTTCACCCCCCAAGCTTCTCTCCTATTCTTTCATGGCTGCTAGCCATATTTTGCCATGATGTACAGAATGCATGGGATTCATGGTTGCATTTGGCTAAGTTTGGTTATAATAACTCCACTCATTCCAACGTCAGATTTTCACCTTTTGAGGCTTTTTCTAGCTACAAGGTACCCCTTCCCATGGTCATTTTCAATGATAAGATCAACCCTCAGAGCAAGGAAGAATTGGATTGCGTGCAATCTCTCCTAAACAATGTAAAGTGAATCTGAGGAAAGCCAAAAATCAAATAAAGCTTTATGTTGATGAGAAAATGTGGAGTTTAGAGTCCCAAGAAGGGGATTTAGTGCTTTTGAAAGTGTCCAAGTCTCATTATGCTATTACTAAAGATTGTTCTAGCACTAAACTAGCTCGTAAACTTCATGGTCCCTACATGGTTTTGAAGAGAGTGGGTGACTTGGCATATTGATTGGCACTTATGTCATCCACTCGGATTCATGATGTCTTTTATGTGAGTCAATTGAAGCCTTTTTATTGGATATCTTATGGATTATGTAGAGGAGCTTCCACCCATGGATGAAGAAGGTATCATTCAATATGTGCCCAAGGAGGCCACTAACCAATGGGACAAGAAGCTTAGATTAAGAATGATCAAAGAATAGTTGACAAAATGACAAGGATTACCTTTGAAAGATGCTTCTTGGAAACCAACATCGATTATGGAGGAGCCTTATTATCTCAAGGAAGCAATGTTGGCTGAAGACTAGTCATTTATGGCCCTATTCTAGTTCAAGGAAGCAATCTTGGATGAAGACTAGTCATTTATGGCCCTATTCTAGCTCAAATAGATTGTAGATAGCTCTCTGTTTTAAGCCTTTTTTTTTCTAATGAATAGAAAAAAACAACCTATATGGGTTGACAACATTAAGAAAGAGCATCATTTTGATGCCTAGCATGCCCCAATTAGAGCTTCCTATTGAAAGTTATTTTAGGTTTACCATAGCAGGGTACTGTAGTAGACAACATCCTGTCCCATGTTTGCAACCTTCATTTGGCCAAAGATCCATGATCAAGTTTTGAATTTTCTCATTCCCCACTGATATGTGTACAACATACTTAATCATAGCTCCTCCAAATTCTTCATCTTATATACCAGCTAGTATAATTAGTATTTTCTTACGTTATTATTTTCAAACTTTTACACATATATACATATATATGTGCATAACATGAACACATGAGAAAATAGAAATGATGGCACATGCAAGTGAGAAAGGAGAGAATATAAAAACAATGAGAGTGAGAGAGGGGACACATTTATGAGACCACACAAATAGAACCCCACGTATTAAACACACACACACACACACGTACGTACATAGAATTAGAGTGTAATAATAATATCTATGAAAGATATCACAACAATACATATAGTTATAATTATATGTATTACTATATTGAATGTGTATGATATTAAATAATCTATATGATATAATTATAAGTTAATTCAATAATATACATATTATTTACAGTTATTAATATATTAATATGAGTGATTGTGTGTTAACCATTACTTATTAATATATTCATTGATTATTAATCAAAGATGTATAATTGTATTTCAATTAAAATATCATACATGTATGATTATGTATATGCCTTATTACTTGTTAATTATGTGTGAGAGAGAGAGAGAGAGAGAGAGAGAGAGAGAGAGAGAGAGAGAGAGAGAGAGAGAGAGAGAGAGAGAGAGAGAGAGAGAGGAGGAGGAGGAGGAGGAGGAGGAGGAGGAGGAGGAGTAATCCTCAATATAGTCTATGGGTTGTCATTAAATATGTTTTTCTTTAAGAAACTTTGAGAAATGATCATTAGGGTTCTTTGGAGATGTAGTTTAGGCTTGATCCTCTTAATGTTGGTATTCCACACCCTCTATATAATTTGAGTGCCACATCTCCATGTATTGCATTTGCATGCATTCAACTTTGTATTAGTGTAAGTTGCCAAAGCTTTTGAAGCTCAGATTATGTTTCTTATATCCATCTGACTATCTTGCCACATAAAACATGCTTTTGAATGTCTGTGTGAAGCATCAGGAGAACATCAACATGAGGCACTAGGAGAATCTAAATGTGGAACACCTAGTTAATATTGAAGTGATGTTCATAGTAGAGACCTTGGTAATTAGGTAATGTTGAGCTTTTCTATTTGTAATATGATACACAAAGAACTACAAAAAATTTGTTGAACTATTCCATGATATGCTAAACTTAATCCTCTTAAAGAGTGGCAAGTCTATGCTAGGTTCCCTTGAATGCTACATGCAAGGTTTGCTACATGTATGATGTGAGATAAGATATGATGAAGTAAAAATGAAATACAAAAACAAATTAAGTTCTATGCTCTTGATCCACATTCCTTAGTCCAAAATATATAATCTATGTATCTATTTGTCTATAAAATATTATTTTCATCGTGTCTTTGCCATTATAAGAGACTTTTAAGACCTTTAAGACTTCCCCAACCTAAAATTTAACACACACACACACACACACACACACACACACACACACACACACACACACACACACACACACACACACACACACACACACACACACACACACACACACACACACACACACACACACACACACACACACACACACACACACACACACACACACACACACACACACACACACACACACACACACACACACACACACACATGTAGCATGATGTTTGGATGGAGGAAGGCAAACATAAGGGCTTGGCCATTGAAAAGGTGGTTAATAGGCATAGGACAAGGCACTAGTGCAAGCTCATCTATTTAAGGGAAAATATGAGCTTCTAATTAAAATTTGAGCTTAATCCAACTTGACGCCTTAAAGGGAGATGGTTTGCATGTCCCTGAGTTGGTTGTCTTGTTAGTGGTTGAATGAGCTTGGGATGTTCCAAGAAATGGTTTGCAAATCTTTGACCTGGTTGTCATGTCAATGGTTGTATGAGCTTGGGGTGCTCTAGTAGAACTTACACTTGTGAGCTAGATAGTGTGCATGTGGCATTCCATTATGAGATTGAAGTGGATGGTGCTTAAGGGTTTACTCAAGTGTAATAACATGTAGATCCTTTGGACATCAAGGAGCCTATGGTTGAGAGTGGCCTGCAACTACCAATGTTACCTCTCAACAGTTTGATCTATAACACCATTTGTTAAACAAAAGGAATGTCATATTATTATGCCATGTTGTGACACTCAAGGTTCCATAAATCTCCTTCTCTCTTACAAGTACATTGCTAGCTGATTCACTGAATCTTCAGGAAGGTGCAAGGGCCTTGCATATGCGAGTTTGAGTCACAATAGGAAGTAGGAGGAGTGCTTGAATGGTTTTAAGTAGTGGGAAGGGAGGGGGGTTTGGGAGAGGAAGACATGCCCAGAGGACTAGATCAAGGAGGGAGTCTACATATGGATGTTCTAGGAGAGGAAAAATGTATATTTCTAGAGTCAAAGTATTATCTCGTGAACATAACAACAAAATGTTGTCATTCTAGTAGAAAGCATGATGACCTACATGCCTAAAATCTTGTAAATGTGATGTGATCTATTACCCCCTTCATTGTTAGTATGATTAGGATTTAGATGAGATACACACGTGTGTGCGTGCAATAGGCATGCAGAGAGAGAGAGAGAGAGAGAGAGAGAGAGAGAGAGAGAGAGAGAGAGAGAGAGAGAGAGAGAGAGAGAGAGAGAGAGAGAGAGAGAGAGAGAGAGAGAGAGAGAGAGAGAGAGAGAGAGAGAGTGTGTGTGTGTGTGTGTGTGTGTGTGTGTGTGTCTTTTTTGACCAGATAGGTGTAGCTTAGTTGGCAAATTAAATGCCTGGTGACTAGATGGTCTTAAGGTGAATTCATACACTTGTAAAGAGGAACATGCACATATTTACCGTTCAAAGAAGATTTGGATTTGGTCAAGGTGCATCCAAGGAAGATTCAATGCTTTTTATAAATGTGAGAGTTTTATGACATCAAAGAAGTAGAGAATTTGTATTTACAATGCATACACAAGTGTAATATGTGATTGTTTACACCAACCAATGGGTGCAAGGGTTGCGCAATAGTGGAACAACTTTGTTCCCATGCATGCCACTTGATAAAAAAGACCACTTTGCTTAGGGTGTGTAGAAGGAACCTTAAATAGTCAATAAACACGAGTGTTTTGATAACATAAGGAAGCAAATAATGTGTATCTCACAATGCATGCACAAATGTGATTTGTAATAGCTTACACCAATTGGTGTTAGGAAAGCAAAGCTGTCACATAATAGCATGCCAACTTTGTTATTTCGTGGCATTTTACATGATAGTGTGAAGCTATTGACGCAAAGTGGGAGAGTGTTTCTTGTGTAGGGTGGTACATAAGGAACTGTTATATCTATTAGTTTGATCATACTCCTACCACTACGTGATGCAAGCATTGAACTAAACACACCTTCAGTCTTTCACATTAAAGAATTACAGTGCAAACAACTGGATGGAAAACATCAGTTGATGACAAATAGGGCATGAAGAGAACATGTCTCCTTTGTTTATAGTTAATAACAATAGATCATGAACCTTGTGTGACACAAAAAGCTCATGATCTCAATACAATAAGTAGAAGTGTCAAATTTCATACAATCCCCAATTGTATAATTTATATATACAAATTTAGCATAAGAGAGACTTTAGATCATTTGGCCATCGAAACAGAGGAACCATCAAATAGATTGAAGAGAAATAAGTAAGGTTAGGGCTAGTGAAAAGGTGGCTCATGCTATTTGCAATAAGGAATGAGTTTGTGTGAACATGTTGCTTATATGAGAAAATGAGGGGTGCTACAAGGGTGCATTCTTCACAAAACTTTGTGGGCCATATTCATTACACCAACTTATGTAAAGTCCATGGGTAATTTTCATTGCATGACTTACAACTCGAGCGATTGAACAAGGGTTCCACCTTGGAATTTCTATGGAGGTTGATGTGATTGTTGGCTTTTGGTTTTGCTTTACTTTGCTTAGCTCCTCATATAGGAGGTTGCCATTCTTAGAGGAGGAGCAACAATATTTAAACCACAAGAAATGTTACCTTGGAAGCAATAAGCTTACATGCATTATCCTTACGCGTAACCCTAAGTAGTTTTATGGCCCACCAAGAGAACTTGTCAATGTTTAATACAATCAACTAAGATCCAAGCTATGCCCTTCAAAAGAACCATATTCTTGCCTCCTCATATCTTTTGAATAGCAACACCACTTATTATGTTCCAAACCTTAAAAGGTATAGGTATTATCTTCTTGCTCGAAGTTCTTCTCATATCTTTTGAATAGCAACCCCTCTTCTGATGTTCCAAACCTCAACAAGTACATGTATTATCTTTCCGCTCGAACTCTTTATGCAAGGTTGAGTACTTTCATATTGTATGACATTATCTTTCTGCATTACAAAAAAACAAGAAATGGTAGAATATAATACTTTTATTAGACGCTTATAGACATGTAGTGGGGGAAATAGGGCATAGGATTCGAGCTCATGCACCTGATACACTTGAGCCACACACCCGAACGACGACGTCTCGACCCTATGGTTGAAATACATTTATGGAAGATAGGTTTATAAAGGTTATATGGGGGTCATACTGAGCTCCAATGGAATATCCCTTACCTTCAATTCAATGGGTAGGTAGGTAAGGTATCCCTGGAGGGAGGCTGGAACTGCCCCTCTAGTGAAAGAGCCTCAGGGGGAAGATTTGAATAGTGGGGCGACGCTGACGTGGCAGGTCGACACGTGGCAGGGGTATGTAGCCAGCTGACGTTTGGGTTTGCGTGTGAAGTGACTGACTGATGGGCAGAACAAAGAGTTTTGAAGGATTTTCCAAAATTTCCTAACAAAACCCAGAAAAGCAAACAAAAAAAGCTCAGGAGGCGGACTAAATGAAGAGCCGTGATAGGTCAGATGGACGGATGGGATTGTGTGATTTCCAACATTCGAGTCTTAATCCAACCGCCAAGGCTCTCATTCCATGTGAAAATCAAAACAGGGAGGGTGTGCCAGAGCCTTGCGTGTGAGGCAAATTGCAATGGTTATGCCTCTGGGCACAGTAATTGCTGCTTCTCAGAGGAATTTGGACGGCTGATCTGCCCTTTTCCGTCTGGTTATTAGTTCCTAATCCAGGCTTTAGTGAACCTGAACTAGCGATTAATCTGGCCTTTGTACTGGATTAGTGGTTTCGTACCGGATCATTAAGCAGTTTTTAGTTTTCTCCCCTCCTCTCTTCTTAGTCTCCCTCTCTGGCCTGATAAGCAGCCCCACTTTCACTCGGCCTTCTTTCTCTCTCTCTCTCTCTCTCTCTCTCTCTCGCCTCTTTTCTGAGTCGATCCCATTCTCTCTCTCGCGCAGTCTCTCTCCAATTCAGCCTCTGTCGTGTATCCCCCCCCCCTCCCCCCGCCCGCCCCCGCTTCGCCCACATCCTCTGCCTCGCCCTGGATGCATCGCCCACCTCATCACAGCAGCAGCCCAACTCCTCGTCATCACACCAGCTCCCTTTTTCCTGCCGTTCACGAATGGGCAGCCCCTTCTCCTGCCGTTGATGCACCTTTCTCCCTGCCATTAGTCTCCCCTGCCACTGATGCATCGCCCTCTCAGGAGCCCCCTTCTCCCCTGCCAACCCCCAGCTCCTTTCCGGCCATTCTATGAAATGGGCAGCAGCTTTTTCTCCTCCTTGGGCCCTCCTTTTGTGGTTATTTTACAACCCCCGCCCACTTTTTTGCCCTCTCATAGCCTCTCACATCCCCTGCTCGGCCTTCCCTCTGCCCCTTCTCTCTAGATCTCCAAACGTATAGTCTCAAAGCTCATCGGTTAACCTCTCATCTCACTCCTCCCTTCAGATCACCTTCCTTATTTTCTGCTTGCAGGTTGCCATTGCCATGGGTGGACAGGTGCAGCAGCCCAACACTGCCTCTCACTATGATAGTCATCACGGGGGCATGTTCCCTGCCTCGCAGAGCAGCGATGGTGTTGATGCCGCCATGGCCAGATGGCTTCAATCAGCCGGCCTTCAGCATTTGGCATCCCCAACCTCAGCACCACCACCCGCTCTCGATCCTCGCTTTCTGCCCAGTTTGTTGATGCAGGTAGAATATCCGTCAAAACTTTTATGCCTTTATTCTGACAATGTAGCTTCTTATATGAGTTACAAATATGTAATTTTCTTGTGAGGATACATTTCTGAACGTAAGGCCCCTCCTCAGACCTCTACCTGGACCTCTCTACATCATACAATAAAGGTGTGTTAGCGGTGGTTGATCGTGTACTTGTAATGCATTTCCTCCAGGATTATGCTAGGCATGGTATGCAAAGTGTGGAAGACAGACAAAAGCTTTACAGGCTGTTGAAATCCATTGGTGGTGGGGTAGAGCAGACAGTGGAACCATTAACTCCTCCTCCATATGGATCTGGAAGGCACAATGCTGTAGATGGAATATCATCACCTGAGCTGCATGGTGAAATGGGTGGAGGAATTCTGGACTTGCACTCAATGGATGACATTGAACTTCTTTCAGAGGTGGGACATGTCAGCATGCTTTCTGTTTCTGGTCATGGATGCTGATGTGACTGCTATTTAGTTAGGGTATTGTCTAATGCGATAGCTTGATTTGTGCATTAGTTAACTAATTTATGCTACTTGAGTTAAGACAATTGAGGGTAGACCTCTTCTCAGCTCAGTTGAATGCCTATCATCGCACATTAGACTGTACCTTGACTGGTGAAAGACTGAATTGCCCTCAATTCTTGGCCTTGGTCTGGAAAGATCATGATGTATTGCTGGATTGTACTAGTACTGGATGAATCTGATGCCCTGACATTCCAAGCAGTGCTTTCCTCGTGCAATAACATTGTATCAAAAGTGTAGATTGCAAGAACATTGCTGCAGAAATTGAATTTCTGCCAGTTCTAATGTCTCTGAACTGCAACTTGAGGATCATTACATTGTGAAACAGTGATTTGATTGGTTCCAAATGGCCAGTCTTTCATCATATCTCAACTATTGCCTTGACTATAACTATAGTAATCATTAGATTGTGTTCTACGAAGAACAGAGTGGGTATAGTAGGTTGCCTGCAATTTTCAGTCTAGCTTGTAAGGTTCTGTTGTTGTAAGTCTGGAAAGATGTGCTTGGTGCTGTTATTTGTGACTTTAAGTGACTTGTCCCTCGTCTTCTCAGCTTAGGGAATGCAAGGTGCTCCGAAACTGACCTTTAGGGTTGTGCTGCAATCTACAGTTTGCTCTCAATCCAAGACTTCTCTAACTTCAAACTGTTTCAGCTTGAAACTTTTCCAATCTCTGTGTCAATGGTTTTTTTATTACTGAACCTTGCATGGCTCTATAGGTTATCTGAATGCCATGATACCATGTTGCTATCTCATGACCAGGTCAAAGGTGTACTAGGATGATACATGTCGTACTTGTTGGATGAACTGGTGGGCCCTTGCCAACCAGTACGATTTCAGTGGATAGACCTAGGGTGAAGCTTCATTTTGAAAACCTAGGGCAAAGGCTTTTCCATGTAGGTAACAAGTTCAGTGCTTGCAACTTTGAAGTGACCAGAGCTGGTGTGGAAGTGCCAACTTATTCTCAGGTTTTTTGAGTGAACATTTGCATGTTGCTGTGACTTGGATTGTGGTGCAATCTAGATTGCCTTGCAAATCTTGCAGATGATGTGTATGTTAAACAGGCCATTTTAACTCTCTGCTCACTCAACATCTTTAGAAGATATTTATTGGGACATGGTAATGACAGGATACAACACAAGAACCTTTTGAGGCCTCTCCTTTTGGTGTCTTCACGGAGAAAGGCTATGACAACAATGATTCTGAAGCTTTGTGGTCAACAAATAAGCCACCAAGTAACAAGCAGAGACTAAATGATGGAACTAGTCCTATGAGGGCAGCTGTCCTGGAGAAGGAGATGAGTGGCAAAGAGACTACATCCAATCTTGCAAGAATCAAAGTTGTGGTATGTGGCTTTTGTGTTTATTATCCAACACAGAGAATCTCAGAATAGAGTTGTGGGAATCAGCCATCATCTTTCTGCCATTTTTGAAAAGTAAAGAGCATACTCTTGTGGCAGGTCCGAAAACGGCCTCTCAACAAGAAGGAAGTAGCTCGCAAAGAAGAAGATATTGTGACCATTGATGGAAATGGGTGCTCACTTACTGTTCACGAGCCTAAATTGAAGGTAATGAACTTAATGCACAGTTGTGCTCATGCTTTTATAACACTTCAACTGTGCGATATCAAAATGCTTTGCTGTGCCACTAGCAGCTCATAAACTACTATTTGTTAAAGTAGATGCTACTCAATATGCAACCTCTGATTATGGTTTCATAATTGAGTGCTGCCTTTCAATGAGAGTAGAGTTGAAACTGTAGCAGATTATGCATCTGAAATTTGTTTACTATTGATGAATAATGCAATGCAGGTGGACCTTACAGCCTATGTGGAAAAGCATGACTTTATGTTTGATGCCGTGTTGGATGAACAAGTCTCCAATGATGAGGTAGAGATGGGTTTTGAACTCTTCATTGCCAAGATTGGCTCTAAAGTTAACATTGCTTGCACCATATTGCAGCAGCAGCTAGCCGGATCATCCTTTGAGCACTGTGAAAGATGAAACTTTCACCAGCAATAGAAGTTAACTAAGTTACTTTTGTGAAGTTTTATTAATCACAGAGAGGAGCGATTACAAGGCAGATTTCATGCTTATGTTTCAGGTTTACAGAGTAACAGTTGAGCCAATAATACCTGCAATCTTCCTGCGCACAAAGGCAACCTGTTTTGCGTATGGCCAAACAGGTATTTTTATGGATGATTTACATGGAATTTTATCCAACTTTGGGGCTTTGGACCCTATCTAATAGTGTAATGTGAAGCATGCCGCAGAGTTCAGTTGGCATGCTGTGTATGCATATGTGGTCATTGCACTTCTAGTAATCCGGACAGCCTACTTTGTTCTGGTTTTTCTTTATGTCAGGTAGCGGAAAGACTTTCACAATGCAGCCTCTCCCACTCAGAGCTTGCCAAGACATTCTTAATTTAATGCAGCAGCCCTCTTACAGAAGTCAAGGCTTACAGTTGTGGCTCAGTTTTTTTGAAATATATGGTGGAAAGCTGTATGACCTTCTTAATGACAGAAGGTGTGTATTTAAACTTTTATTTCCTGTATTGGTTTGACTTTTTCAATGTTTCAGGTGGTATTCAAAGGTACATTTCTGAATTTACTGTGCTAGTATAGCATTTGGGTGCTGTATCCAAGGCCTTTTTCCTACTGTGCACATCAATGATGAGGGCCCTATGACAGTGAATAGTTGCAAAAGGCCTATGTTTCATCTGTGCAAGGGTCAAGTGTCTGATACTGCTTACAATTCAGCTTTCCTTAGCATTTATGTGCCACTATCTCATTCTCAACCTTGTGTTTTGTTTTGGTCAATCTTGCCCAGCCAATTAATTTCTTTATGTTCAATGCATGGTCAAAGCCTATGCTTCTTCAAGAAGCCAGTTTGCATCTTGATTGCAATAGAGAAGTTTCTCATAGAAGAAAAAAGCTAGAACTGAAGGCAGTTGTGTGTGTGCGTGAGAGAGAGAGAGAGAGAGAGAGAGAGAGAGAGAGAGAGAGAGAGAGAGAGAGAGAGAGAGAGAGAGAGAGAGAGAGATGATGATGATACATAGGCTGGGATACAATAATATACACATAGACATTGGGAAACCTTGATCCGGACTCATGTGTAGAAATTGACCTTGCCTTAATTTACTTCTTCTTGTCTTTGCCTTGCTCCTAATATGCTAACTTTATATGCAATATGCTTGATGGTTCAAAATCCAAACTAGTGGCAATGACTTGTTGTGTCCTTGTACCAAGCCTTAGGCATGCTTAATCTTCAGGATTATGAGGAAATATTGCAGGACATTTAAGGATGTTAGAAGAGTGCAGGATGCTGGAGTGTGTCTACGAGGATATCATATTGGTTGGAGGATGTGGATGTTTAGGCCTACACATTGATCTTCATGGTGATAGTTGATTCATTGATTCAAGTCATGCAAACAATAGTGTTAGCTGTGGTGTGGATGATATTGGGCATTGGTTTTAGCATTTTGGTAGTGGTAGCTAGATTCACCCAACTTGCTTGCTCACAAAATCTAGGTGGAGAAAGATTATTTGCGTGCAACATTTGCCACTAGAATATTGGTGCAAGTCTCCAACTCATAGCGGCCAAGGGATGAAGCAATGTCCCTTGAGCAATCACATGAGACTTTAGAATCAACAAAAACCAAAAGAAACACCAAGACACCTTTACTTGCTAAAGGATTGAAAAATGGTGGCACTCTAGTTTGCCTTTGACTAAATGGGAAAAATTTAAAATTGGGTTGATCCTTTGAACATGCAAGAGTCTCTTCGTTGCATCAAGACATGTCACATGTGACATCCACTTGAGAATGTAAATAAATCTTGATTGTTCTGCTAGAATAGGTTGAAATCTATATGTGAGTAGTAGTAGGACAATGTAGAAAAGGCAAAATAATGCAACTACTTGGAAAAAGAAAATGGAGCTTTGCATAGACATGCATGCATATCACGATCAAAAACAACCAGCCAAGCAAAATAAAACTATTCAAATGGCAATGAGAAATCTTAGCTTGACAAGCAGGGAGCAACAAAAAATATCCAAGTTTGATTTCAAATAGTAGTGGTCCATCTTGAGCAATGAGCGCCATAAGCATGATGAAAGAAGCTTTGCCTAATGTTAAATGAGCACAATTGGCAAGAAAAACCTTTGAGCAGTAGGCACATTCAGCATAGTCACAGTGGATGCTTGTCTTGGCTTGGAATGAAAATTCCGTCCATTGTTCCCATACATAATTATTGAGGTGGGGGGTGTTGGGAATACCACTTCAGTTGTCCCTCAGCGTTAAGTGTTGTCCCTCTTTAGTTTTGTACAAAAAGGCACCTTTTGTAGGACACATAGATTGATGGTAGTGAATCCAAGGCATTTTGATTTGATTCTAGAAGAAAGTCAAGGTACAAGGTTGTTGATCAAAAGCTCAAGTCATCCACCTTGGTAGCTTTTCTTGTATCTTAGTTACCTGGCAATTGATTTCCACTTTCACCTTCCATAAGTTTTTGGCAGAGCAAGTGTAGCAAAGAAATCTGTTTGTTGCTTCAGATCCATTGCTGAAAATGGATGGTGAAGGGTAAAACAACAAGAGCAAGGGGCAAGTGTTGATGAGAAACAAGTTGTTAAAAGAATATCTTGAATGGGCCTTTTTTAAAGTGTTTAGAAAAGTTGAGGTCAATGTTTGCTGCAAACATATTGGAGAGGGTACATTGGTGGAAACATGGTTGTAAACTATGGTGATAGCATAAAATTGGTTGAATAGGTGGTAGGTTTGATCCAATAGGTCACATGGAAGAGTGACTTGAGATTGTTTTGCCACTCATTTTATGTTACTATGTGGAAAACAATGGATGAGAATAACCAAAACCTGCCCATATCAAACAAGGTGAAAAGTGATAGGTACTATAAAATATTGCTTTACTAATTTTTTGTCAGAAACTTGACAATGACTAGGATTTGGTTGGGTTGAAGTATTGAATAAGGCTTTCTTTGGCTAGTTTCCATTTTTGAAGGTGCCCACCCTTCACTTTGACCCATTCACACTATGCTGCATCGACGAACCAATGCTTGGGGCCACATAAAAGTTTCCCTTATACTCTTTTACCTCTAGGTGAGGTGCTACTCAATCCAAACTCAACACTCCTAATGTGGTAAGAGCCCTCAAGCAAAAGATCCACACCCTACCTTGGAAAGCGAGGGGGTGCAAAAAAAAGGCCTTCCTAAACTCTATAGGTGGCCTAACCTCTTGATTATGAAAAAAAAAAGAGAGCACATGTGTATCTCAAGAAGTCATGGATTTGTAGCTTCTCTTAGGGAAATATAGTTGTGTAGATGGAATTTTAAGTTGGAATGGGAGTCATGGTGATGGGCAAACTCTATTGGGGCAGGTGGGGGACATTGGTAAAAGTTGTGGAGGAGAGGTGCCAATGGGTACCTTAGAAAGATTTGGGTTAGAGATACAAATAGACCCTTGAGATTGATGTTTAGTGCCAAAGGGATCAGAGAATTCAATTAGTTAATGTCTTGGACTTAGGTTTGTGGAAGTTACAAACACTCAAAGGTTCAAAGAGGTTAGAGACTTAAGGTTGGTTGAGCAAGCACTAAAATTGACTAGGGCCTTGCATTTTTGCTAGAAATTCAGTCATAGAAACTGAGTGGCAATCAGCTATGAATAGGGCCATGTAGGGCTGGTTTGGGCAAGGGAGGTTTGGGTATGGGAATAGCATCAAGGGTACTATTTGATGCAGGCA
The DNA here is from genome assembly GCF_053477565.2 of Lygodium microphyllum. Lineage (NCBI taxonomy): Eukaryota > Viridiplantae > Streptophyta > Polypodiopsida > Schizaeales > Lygodiaceae > Lygodium > Lygodium microphyllum. The sequence continues at coordinate 44,807,741 of NC_141153.1, read as the reverse complement.
ACAACAGCTGAGTGATCTTTTGGGGTTGGTGACAGCAGCTCTTGAACAATTTGGAGCATGCAACTTGATTTGGGACATCATTTGGGGCAGGAAACCTAATTCTAGGTATCATTCTAGGCAAGTGATTGCTGTTGGCCATTGTTTTTCATTCATTAAGAGAAGACTCAATTTGGCAACCTCAAGTACTCAAATTAAGGAGCAAATTGAGGATTAGGGTTGCTGGTTGCTGTGGACAACAAATTCTTCCAAAATTGTTAAAGATTGTGCCTCTATTTGTTGGAATGGGAGAAGATAACAATTGAAGGAACTTGCAAGGATTTAGTTAGATCTATCTCTAACTCAGCTAGTGTTAATTTGACCTTAGAACTAATTCTAGAAGTGGTGACAACTTATTAATGTACTTGTGTTCACATTACAAACCAAGTTCCAACTAACTAAAACATTGGGTATTGCTTGTAGAATTGGCAAGTTCTAACACCCCCATGTAGTGCCAATGTGATAGAAGTACAGGAATATCAATCACTAAAGGGTAGCAAGTACAAGGACTTTCAAAAACTGTCAAACTTCTCATATAGAAGTGCTTTGGTAAAAATGTCTGCAATGTTCTTCTGTGTAGGGACATACATCAAATTGATGTGTCGTGCATAGCATCTCTCTTTGACATAATGGAAATAAACCTCAATGTGTTTCATGCTCGCATGAAACATAAGATTTCGTGCCATCAATTGCACTTTGATTGTCGAAGAATGGGTGGAGGATCCTCTAAAGAAACCTGCAGTGCAGTTAACAATCTATGCAACCAAACATATTTCGCTGTTGGGGTGAAGGTTGTCGTGTACATAGCCTTACAAATGAGGTAGCCACTGTAGGTTGTTTCTTTCTTAGCCATGAAATGCATGAGTGGCCTAGAAAGAAAGTGCCCACTAGTAGGCTGTTGCTTGTGATTGAGTACCTTGCAAATATTTGAAGATCCACTTAAGAGCTTGCCAATGTATGGTTTGTGGGCTATGCATATACCTATTTACTTGAGATACTGCATATTGAATGTCAGGATGTGCATTGCAAAGATAAATAAGACAACCAACAGCTTGGCTGTAAATTGCAACATTAGACATCTCTTCACTATCATGCATAGATGACTTTAAGCTTGGCTTCATAGGAGTGCACATAGGTTTGTAATCTTGCATATTAAACCTATGCGACAACTTATCCACATACTATAGTGTGTGATTGTGACATGATGATACCATGCTGATTTTGGGTGAACTGAATTCCCAAATAATAGTATAGATAGCTCATATCTAACATAGCAAATGCATGTTTTAATTCAACTTTAAAATTCACAAAATTTCTCTCTATATGTCCAGCGAGCAACGTGTCATTTGCATAAAGAATGATAATCAACAAGTCTCCCCCTTTGTTCTTAATGTATAGAGTGTGAGTAATCATACTATTTTTGAACCCTTTGATGACCAAATAAGTGTCTATTTTAGAGTATCATGCATGAGGAGCATGTTTGAGACCATAAAGGGCCTTATGTAGCTTGTATACCATGTGTTGTTTCCCTTTAACCACAAACCTTGGAGGTTGTGACATATGAACATTCTCATGTAAATCTCTTTTTTCTACAGGCCAGGATACACACTTATTGAACATCTAGGTGGTCTCTTTAAGCATCTCTATTTGTCAGGTTACAAGAGATGAAGGACATTAGTGCTCCTAGGGTTAGGGTTTCTTGCCTGCCAGTTGGTCAATAGCCTGTGGTGGTGGTGCTTCACTGGTTGGTCCACTTTCTCTTTGGGTCCTCACATGGTGATTGTAGGATTTTTGGTGTAGCGTCTCATGGTTGTCCACTTGTGTCTTTTCTTGAAGCTCTTGTTTCCTTTGTGTCCCTCAATCTTTGTGAGCCTCAGCACCATTCAAGATCTTGATCAGCCAGTCTCTTTGGCATCTCATCTCAAGGGCAATAGTTCTTACATCTCTGATGTGAGAACTCAATCCTGAATGTGTCTTGATAGGCATGCTGAAAGCCTTAAATATCATGGTAAACCAAGATTTGAAAATGTAGTGTCCTTTGTCTCACCTCTCTGGTGATATGCTATCTGCATATGGCATTGATCTTGCAGGAGACTTGTATCAGTGATGATATATATGTACTCTTGTACTTTGCAGTTATATATAGGTTATTGTTGTTTCAAACAATGATATACGAAACTGCTGAAGTAGATGTGCTGAGCATTTCTTTATTTCTGTGGCATGGAGTACGGCCTTGCTCTATGATTTGGGATGACATGAGAATTTCTATCCTCTTTACACTTTTCTGCTTCTCAGTGCCTGCTTCTAGTTTCCAAAGTCTCCCTGGAGACTTAAGTTACTGCAGGAGATATTGAAATATCAAGGCATCTTTGCGAATGATGTAGTGATCCCAACTTCTAGTAAAATGTACTTTCAGCTCATTCTGGGAGTCGTTGAAGATCTTGAGTTGGATTCTTAATATCTGAATGCTTGTAGAAGCTTCTCAAGGTGGTGTTGCTGTTGCATTCAGGTACTGCTGTTGAGTTTTCAGCTGATTCCTGGAGGTGTTGAAAATAAATATTTTATGTTCCTCGGTAAACTGGTCTTGATGCTCACAGATCCTTATATCAAGGACTTTAAGTGTTGCTTAATATTAATGTGTTCATGAGACAAATGGCATCCATAAAAACAGAAGGTGTTGCGTTTTTATATGACAACATGTTTGAAAAAGTAACAGAGCAAGAGAACATGCACTATGCTGTATGGGAGTTTCTTATGAAAAATCTCAATTTGCAATCTCAAGATTATCTTCCCTGGGCTTTGGTTCAAATCTTATGTAACTTGGGAGAGAGGAAGGGAGGGAGAATCATTGTACTTTTTAAAAAGTTCTTCCAATGCTAGTGACCCCACTGTCTATTCCACAGAGACTGATTCATTTGGTTTGTGCTTTCAGGAAATTAATGATGCGTGAAGATGGCCGTCAGCAAGTCTGCATTGTTGGCTTGAAAGAGTTTCCTGTGTCAGATGTGGAGCTTGTTAAAGACTACATTGAAAAAGGCAATGCATCACGAAGCACGGGATCAACTGGTGCAAATGAAGAATCATCCAGATCTCATGCAATTCTTCAGCTTGTCATAAAAAAACACTCAAACAAGAAAGAGGAGAGAGCAGGGAAGCTTGTGGGAAAATTTTCTTTTATTGATCTCGCTGGCAGTGAACGCGGAGCTGATACAACTGACAATGACCGTCAAACCAGGTAGATTTTAAGCCTCTAACTTTTGGCCCAATTATGCATATGGTCGTTTCATATCCAATTAAGTTCCTGTTTAATTGCAGAATTGAAGGGGCTGAAATCAACAAAAGTCTACTTGCTCTCAAGGAGTGTATTAGGGCACTTGACCATGAACAAGGCCACATCCCTTTTAGGGGAAGTAAATTGACTGAAGTGCTTCGTGATTCATTTGTTGGTGATTCTCGTACTGTCATGATATCTTGTATTTCTCCAAATACTGGCTCCTGTGAGCACACACTTAATACACTCAGATATGCGGACAGGTAATAACCTCATGGAGCTGTTAGTTTAAGACTCTTGGTATGAGTATGCTTGCAGAAACAAATTCTTGTTTTTGAATGTTGGCGTCCTGATGGACAAGCTCAAAACAGACTCAAGAACATGGACATGCCTTACTTGCAAATTCAAATGCATATATTCCACAGCTTGCATGACAAACATTTGTTACTTGTCCGTTGCAAATCTAGTGTTCCTTACTGTGTTAAAAATGCCATGGTTTCTGTTTTTCAGAAAAGCTCTTTACAAAGTCTTCTGATAAATCAGTTCAGGTTTACAAGTATTTGAGAGCAAGCAAGCTCTTTGGAGTGTCAATATCCCAAAAACTAAGTCCAATTATTCATCTAAGGAGAGAAGGCTATTTGCACTTGAAGCTCTTCAGTATAAGCAAAATGTGTGACTTATCCTTTGACCAAAAACTACTCTTAAACAGACTTGGCAATTCCAAGTCTCACTGTTTTTGGTACCATAGTACCCACATGCTTATATGAGACACTTAAAGGCACAACTTGTGTGCTTGGTTTGCTAAGGTAAGTTACTCATCCATTTTTGTACGAAATGTCTCTTGATATTGGCCTTCGCTGAAGTCTTGGATCTGTGTCGCTCTCTCATGCCTGTGATACTTCAGTCTGTCTTGCTACACATGTTAATAGGGCTGTTTGAGAGGGCCATTTGTCAAACCCACACATCTTTACACCTGATGGGATGACAAAAAGATATGGTGTGTGACAACAGAGGATCAAATGTGCCAACTTTGTGGGATATAGGCAAAGAGTGAGGAGCGCTACATATGCTATTCTATTGCATACAATGACTTAGGGGCAATAGCATTGTCTTTCTCAAGATGCATTTGGACCAATACTATGGTGGACCATGGAGTATGAGGATTAATTTATCTAGGTCATTTTGTGGTATAGTTTAGATGTCATGGAGATACCCTTGTGAAAGATAGGTGTAACCTCTCTAGGCCTATGGTTAGAGAGTACTCATAGGTTTTGTCACCATGGCCACCAAAGAGCTTTTCCCCCCTTAACGACTACCCTACCTCTCCCCTAGCCATTGACGGGCCATCCTTAAGAGGAGTTACCTTGGCATGAACTAAATTTTGGCCAGCCACGACACCCATGACCCTAGTGAGAAGATCTTGTTGCCATCGTCAACCTTGAATTTGAGCCATCTTCACTCACTACAAGAGTGTCCACCTAGAGATGTGAGCTTGGATGATTGGAGCAATGGAGGTGACACCCTAGGTAGACCTACTTTATACTATAGTGACGTCATGGCGACAACTATTTTTAGGAATATAGACTTAGTCCGATCTTTGTATCTTGCACATAATGTCATGGGGACGTGTATTTTTAATGCTTTGCTTAGCATTCAGCTTATGCATTAACCAAATGTGTACATGTGAGATGCACATGTGATGTGCAAGTCAGTTAAATCACAATGACAGGCCAAGGACCGCCATATGTTTGCAGTGGATGTCAAAGGCAAAAGTTGTAATAAGTAATACTAGTCAAATACTAGTGGGTGTTGCCTAGTGTTAGTTTTGGCCTAGGGCATTTGATTGGTCAATAAATGTCAATGGGGACATTAGGAACTATGTATTAATTAATTCATTAATGTGTGTTCAATGGCCAATAAATGCACAGGACCTTGGGATTCAAAATGGCTTAGCCAATTTAATTGTGGATAGGCACTTTTCATCTTTGGGTTATGGACAATGGGTTAAATTAAATTTCAGAATTATTAATGCTCAAAATTAACGTAAATGGCTGAAAATCCCATTTGGAAGGTTGCCAAGTAGCAAACATTCCCATGCAAGCTGGATGAAAGGCTGTTGGGGTTGGCTGAGGTTGGTGGGCCATTCCGGCCTTTCTAGAGGTGGTGGAGGCTGAGAGAGAGAGAGGGGAGATGCTGCTGAACTGATCTACAGCCAACAGGGAAGCCATCAGCAGCAGTAGGTGACAGCCCTAGGAAGGCCCAGAAGTGTAGGTGACAGCTTTAGCAAGCTCTTGGACAGTAGGTGACCAGTTTTGCAGCAGGTGCCAGCTTCCTTATGGCTGGTGACTGCTGCTTGGGGCAGATCTATGTGACAAAAGCCAGAAATTTCTCTCCTGAGCCCTCTCTCTCTCTCTCTCTCTCTCTCCCCCCTCTACCAACAATTCCTCAGCAGTTCTTAGCTGTTCACAACATATTTCAGCCACTGAAGGTTGAAAATAAGAATAATTGCTGCTGTAAACCCTAATTTACACTGAAATTTAGGGTTTACTAGCCACCTCGGGTCTTCTGCCAAAGAATTGAAGGATTAGCACCTGAAATCAGCCGCTGAAAATTGGGCATTTTCAGAGAAGCATCGGAACTCTAAGGAGGTGGGTGTAATCTTAGTGTACTTCTTCCAATTGCAATACAAGTCAAAGAAATATTGCTAGGGGCGCTAGTTTTGGGGCCAATTGGGAGTCCACTATCCAAGATTAATTGGTAACATTTGTATTTTAGTTTATATTAAATTATTGCTTGTTGTAATCAGTGTAGGTCATTTACAACCCTTTCGAGGAAGGAAGGCTTATTTTATGTGGACAAGCTAATCACTTGTCTAATCACCTTGCATGTTTGGTGTGCATTTAATTTTTGATAACACATTGTAAATTTTCAATTCAATTAACAATATCTAGCAAAATTGCAATTTTGTAGCACTACTATTGATTATGAGATTTACCTAATCTAATAGCATTGCTATTTAGACTTGAAATATCTATTCTATTATCTTTAGTCCAAAATAATCAAGCTATTTTTTTGTACTAATATCGTACCGTATCTTATAAAATCTTAAGGTACCATTTAGTATTGTATTTTATCGTACCGTACCGTATTGTACCTTTCATACTTGACAACTATGAAGACAATGTGCTAGTGGACTTATTGTCTTGAAAGCCCCCTTAACACTTTTGCACATTGTAGCCATGATTGTGCATTGTAACAGTAGCCACTAATATACCTTTTCATTGTAACATATTCGCACTGTATCCACCACTACCAAAGTATTCGCATTGTATCCACTACCAAATGTTATACTCCACTCGCACAAATAATGCTCTGTCATCAGGCCGTTTCAGCCAATACACCCCTATGAGAGAAAAGGGGAGGTGGAACAATTTTTTGTATTCATTTTCATCTTGCTCAAAGCAAGCTCATATTCCAAGTCTTCTGTATTTCCTTCTGTGTTTTTCGCAGTGTCTCTTCCTGTGGTATTAGAGGAAGAAATGCTGTAGATCAACTGCCATTGGGATTGAGTGTCTATGATATACCAGGCAGGAATATAATCAGTAGTATCTTGCTCCAAGATTTCTCCCATATGTGTGTGTGTGTAGGCTCAAGATCACATGAGCCATTGAAGGTGAGGCAATGATGCATTTCACCAATTCTTGTTGCACAATGAATGCCTCAACCATGCATCTCTAGAAGAACAGCTTTTGCTTCAATAGCAATTTGTTTGTGCAAATTTTACCAAGTTTGGATTTCCACCATTTAAGGGTTTGTCCAAGTGCCATGGGGCATTGCCATGCTTGTCAATCTAGGGTAGAGGTAATATGTACCTATATATGTTCATGCATGACAGGACTCACAAAAAAAAGGAACGAAAAGGCTTGGAGACCACCATATAAAGTTGACAAATTTGAGGGGAGGTCAAGCCATTGATGACTAACATATTAATGACAAATCATGAACAAAACCAAGGATGAAAACCTTGTTGATGCTATCTTCCTTCTGATGTCATTCATGCTTTCTGAGGTTGTTTGATTCACATTTATGACACCTCAAATTGCAAGAGAAAACTATAGTTGCATTTCCTAAACTAGGTCCCTTTCTCCACCAATGTTGCAGGACTATTTCTCTCTCCTAACATAATAGATCTGGGGATAGTTTGAGTATTCTATGTTTTTGTTTATGTAGTGCTGTTTCATGCAGTCTTTGTTTCAGAAGGGGGTGGGGGCAAGGAGACTTTTACCATATGGTACATTGCATAATGTTGTGCTTTTCTTTTTACACCAGCTTTTACTGACATGGGGGGTTGGAGAGAGGGAAGGAGGGGAGAGGGAGTGAGAGAGCAAATTCTTAGAAGGATCTATTTTTAATGACAATTTTCTTATCCTTATTGCCTTGATGTTAATTGCTTCTGTACATAATCACATTAATGGATAGTGTTTTCATAAAAAAAGAGTGGGCGGAGGGTGTGTGTTTGTTCATGCTATGCAAATCCTGCAGGGTGAAGGGCCTTTCAAAAAACAGCAACTCCAAAAGGGATCCAAGCCCAAATACAGGGGTGCAGACACAAAGGGATCCAACTTCTCCTGCGTCTGTTTCACCTGAGGTTTCTGGCAACATTTCAGAGTACAGGGCTGCAGAGGGATCTAAGAGGCCTGCGGAACAGGTCAATTTGTATGTACAACCTGGAGAACAAGATGGATGGTCTTCATCAAGTCATGGTGGGATGAACAAAGAAAGCAATAAAACAGCTTCCTTCTCAAATGAAAGAGATCGGGGGATTTACAGAGACAGCATGTCAAACAGTTTCAACTACCAGCGTGAACCTGTAACAACTGACAGAAATGAACAAGAGAGGGTATCTCCACCCCGTCGTAAAGTGGTAAAAGATGATAAGAGTACAGATCGGTATGGAGCATGGACTTCCAACGATGATTCCAAGGTTGACAAAAACATATCATTGAGCAAAAGAGGATCATATAAGGAGGAGCCTTCTATGAGTGGTGTCCCACCTAGATCTCAGGCTAATTCTGAAATGATTTTACCTCAGAATGGTTATGATAGTCATATCACTGCTATTCTTGAGGTAAGGGTGATCATTCTCTATGAAGCTGTTTCCTTTTATGCTTTGAAGGTTGCTCTTTTGTTTTTCTCATGTGTTAGTTAATCTATGTTTAAGCTCAATTACATGCTATAAGGATACGTATTCTCCCAACAAGTCTTTTTACTGCTGGCTCATCCCTTTATACTGCTGTTTCCAGTTTTGTGTTCCTTGATTATTCAGAATCTAAGATTGTTTGATGTGAATGAATCTGTGTTCCAAGATAATGATATCCAGTGCCCATGACCTCATGAGCTGTACTTGTTTCCTATAAAACGAATGAGAACAAGGTTGATTACCAGCTGAAGTTGGTGGGTGATGCACTGACAAACTTGTTAAGTTTGATGTGCTGTTTCTGGAGAGCATCTCCTTTTGATGACAGAGGTAATGGATTTGTGTTGGCAACCCTGATGAGGCTTTGTCTAGGGCATGTTTATAGGAATAGGTATGCCAGATTCCATCTGTTAAACGATTCCTGTTTCACATTGAGCTTGTAAAGCTTTTCTCTGTTGTAATGGTTCACAAAACCTTTTGAGCTTTAGATTGGCTTCACACTTGTGGCATTATGGGAGTAAATACTGCAAATGAGTCTTAGGTGGTTCTAAGATGCCTTGATTTAAACCAATGTTGTGTTTTGAGTGGCATTTTTAGAGTTTCCTGTTTAGTTTTCGACAGTCTCTTTGAGATGCATTTGTCCTGTTTAGGTATTTTTTCACACTCAAAAGTGCCCTGTCACATTACTGAGCTTAGATTCTTGCTTGCTATGGACATGGTTTTGGTGCCTCGTGACTCAGTGTAGAAGATATTTAGGGTTTCAACTCAAGATTAAGCATTCTCTTGGGTTTTATATCAGCTGAAGCATCTGTTGACTGCATGTTAGTCACTACCCACATAGGCAGATAATCACATTTGTTTTGTTAACTGGGTGGTCAGTTTGTTCTGCTTCTACCTGGATTTCCAATAGAGGTCATGACAATTAATGTCACATAGAGTGCTTTACTCAGAGAATGCAGATACAGAAAGCAGGTTTGACACATTTCTCAGTAATTTCAGGGCAAGACCTTTTCCACTATAACGGCCTTCCTTTCGAAGTGTTTCGCTCACTTGCTCAAAGGGGTTTCTAGCATTGATACCAAGCCCTGCTATTTAGCTTTTAAGGAAAACCGGTTCTTCAAGATAGTCAATCATGTGTTTGTAGGCCCACAATATCTTAGATGGCCTCTTTAATGTCCAAAAACAAAAGAGTGGGCTCAGCATAGTAGGTGGCACCTAGCTATCATTTTCCTAGACTTGAGAAGCACATGATTTTCCTAGACATTGAGAAGCACATGATAGAGAGGAAAGGAATTTTTTGTGGGTATCATGGCCAAATCAGGTTTTTATAAGGTGGATTTGTGGTGTGGCAGCTTTCTATTGAGAGCCTAGATTGGTGCTATTATTGGTGGAACTCTGAGAGCATTCCTTCTTGTGGGAAGATCTCTAATTTTTAACAAGTGTAATCAGTTTGACAACTAGAGAGGAAGTTCATTGAGAAGTGATATTATGCTATATTTGGGTTGATGATCTAAGTAGATGTAGAAGGATATCACCAAGTAGATGCAATCAAACTTGAAGAGGTTGAAACGGAGAACGCACTTCCACACTACAAAGAGGGATTACTTGGTTGTATAGATTCAAGCAAAAGATAGATCACTTGGGTCTATATATTGAAGCAAAAGATGAACATGCCATTGAGAAATGTCAAATGAAACAAAGAGAATCAATGTTTTAAAGAAATCCTAGCTACTCAAAGGAACTAGGAAGGGATCACAAAAATAACTTACCTTGATACAACTCAAGGAGAAGAAAGGAGAACTATTGAAGGTTATAGTTGCATGGGAAGTAGGGAAATGGGCAGTTTCTTGGGAGGATACTCACCAGTGCACTCATGTGAGGAGTATCATAAATCATGGGCATCCCAATGGCTGCCTACCTGCACCATGCTGTATGTAAGAAGCTCTCATAATTGGGGATTTGTCCCTTTTCTTTGTGCGATTGGGCAATCCAAGTGGAGTGTAACCTTGGTGATGTGCTATGCTTTTGTCTCTTATGCCTTTGAGGTGTTTTGGTTATTGCCTCGCCCCACCAAAAAATTTAAAAACGAGAGCTCATCACATATCATGTTTTTGTATTACCAATGGGAAACTCCAATTAAAGGTAAAAACCCACAACATATTTCAAATCACAGATTGCAGCCGGTATACCCAATGAATTGTTTAGCTATGTTAAGCACCATGTGTTTGGTAGTGTCCCAAATGAGTACACAAAGTATGCATTGTGGATAACATAGTTTTTAGTTCAAATATTCTGAAGTGAGTGATGCGCTGCGGAGATGCAATGTCCGGCGATGAAATGTCAGGTAAAGAGCAAACACGTAAGCAACAGCAGCGAGTGAGAGCGAGAGATGCAAGATGTTCTTGGGTACAATTGGAGTGTGTACCACTTTAGGTTTTTAGATAGATATATATGAAAGTACAAGTGTGCTAAGAGTGCGTTCACACCCGTGCACATATAAAAGGCACGATGGCCCTTTATTCTCAACAACCTCCCACCTAAAGGCAATGTGCCTTAAGAGGAGAAAAGAATCAGCTAAGTCTAAGTATGTACAAAGCTGAAATACATATATCTATCCAACTCCCATCATCTGTCGGCAATGAGCAAACCGCTCTGCTGGAAGACCCTTCGTGAGAAGATCTGCAGGATTATCATCTGTATGCACTTTGACAAGCTCAATGCTCTTGCTGTCAAGTACATCTCTGATGAAGTGATACTTCACCTGTATGTGCTTCGTCTTTGCATGAAAGACGGGATTCTGTGCTAGCATGATAGCACTCTGACTATCACAATGAAGAACGGATAACTCTGTAATGCCAAGATCTCCCACCAGACGTGAAAGCCATAAAGCCTCCTTGCATGCCTCAGTAGCAGCCACATACTTTGCCTCTGTAGTAGACAATGCAACACACTTCTGTAGCCTGGAGATCCAAGAGACTGCTCCTCCTGTGAAGGTAAACACATACCCAGAAGTGGACTTTCTACAGTCCGCATGACCAGCATAGTCTGCATCCGTAAAGCCAACGACAGATGCCTTCTGCTTTCCAAAGCAGATGCACAAATCACTTGTGCCTTTGAGGTATCTCATAATACCTTTTACTGCTTTCCAATGCTTTTTGCCAGGGTTTGCCATATATCTGCTAACCACTCCCACTGCAAAGGCAATGTCAGGACGTGTAGCAACCATAGCATACATCAAGCTGCCAACAGCTGAAGCATATGGAATCTTGGCCATTTCAGCCTTCTCATCATCAGATGTAGGGCTGTCCTCTGCACTGAGTTTCACATATGGAGGCAATGGAACACCAATTGGTTTCCCCCCCTCCATATTGAAATGTTGCAAAACCTTAGAGACATACTCCTGTTGAGATAGAAAGAGTAATCCTTTGGACCTATCTCTGAGTATTCGCATGCCAAGAATGTGATTTGCATCACCAAGATCCTTCATGTCAAAGCTGCCATGAAGACTTTGCTTCAACGAATCCAAGGCATGAGTATCCCTGCCAGCAATCAGCATGTCATCAACATACAGAACCAAGATAATTAGGCTGCCATCTGCGGCCTTCTTGGTGTACAAGCAGTGATCCACTTGACTTCTTTGAAAACCTTGAGACTGCATAAATGTATCAAATTTATGATACCATTCTCTTGGTGCTTGCTTCAGCCCATACAAACTCCGTTTGAGCTTACATACCATCTTCTCTTTGCCTTTAGCCACAAACCCTTCAGGCTGCTGCATATATATGTCTTCATGCAGATCACCATGTGAAAATGCAGTCTTTACATCCATCTGTATGAGCTCCATATCTTCAGCTGCAACCAAGTCCAAAAATGGTTCTCAATGTAGTCATTTTGACTACAGGAGAGAAGATCTCATCAAAATCAACTCCATGTTCCTGCTTGTACCCCTTAGCAACCAATCTGGCTTTGTACTTTGGCGAGGAACCAGAAGTGACCTTCATCTTATAAACCCATTTGCATGGAAGCGTTTTCTGCCCTTTAGGCAACTGCACCAAGTCCCAAGTGCCGTTTTTCTCAAGAGATTCCATCTCTGACAGCATGGCTTTATACCATTTCTTGCTGTCCTGTCTGTCCATTGCTTCCTTGAAGCATGACGGCTCACCACAGTCAGTGATCATGACATAATCAGCCACATTGTTTGCACCAGGAACGAATCTGTCGGGCTGTCTAGTAGCCCTAGACGATCTCCTAACCCAATGATCATTGTTTGCTGGCTGTTCAGCCTGCATATTATCATTTACAGCTTGCTGTCCCGGCATTTCAGCCTGCAAATCAACATTAACAGCTTGCTGTCCTGGCTGTTCCTGCACATTTAGTGGCTCATCATTATGGGCAATGGCTGGCTGATCATTTCCAGCATCATTTTCTGCATTCGCAGGTTCATTTACAGCAGGTATTTGCTGCTGTACAGCGGGCACATTTTGCTGTCCAAAAGGTACTTCTTCCCGGAATACAACCCTACGAACCTCCTCAGTCTTTTCGGGCTGTTTATGCATGCGACCTTCCCGGAAGATAACATCATTGCTGCGCACTGTTTTCCTTTTCACGGGATCCCACAATCTATACCCCATTTCACCCTCGTCACCATATCCTAGGAATATGCATTTACAGGACTTTGGCTCAAGTTTGCTGCGGTCTTCCTTACGAATGTGCACAAAAGCCTCGCAGCCAAACACTCGTAAATGAGCATAAGAAGGTGGCTTGCCCGACCACGCTTCCTGAGGGACTCCCCCCCCCCCCCAAAGATCTGTTTGGTGACCGATTGATCAAGTGAACGGCTGTCATAACAGCCTCTGCCCAAAAACCATGGGGTAATGCAGCATGAGACAGCATAGTACGGACTTTATCCTGTATAGTCCTGTTCATACGCTCTGCAACTCCATTCTGGGGTGGATTATGAGGGGCAGTGAGCTCCCTTTTTATCCCTTTACTGTCACAAAATGCCTGAAAGGCCTTGGACACATATTCCCCACCATTGTCAGAGCGAAGACACTTAAGTGTCTTATCAGTCTGATTTTCAACCAATGCCAAGAAGTTTTTAAACTTGTCAAGTACTTCATCCTTGCTACGAATGGGGTAAACCCATACCTTCCGTGTAGCATCATCGACAAAGGTGACAAAGTACTTCTTCCCCCCCAAAGACAATCCTGGCATCTGACATACATCTGAATGTACTAACTCTAGAGGTGAAGATTTCAAAGAAAGAGATTTCTTATGAGATGTCTGCGCATGCTTACCATAGACACAATGATCACAATGCTCAAAATCAGCATAACGGAGACAAGGCAAGTAACCCAAACGAGAAAGAACTTTCATTCCTGTTTGACTCATGTGTCCTAACCGGCCATGCCACAAAGAAACACTTGGCTGCTCGGTTACTGCGACAACATGGTCACGCACACTAGATACATGAAGAGGATACAGAGTATCACTCTTTGAACCCGTGGCAATGACTCTAGATCCTGTACTGATCTTCCATTTTCCATCGCCAAATGTGGTATGATAACCATCATCGTCTAGCTGCCCAGTACTGATTAAGCTCTTCTTGAGCTCAGGTACATGACGAACATTCTGAAGAGTAAAGACAGAACCATGCTGAAACTGAAGCTGCACACTGCCAATGCCTGCAATATCACATGCTGAGTTGTCCCCGAGATGGACAACACCATGTCGACCGCCTGTATAATCGGAAAACCAATCTCTGTAAGGGGTGACATGAAAGGAGGCACCCGAATCTAAAATCCAGGTATGCATGTCATCAGCCGAATCGGCAACCAATGCATGGGCATCAAAACATGAAGACACGAAGAGTACATCGTTCCCACTGTCACTGTCCTGAGTGACTACATTCACCTCTTCGATCTTGACGCTGCTCTTCTTGGGCTGGCTCTCTTTCTTCTCTTCCTTGCTGTCCTCTGTCTTCTTGCCTTTCCCTTTCTCTTTCTTCCACTTGTAACAGTCACGTTTGAAGTGACCTTTCTTGCCACAGTGGTGGCATTCCACATTCTTGCCGCGAGACATGCTGCGACCCTTGCCATCAGATTTTCCCTTCTGCTGTGATCTGCCCCTGGTATGCAAGGCACTAGACGACTTACTTGATGCATTATTTTGCCTATTCATCTCTTCCATAAGCAAAGAGCTTTCCACGTCAGAATACATAAGCATAGCATTCGAGTTACCAAGGCAGTCCTGAATGTATCCCAACTCTTTGGTAGAGTGCAAAGCAGAAAGGTAGCTTTAAACTCGTCATCAATGACAAACTTCAAAGCAACCAGCTGGCTGAAAATTGAGTTGAATTCACTCAGATGATTTGACATAGCAGTTCCTTCTTTCATCCGCAAATCCATAAGCTTTTTTTAGCCAATACACCTTACTAGCTGCACTCTTCTAAGCATACAATTCCTCCAGTCTAGTCCAAATGGCATAGGCAGTGTCCAAACCCTCTATGTTAAACAGCAGAGCGTCAGAGACAGATAGCTCAATGGTCGAGCGTGCAAGCTCGTTCAACTCATCCCAGTCATCTTGTTCCACATCTGCGGGCTTTACCCCTTTGGCCTTGATCGGCTTAGCCTGCTTCTTCTGCAACAGGATATTGTAGCATTGCTTTTGCCACACTGCAAAATTATGTGCACCCTCAAGTTTCTTGATGTGCATAAGATGGCTGCTATCGCTGCTGCCAGCCATGATTTTTTTCAAAATATGACCACAAATTCAGCAAATGTAGGCCCAAACTGTCAAACAAGTGACCAAGGTACAAACAAGTACCAACCAGCAATAAGTACCAGTTAAAAGCAGAAATTTCAGATCTGCAAATCAATTTTCAGAAGCACCAAATGTTGTGCTACAGCACTCCACAACTGATGACAGCTGTTCCAAGGACAAATACATCACATTACATGAGAAGTCCCAAATTTTAGCTGCAATTTCTGCTGTACATGCACTGACGGGCATAAAATTTGACCCGCACGGTCAAAAGCCCCAAAGTTTTCTGCTCAAAACATCAACCATACATCTGCACTGTCTCTGACATGCATAGAATAGACCAATTTTGCCAAAATGAAGCAATTTCAGCAAAACCCCCAAAATTTTCAAGTGTCGGGCGTCCAAATTGCATGAAATTAAACCCGCATGTACATAAAATGACCAATTTGCGCACAGATTTTGCTCAAACAGCAAAAGCCCCAAATTGCACGGGGTCCAATGTGCATCAATGTCAAGAAATTGGGTCAATTTCAGCCCAATTTTAACATGTACATGAAAAGCCCCAAATTTCGGAGGCAAAATGTCACAAATTCCTGCAATTTCTGAGACAGAATCTCACTGTGTGTCTTGCTCGTGTCAAATCCGGACAAATCCCCAAATTTGTGGCTCAAATCTGCCCAAAACACAGAACTGTGCTTACACGCGCGAACTCCCGTCAGTGGGCAAAGGGGGCAGCTTGTAGTAAACCTTTGAAAATTAAAAATTTTTGCAAGAGAAATTTGACGAAAACTGTCCCGTAACGTGACGACTGCTGCGTTTTGACCTGCCGCCAGCGTTTTGACCTGCCGCCAGCTGCACGTGGCCTGGAAAGTCACGAACTGACCTGCGTGACCAGCGCCTGTGCAAAACACGTCACTTCTGACCTGCGCCTGACCTGCACGCTGCCTGGAACTGCACGCCTGACTGCACACTGTCCAAGAACAGTGACGAGCTGTCCAGAAAATGACTGACTGACCTGCGCGCAACCTGGGAAATGTCGCCTGGCTGAAAAACGTGACCTGTGGACTGCGAGAAGCACGAACACCTTAACCGAAGCTCTGCACGGACTGCGAAAAACGCGAACACCTTAGCCGAAGCTCTGATACCAGTTTGAAGTGAGTGATGCGCTGCGGAGATGCAATGTCCGGCGATGAAATGTCAGGTAAAGAGCAAACACGTAAGCAACAGCAGCGAGTGAGAGCGAGAGATGCAAGATGTTCTTGGGTACAATTGGAGTGTGTACCACTTTAGGTTTTTAGATAGATATATATGAAAGTACAAGTGTGCTAAGAGTGCGTTCACACCCGTGCACATATAAAAGGCACAATGGCCCTTTATTCCCAACATATTCTGAAAAGAATATGTAGACATTTGATTCATTAAGCACAATGCAACAACTGACCAGTCCAATATAGAAAAAGAAATAACAACTCTAAACAATGAAACTTTGAAAATACTACAAGTTGGATCCCAAGCAGCAATCTTGAAGGCTGAAATAAAGGAGATGCTGCATTGCGAGCTTGAAATCAAATTCATAAGTGATCATATATGAGTTAAGTGGAGGTACTGTAGTGAGTTGTGACTAGTCAAGCCAATGACACAATGTATAAAGAGAGATGGAATCTAGATGAGGAACATCCATCTATGTCTTCATCCAAGCCTGATAATGGTGTGGCTTGAGATGGCATCTAGATGTATTATTGAGGATAATATTGTGGGCTTCTTGAAATTGATTCATGGGCTTTGGCATGACTGAAAATCTGACAAGGAGTAATTTAGATGGTTGTAAACAATGTTAGCTATTTTAGTACTTGTACTGAATGTACATATGGAATAAGCTACAAAACACCACATTATTTTTTTGTTTTGTATATGGAACATACTATAAGGTATGGTTTGCATTGCATCATACGGAAACCTTTGGTATGCGTACATAGTTAATACAACTAGAAGCATGAGACTGTGAGAGTGCGCAACGGAAGAAGAACACGAACACAGAGGAGAGGAGAGAGAAAGCAGGGAATGAAGGAAGAAAGTCTGCACTGACTGAGATGAAAGCTGAATACACTGAAATGGACAGAGCAGTCCCTGCACGCAGCCCGGAGCGTCAGTGAGGGCACCAGAACAGACTGGAAGCAATGGCAGCACCAATGCCGGAGACGGAGATGATGGAGACAGTGCTGAACCTGCAGAGTACAATGCTGGAATGACTGGGGGGGCTGCTATATATAGCCCCCAGGCCAGTAAACTGGCCGACCTGCCAAATCTGGCCGACCTGGCCAGATTTGGCCGACCAGCCAGATCTGGCCGACTTTGGCCAGATCTGGCCGACCTGCCCAGGAAACTGGGCCGACTGCAGAATAACAGCCCAGTATGGGCTGTATGACACCCAAATGCTGCAGACTGACAAGGACAGCCACTAAATGAACTGACAGAGCTCCTCTGTCTCCTGTCAGACTCTGACAGGAGCTCACAACCAGGAGATGACAGACTGAGAATGATAAAGAGCAGGCCAACAGAGACTTACTTGGAATTTCGGAGAAACATTCTACACAAGTGGTATCTTAAGCTTGAGTATAGTCAAATGGAAGCTTATAAATTTTTACAACAAGAAAAAAATCTGTCTTTCCTCCAAGGTGATAAATGCCAATTAGAACTTGAAAAAGCTTGGCTTGAATACCTAGCTCTGATAATTAAAGAGGGGTTGAATGCAATGACCACACTCCAATGGAGGCTTCATTACTTTAGTTATGAAGGACCTCCAAGATCTAATATTCCTCAAGAGGTCACCTTTGAGGATTCTGTAGCTAAACGGTTTTCACATGATTTTCACTGTGACTTCCAGTTTGGGTCATACCACCAACTTACAGGCCACTCGAGCTGCCCTATTGATTCACGATGTTATAGCACCAACAATGTCATGATGCTAGGTGGGGCTTTTGTGCATCTTATTACTGGCTTCAAATTGAGCTATAACTTGCTCAGATTGATGGAGTGAACTAATGCCTATGTTAAGATGCGGATGCAAATTCTAGCCAAAGGGTAGATGAAGAAAAAGAGGACTAAAATCCACAAGTAAGGAAGGCATGAAGGCCAAAAGCCAAGCTTAGCCCCAGAGGAAGGGTAGAGCGAGGAGCAAACACCTATCTTGATTTAGAGGCAATAAGAAAATGAAAACAAGACAAGGACTTGAAGCCAAGATCCAACTTAAAGAAGACCAAAGAGTTAATGGAGCTAAAGATTGTGAGGACCATAAGCCAACTTAACGAGAGTCGAAAGTCACAAACAAAGAAAAACTCCAACCTTACAATTGAAGATAGTAAGGTTTGTAAGCAAACATAGCAAGAGTCCAAAGTTGCAAACAAAGGAAAAATCAAACCTTAAAATTCAACTTAAAGAAGACCAAAGAGCCAATGAAGCTAAAGATTGTGAGGACCATAAGCCAACTTAGCGAGAGTCAAAAGTCACAAACAAAGAAAAACATCAACCTTACAATTGAAGACCACAAGATTGGTAAGCTCTACATAACAAGAGTCCAAAGTCGCAAACAACGGAAAAATCCAACCTTAAAATTGAAACAATTTCTTGTAAAGTCCATATGAATCTTATGCTTCCAACATATATTATCCCAAAGCAAAGAGAATATGTGTGCATGCCAATAGTAAAATTGGCATCTACTATCAAGATGCATAAATAAATTCTAGCCAAGGTGTAGGTGAAGAACAAAAAGACCAATATGAAAAGACTAATACAAAAAGGTAGGTATGAAGACCAAAAGCCAAGGATAAGCCAAAGGCAAAGCCCAAGAGAAAGGCTAGAGCTAGGGGCAAATGTCAATCTACTATTAGAACCGACAAGAAAACAAAGATAGGAAGGATGAAAGCCAAGATCCAATATAAAGAAGACCAAAGAGTCAAAGAAGATGAAGATTCCAAGTACGAAAAACCAATAGAGCAAGAGTCCAAAGTCCAATCTAAACAAAGACAAAGTGCCATCTTCAAACTCAATCAAAAAGCCTTGTAATTTATTACAAAAATTATATATCAACTCAAAAAGCCAACCACCCAATAAGAAAAAGCGGGGAGGGGGGGGGGGGGCTTTCTATACCCACTATCCAAAAAGTCATTAAGGGTGTTATTACTTCTTAGGCAATTTAAATAAATCAACACAACCTACCATGTAGGGGTTTGTTGTGAATGCATTGGTAGATAAGGTTTTTAATATTAATTAGGATTCAGTAAGAACATAGTCGATGGTAGACCTACCATATCAATGGCACAATTAGTCAAGAGTTTTAGTCTCATTAGGAATCTAAAGGATGTGGAATGAAGATAGGCATCTTTAGGGGTGAGAATCTAAGTGTGGAATGCCTCTTGAAGGGCCATAAATGTTGTAAGCTTTACCTATTTAAGGGCACAACCATTGATGAAGATTAATGACTGTGTGCTTGATCAATTCTATGTCATTTTTCATCATTTCTTTCTTGATGTGATCTTTGACTTAATTGACATAACGGACTTGCACTATACATGCCTTGTGAATTCACATGACATCCACATGTACATTCCATGTATTCCATACATATCAATATCCTTGCAAATGCATAGTTTTAGATCTTAAGTGCAAACCATACTTATCTACATACCAACTCATGGTGACCAATATAGTGAATAGTGATCCCAATGGTAGAAACACTGACAACATACAATACATTGGATGGAAACTCAATACATCCAAGATCCACTACATGATTGAGGTGCCCATCACCAGGGGAGGGGAGATGCAACCTCCCCCTTGAGCATAATGCAATATTCTAGACTCTGTATGCTTTGCTAAACTTGAATGAGCCTGATCCAAAGTTGGCTCTACTTGAAATACATCAAGGTAAAGTGCATCATTGAGGATAATTTGCTAGGTCACCCTCTTCCATCTATTTGCATTCATCCATAGGTGAAACAATCCTAAAATTTCACCAAGTAGGACATGGAAACCTTAGCTCTAAATTCACTTGCCTAAGTTGCCTCCTTGAATCCTCCACTAGGTTCCAAGCCTTTGTCCCTTTGGACCATAGAAATCCTTGGACCTTCCATATTGGTGCAAAGTAACAAACATGCCATTGTGTGCCTCAGACATGATGCCGACATTACAATATATGGGATTTTGCATTTCACTTGCCATTCTTGGATACATTGGGCCTTGCATTCCATGCATTGCTTATTGCACACCAAAAGGATTTGGGCCATACATACCCATAGATGATCATTGAGCAGCCTTAGTATGGAAAATAGATCCTCCACCAAAGTATCTGGGATTCCCAACATAACCATGTATGTGTTGATATCCAAAACTCCTTGGATTGGCAATACCAAGTTGGCCTTGCATTTGTGATACTTGCCCAAATGGCATATCATTTGTTTTTGGTCATCGCAAGCATTGTGGTTGAAGTGGCTTTTCTTTCAAAACCTCATGTTGTCTCAAAACTCTAGAAGATGACAGCTTTTTCTTCTTGCATTTGTTGTCCTTTGAAGAAGCATTCAAGAATTGCACAAATCAAGGATTCTTTGCCGGTTGTGCAAAGAGATCAATCGCTGTCCTCAATTGTGCCTTAAAGTAATCATCCTCTTCTTCTCCTTGCTGGTTATCAGCATTTTGAGGACCCGCTTCTTGGTCAAAACCAATATTTGTTAACATGTTGCTTGTGCTGTGTGCCCATTCCATGATTAGGCATTGCATTTTCCCCCATGCTTTGTGAACCTTCAAACTTTGAAGCATGACTTGAGCCCATTTTACTAAAGTATGATGACATGCTTGCTGATTTGCACTCAATTGATCACAAATTCAATAATATGCAACAATTCTACTTGCAATAAGGTGCCATTGACCTACCTACTCAAAGGAGTCGGATGTATCCTAGTGATGGAACCATGAAACCATCCTTTCTCTTCGCATAGAGTGGTATATGACCTGATTTAATACAATTTACAACAAATAATAGAATCCACAAATGTGAAATGTAAACTTTACCAAATCAATCTTGGATAATTGACACTCCATTGGCCCCAACAATTGGTGTCTCTTGTGGTATTTTTTATATCTCGTATTGCTTAAAGATGAAGTACATGGAGGTTTGGGCTGATCTTGTTTTCATGGGATTGCCTTGAATGACCAATAGCATGACAATCTATTTGCCCCTTGATTTGATTGATTGATCCTTGGGCTTTTGCATGTGGCCAAATCAAATCGGAATGGGCTCACCCCTTAGATCAGCTATAAATTCTCAATTCAGAGTTGGTACTCTGAGTATGTATCTTCAATTTTTGGGCATGGATCTTCAATTTTTGGGCACAGATCTTGAGGTGGTTGAGAAACTCTAATTGTTGCCCTAAATTAGGGTTTCAACAACAAAATTCACGGTTGCTCTTTAGTAATGGTTGGAATGTGTTGGAAATTGCAGAGTGATTATTGGAGATTGAGAGAGAATCAGCTGTAGAGAGAATATTTTGAATGGTAGCTCTAATGGTGATTCCACAATAGCTTTGAAAGGGGAGTAAAATCCTAGTACGACTTGTGAGTACATTTCTTCTATCGCTGCCTCTCATTGAGGCGGAGAAGGAAACTTGCTGCCATAGTCTTTTTACGTTGTACGAGTAGTTCTCGCCTATCTTAGATCTAATTTGATAGCTCTTCCTTTCTCCCTTAGCCTTTGAATGATTGCCACCACCTTGAGTGAGTCCTAGACAACCCTCTCTCAGCTTGCATGGGCAAGTTTGCCAAAATAAACTTTTAGTGTTAATCAATTATTTTTTCAAAAATAAAATTTTAAAAATTAATTAATTATTCATTTGACAATGCCCAATAATTGGTTGATACCCATTCACATTAATTGTGTCAATCCCTTTGGAACTTTTAAGTTCTAAATATTTAATGGCCTTAGGCTAGCATTAATTTATTAATTAGTGCCTAGTCCTAATGTCAATATAGGACATTTTAAAGGCCCATTTAATGTCCTAGGCCCAAATCGACACTAGGTATCCACAAGTACCATCTAGCATAACTTGATTCAACTTTTGCCAACGTCACTTGTTGCACACTTCTGCGATTTAGGCTATCATCCTGACTTAATTGACTTGCACTTCACATGTGCATCTCACATGCAGACAACTTAATACTACCAATGCTAGCATAAAAAATACATGTTCCCGTGACAAGAAGGTAGGGTTGAGGGCATAATATCTCCTTAGGGTCTCCAGTGATGGAGAAACCGGAGAAGGCATTGTAGCTTCTCGAGAGGAAGGGTCCAAGACATCATGAATTGAATAAAAATGTTGATAACATGTCCATGTATCATGCACAAACCAAGCATTTGCGATAGCCATAGGATACTCTTTGGAAGAGCACTAGCTCTAATATTGTGTGAATATATGCTAGGGTTTGCACTAGGGTTGTCTCCGTACGTAGTACAGACTGATCCGTACGGTTTTGGCCACTCTACTTTAAGTTTAAAACTTTCTTTTTTTCTTTCTCATTTCTTCTTTTTTTCTTCTTTCCTTCTTATTTCTCCCCCAAGCCTCTCTCTCTCTCTCTCAAGCTTCTCACACCCTCTTTCTCTCAAGCCTCTCTCTCTCTCTCAATCTTTTCTCTCTCTCTCTCTCTCTCTCTCTAGCCTCTTCCTCTCTCTAGTTGCACTAGTACCACGAACAAAAGGTTTGATACTATACCATACTTTAGGTACCGTACCTTACATATTAGTACCATAAGGTACCAACTTAATGGATGCATCCTTTCCATTCGAATTGCACTTTGGGACGAGCTAAATGCTCCTTATATTAATATGATTCTCCCATGAGATTAGGTTATTTGAGATTCAAACAATTTTTGTCAACCTTCTCTCTCTCTCAAGCCCACACTTCTCTTATTTGTATGATCATACATGTATGATGTATTCACTCCCATCTATGTAGTTATAAGTTGTAGGTAGCAGTAGCGCATGTTGCGCATTCCACATTAGGTTTTGGCATGCTACCTCAAGTACTCATCTTATTTACTCTAATTGCATTGCTATTTAGACTTGAAATATCTATTCTATTATCTTTAGTCCAAAATAATCAAGTCATTTTTTTGTAGTACTAATATCATACCGCACCTTATAAAATCTTAAGGTACCATTTAGTATTGTATTTTATCGTACTGTACCGTATCGTACCTTTCGTACCTGACAACTATGGTTTGCACAGAGGAAACACAGAAATTAGAATAGAATGTATGTATGAACATGACTAACACTCAATAACTCGGACAAAAACACATACATGAAAAATGCAAACCACAAAATGCAAAACACAAACGGAGAAGAAAGATAACTTTGAACTGAATGAATGAATGTTGTAAATGAATGAAAGAGTGTACAAGATGCTCAAAGGTAGAGCTATCCAACAGCTGACGACTCTTGTGGGAGTGGGCTAAGGGAGTGGTTGGAAAGTGACATCCACCAGAGATGGATCCCGAGGGTTGTAACCACCAGATGGAGCTGACATAATGCTGAAATGGAAGAGCAGCAGCTTGGAAACCAAAATGCAGCAGTGTGGAGGGCTGGAATTGGTAAATGCTGCAATTTACCACTTGAAAGAGTCCGCAGGCAGTCACATGCAACAGTATAACTGGGTGACAGCTGGCAGAAGGTAGTTGGATGCTGGGCGCTGGTGCAGCAGCCAAACACAGGCTGGAATCTGTTGTCCAGGGTGTTCAACAGCAGGGCGGTCTGCTGCAGCAGTAAAACAGGCTATTGCCAATCTAGAAACTTATATGAGAATCAGTCAAAGTTTTTCCAGAAAGGAGTGGGTTTATCTGCTGTCAGTGCAGCTGCAATAACCTTTGCAGAGGAAGGAGGGGTTCTATCAGCTGGGGCACTGGGCTTCACATCAGACAAATGCAAAGTATTAGCAACTGAAGGCAACTTGAAAGCAGGTTCTTTTAAGGTCCGATTATGCAGGGCAGAAAATAGAGGGCTGCTGGGCAGAAATGAGGCCTCTTGAGTCTCAACCTGATAGAAAACGAAGGGACAGCTGATAGCAGTTGCTGATCAGCCGGGTCCTGTAAAGCTGGAGTCAACAAGGTTGATGGTAACTTGGAGATGGGCAGTGTGGAAGTTGGAACCAGTCATTATTATGGCAGGCTCAGCTGGACCAGATCTTGTGGCTGAACTGTAGAACAGGGGCTGATACCTCTCTCTCTCTCTCTCTGCACCCCGTTTGAATATCCACCTTTGTTGAATGATTGTGCACACCCAAACATGCAAGTCTTAAAATGCTGCACGTAGTATCATTTCTCATAACAATTTATGCTGTGGTTCTGGTAATGAGAATAATGTTTAGTGAAACAGAGAGGTTAAGAAGCATATAGAGTGATACGGTTCTTTTTCTGGGGAGAAAGGAAGTTTATTGTATACCCAGTTTTTTGGCAGAAGGAAATTTGCTTCAGTGCAATATAATGAACACTAGCATATTGCTAAATTTGTTGATACATGACAAGTTAACTACCTTCTTCTCAGGAAGAGGAGGACCTCATTGCTGCTCATAGGTTGGAAGTGGAGGACACCATGGAACTTGTTCGGGAGGTAATGCTTGCATGTCAGGATATAAGTTATAATTTTGTGCTTTTTCTGTTTAATACAAGCATATGAATGACATCTTGTCATCTCTTTTCAGTAATCTGATCATTATGTATACTGCACCTTTAGATGTTTGCTCTTTGGAGGGGTTAGATATGTTTGCTCTTTGGAGGGTTAGATGTGTTTGTGCTTTGGAAGGGTCAGATGTGCATGCGCTTTGGAGGGCTTTAATTCTCTGGTGAAATGATAGAAAGCTAATCAAGCAAAGTTCTCAAAAATTTCCTGCGTATATTGAGAACATGTTGGTTCAATATGTAGGAGATGAAGCTTCTTACAGAAGTGGACCAACCTGGTAGCCGGATTGATCGTTATGTCTCTCAGCTGAGCTATGTTCTGTCTAGAAAGGCAGCTGGAATTGTAAATCTGCAGGCCCGTCTTGCAAGGTTTCAACGCCATCTGAAGGAGCAAGAGATACTCAGCCATAACCTGGGCAATGGTGGACAGTGAGAGAACTACAGGCAAAAAAGCTAATTCCTGAAATGAGAGGAGACAGACTGTTTGAGCTACCTGGAGTCCAACCCATAGCTTGGCTTTTGAGTAAAAAATCTGTACATCGACATCCAGACAATGCCCTGTTCATCTGAGAACGGGGAGGCATTTATACCACTCCCTTGTTTTTGGTTCAAGCCAGCAGGCTGATAAAGTTTTGGGAATACCCCATCTAAAGCTTTATAATCAAGAACTACAAGCAGGCTAGCTGTTATATCAGTCACATGTGACTGAAGACTGGTGTGCTCTGAAAGCATGTTGTTCAAATTGGCATATTTTATTGGCCATAAACAAAAGGCTTACTATAAAGGTCATGGGACAATATTCAAAGATTGGTCTTGGGACACTGTTGTTTGTGGTGGATGCAAACTACATGTCACAAATGGCTTTCCGATGCCGATTGAAGTTATTGGCAGCTACACTTAAGTATTGTACATTGCTTCCAACAGATGTATGAAAACTGTTACTGAACTTCCTCTCTTGATGCACCCAGTATCCTTGTTGATTAGCTTGTAGGTGTGTTTTAGATCTGAGGAAAAGTGAGTGCAGAATGAAGGGATGCTTCTGTATGTTTATACATCAAGGTACTTGGCTCCAAAGTACTTAACTATTGGCTTGTATGCTTGTAGCTCGGTGCTTCAATCTAAGCTCGTCTTGAACAGGAACATTATTTTGTTTAGCAGCATGCCCCTGAGTCGCATTCCTCATTGTTTATACAAGTAATGGTAGGGCTATGAAAGTAATGTTGTTAGTTTGAAAACCTTTATACAATAGGATCAGAAATGTGAAAAGGATACTTATCATACTGCTTTCTAAGGTATGTACAATTGTCATGTTGATTATACAGAATGCAGTTCACTCACTTGCTGACACTTTGAGCTATGAACACATTCTTTTTGTTGGTTTTATTTCCAAGTGGCACTCCAAGCATTTTCAACGGTCTTTGGTTTGGACAACTATGTTGTCTTGCTTTATTTTAAAGCCACTAAAAACTCCATTTTTGTCTGCGTATGCAATGCGATTAGGACATGCGTAATGTTGTAAATCTAGTCAACGTCGAGATGCAAATGATTTGCTAGGGAACACAATTTTATGTGGTCTAACAGTGATGGTTTTGCTGTTTCCTTTGGGATGCGGTTATCTCACTTGGTAATATTTTTAACTATTAGAATATTGAACAGCACCTGAAAATGGTAAAGTGCATACATACTAATATCAAGATGGTCTTTAGTTTAAATCATCTAGTGTTGAGAGTGATTGAAGGGTATCATTGAGCTAGGCCACAAGAGTAAGTCATAGCATATCAAGCAAGACCTTAAGAGGGTAACTTCATAGTAGTATTAGCATGACCTTGCCTAACTTGGATCATGTAGCATTGAGATTGGTCAATGAGCCTCATTAAACTAGGTCTTAATAGTTGTTTCGTCCTTGAGATGACATTTGAAAGATTAGAGTATGAATTTGTTTAACTAGTAATAATGTTTCTTAAAACGGTTTGGCTTCTTGTGTTGAAAGCTCTCTATAACATGTTGGGGAAGTTATTCAAGCTAATTCATTTGTCGTAAGAATAGCCATGCAACCTTGAGCAGTATAAGAATGAAATTTTGGTGTGGGTCCAACATTTCAAGGATGGGAATTTGTAAGCAATGGAATGAAACATGACTCCGAGAGTTTTCATGTTCAATATATACAATTTGGTAGATAAAATGAAGAATACATATTGGTGAAGGCAACAATAGGAAGCACAATATATGCTAGAGACAATTAGTACGAAGTGCTATACAATATGGTTTGTCATCTAAGCCCCCTAAGATTTCTTAGTATCACTCACTTTCTCCCCTTAACTTCCATAATGAAAGTTTTTGGCACATAGATGAGGTTAAGCATTATTATTTGAGTTATTGGTGAACGGTGAACACCATTAGTGTGTGACTAGGGATACACTACTACGTATGGGTATTTGCACCTTGCCTTCCTCGTTAAAGATAACCATAAGGGTATAGGAAGAGGCATGCAATTCATCATCATATAGTTAACATGTTGGTTCATTTCCAAAAGACACAAATTTATTTCTATGGTGAACCATTAGGAAAACCAACACCATAATGGACCACATAGAGTGCATAAAAATATGGTGCACACATAAAAGAAGGGATGCCATGGGGTTCATTCATGAACTCTAATTTTAATGGATAAGAAGATTAAGCATTTGGTAGTCATTACATGTGGATCATTTTAGAGATTTGATTAAAAAATCGTAAGGCAGAGTAGGTAGATGCCTTTGCAAACATGCAAAAAAAATGCAACAAATCTAGGACCTTAAAGAAGGTATTCAAGAGAGATGTTTCCAAAGAAACGCGACTAGCCATTTGTAGAAGTGGAGTTGAACTATTCTTGTTGTTGTTGTGGTGCGTCATTGACAATCATGGGAATAATGCTAGAAGAACATTACATAAAAGTTGTATAATTAGCCCTTTGGTAGAATTCTCTTACATTTTCCTTTTTTGGGGGGTTTGTGTTCTTCTATAGGGTTCATGATAGAGATTGGAACCATTTGCCCTTCTTAGGAATTGAGGCCCAAATTCCTTCGTGATTTTTTTTTTTCCAAAATGCTTTTGTTATTGCCCTTTTGATGCTATTGTAGCTTGGGTCCATCACACTATATTGTGGGTTTGAAATAAGTAGTTCACAATTTAGTAGCTATTGTTGAGTTTGATTTTATGCACCTTGCATACTTTTTATTGATTGAATATATTTTCCTTTCTTTTTCTTCCCAAACTCGTTCTTATATTTATTTATATCTATTTATATGAATGCTTCTCTCTTCATCTCTCTTTTATGAAGTCTACTTTTTGATTGCATGGGTAGATCTATGTATTTACATAAGTACACTCTAGACATGCATGCACAGATAGTTGTACATATAGACATATAACATTGTGTGTGTATAGATAGGCATTTACATAGATACATTATAACTTTATGAAACCCTACCCCCTTTTCAAAAAATGCCAAATAGGTCTTTAAGTGCAAAGATAGAGATTCATTCCCTTGGTTATGCAATGACTACTAAAATTATTAGGAGTATTCCTTTCCACGGATACTTTATATAAGCAGGCTGTTGTGATCACATCACCTTGTTATAGCCATGGCTGTTAGTTATGGTTTTACTTTTTTGCTAGCCACTAGATTTATCTGGTAGTAAATGACCACATAATATCCCTTAATCCCTTCTTTTCCCTTGAAAAGAATGTTGGTATCATAAGCCTTGAGAAATGAAGTGAAAAATATGGTAAGACATGACACTTTATCTTGTGTGTCCCATAAAAATGCTTGTTAATCACCGATTCTAGTTCACTAGATAGGCCAATGAGTACGACTCCTTTTTATGAGTTTCTAACTTAGTACATTAGTGGATGTTAGGAGGCCTTTTTTAATATGTGAGATATTGGCTTATGAGTGAGGAATACAAGCGATATTTGCCATGGGAAACAAATAAGAGTAATCTATTGAGGAGTTAATCTTTCATTTCCAAACAAATGTATTACACCTAGACAAAATGCTTTGTAGGTGAAAATAATTGTCTCAAAGGCTTTGGAAGCGCAAGGCTCTTATTTAGCCAAAATGTTACATTACACCTAGAAAAAATGCTTGGTAGGTGAAAAGAATCGTCTCAAAGGCTTTGGAAGTGCAAGCCTCTAATTTTGCCAAAAGACATAAATGGTAACAAAGATAAGTCTTAAGATTCTTATATGGCTATTTGACTACTTATATGATAATCCTAAAGATTTTATTTTTCTAGGGGATTTTCATATAAATTTTTCAGATGCTGCACTCATTTACTAATCATCTTTAGGATGGTTACGATCATCTGTCTTTTAAATATTACTCTTAATGGTAGAGATGGTGCATTTAAAATATTCCAAATATGCTAGGCATAATGTCTTATATAACCATAAGAAAATGCTATCAAATCATGTGATACTAAAGTGAGAGAATATAATGCTATATGATTGCTAAAATAAGTTTTAAGTTGAGGAATTCAAAGCATCTAGTAAACCCACTTTAATAAATGATGAACTTGAGTCATACAAGGAGCACCTTTCATAAGGAACTTGATGTATAGTAGGGTAAGGGTTGATATATCCTCGTGTCATGGGCAAGCGAGTGTGTGACAACAAGCAAGAGTGGTAATATGTTACTGAAAGACTAAATGTGTGGAAAAGCAAAGCAATAAAAGTATGAGCTATAGCTTAAAAGTGCTTGGAGCTCATCAAACTTGGCATTCTCATGTCTCGAAAATAAAAGCAAGGCTTTGGGTTGACAACACCCATATTAATGGAACACTTTCAATTGATCAAGTTGTAGATGGCATGACATTAGAGTGGGGATAAGGCACCAAATCCTACCCTTAGATGACATGAAAAACAAGCTCATGGTTTTTTTAACATTTTTAACTTTTGTGTTTATTAGATTTGGCAAAGAGGAGCCACCCCAAGCATGCGATTTTTAGTTAGTGAAAAGTGGAAATCCTTTAAGGTGTAATAGAAAATATCTTTGCCATGCATAGTGAGATGCATTAAAAAGTCCAAATGTCAATATTATTGTGGCCATATATGGCCAAGTGAACTTGCTAACTTGAAAAGTTAATTTGTGCTTGAATATGAAGTTAGAAAATATGTGCATGGGTAAATTAAAGTTCACTGGATATACATTTGCAAGGTTATACATGGCTAGTTTATGCACCTAGTCCATCCTACCTAGTTAAAATGCATGCCAAGTTCATGGAGTGTCTACAAGGCATTCTAGGCATGTTAGGAGTGCATGTGAAGAGATGCAAACTTAAGGCACATGGGACCCACAAAATAAGTGGATCCATGATGAGTAAGCCCATGTATCTACACTAAAGAGCCAAAGGCATGTCAAAGAGAGAAGATTGGATAGGACAAGCTAGACTTGAGAGTGGATGACAAAGACACACTTATTTATAGATTGTTGTAAATGCAAGAAATCCACTAGTAAAGTTACAGGATTAGTAGGGCTAAATGTTTCTATATGAAACAATAAGGTTACTAGAACCGGCCTTAAAGATGAAAAGCTAGTACCATTAGCTTATCTTAGGGTCAAATTGATTTTAGAAAGAGAGCATACCATATATGCTCTTATAGATGAAGGCTCTAATTTCAATATTTTGACCTACAATGCATGGATTGAAATACAATAGCCTAAACTTGTGCTAACAAACACCACTATCAATCCATAGTGTAGGGACACCAAACACTCTTAATGGCAATAAAATATTGGTGGGGTGGAAGAGTTAAGGACCTACTCCGTGTAAGATATCATATTGTTAGAGGAGCTTTAGATGCTATAGGAGTAAAGGATTGTAAAAAAGAGTGTCCTACAACATTGCACAACACAATCATGACCTGTATCATCGCCATTATTCTGTATCAATTGTTTTGATAAGTCAAACACATAACTGACTTGAGAATGGAAGTATTAATAGGAGACTGAAGCATGTTATGGAAAAAATGAGTATTGTCCATCTATTTGTGTGAAACAATTTGGTGTCCAAGGTCTTACTCTTTATTAGGTTGAGTCTCACTTGGACTCCCACCATGAAGATCTTCACATGTCTTTTCTCTTTTGAAACAGGTCCAAACTACCATTACGGAGATTCCCCAAAGATTTTGTCAAAATTTGCTAATCAAACGAGAAACCCACGAACATTTTGAGTCAGATGATTGAAATGCAAGATTTTCTCTTTTCTATTTTTGGACTTTGATCTCTATTCCTAGAGAAATGATAAGTAGATAGTGGAACTAAAAGCATACCACTCATGTTTTATTTTCTTCGAACTAGAGAAGATGTGGGGAAGGAAATATTTCTTGAAATAACTTTCTAGTAGATAGCTAAGTATAACATTGCCTTTACTATACAATGAATACACCTTAGCCTATTTAACATCAAGTTCATTACTACTTTTTACTAAGGGTGACATTGTTTATTGTTAAGGGAGAGGAAGTTGGTTACCTAGATTATTTGCATTGATTGCTCTTGCACCCTAGTCAAATTTTGATCTCATCAAAAGCTAATTGCAAGCTAGACACCAAGAAAGTAAGATAATGCAAGCTAGTACCATAAATGTAGGCAAGCAAGGATACCAAAAAGGGATGACTGACAAAGCTAGCTTGTTGAAAAGCACGTGGTTGCTTATAAGAAGAATACATTAGAGCCGCTCATCAATGTTGTAGTGCAACGGCCCTAGTAGTTGTTGGTCCACACGATGAATCAAAGGTGTCTAAGATACATACACTACCAAGCCCAAACTAGAAAAATGGAACAACATTAGTCCTATGCCACTAGTCAATCCAAGAAACTAGTCCCTTAAGGAAAGATACTAGAACTATCCAAGAAAAAGAGCAATGGCCCATAACAATTGCAAGTGTATCCAAATGTGTGCAACTTATACACTTAGCAATTGTCCCACTAAGGCATTGCAGTCTATCACTCTGTATGCAGCTTGACATGGCAAAAGCTATCTGTTGATCACTTGCGTGTTTTTGATGGCCTTGCTTATGCTTTAGTACTGGTGCAACAATGTAAGAAAGTAAACGATAAGGTTGTGAAATACATACCTTAGCTCCCACTTGCCTATGAAAACTATTTGTAGAATTTGTACATTAGAAACTCATAATGGTTGGGATATATTAATTGAACATTGAAACTACATTTTTGAATAGAGGATTAGATGAGAAAGTATATGTGTTTCACCCCTCATGGTTTTCCATAGAAGGAGTAAGAAAATGAAGTGTGTGGATTAGGAAAGGCATTAAATGGTCGAAAGCAACCACCTTGGGCTTGACATGAGGAGATATATGCATACTTGACTACATATGGTTTTCAAAATAATGTAGTAGAGAGTACCTTATATATTAGACATGAGGGTGATATGCCTCTAATTATTATGGTTTATTTCGATGAAATTCTACTCACTTCTCCTAATGGGACACATATTTTTTATTTTAAGGTTGAACTAAATTCAACTTTAACATGTTAGATTTGGCCTATTGCATCATTATTTGGGCATTCAATCCAAGCAATGTCAAGCGCCTTCACAACCACCATAATATCTCAATTACCATGCCATAAAAACCTTGATTATAACCCCTAGAATACCTTGGTTGGGCTATGTTGAATACCTAAATTGTAATACATTGACTATACATTGGTTGCTCAATCCACAATACCTCAAGTTGTGAAGTATCAACCGATACTACAAGTCTCAACTTTTAGATACCTCGATTGCAAAATGTAGAATACCCTGTGTCACATGATATTAGCAAGATTGAGTGATCTAGTATGTCAATTGTGCTCCTTAATAAACTCTACTATGATCTCAAGAATACCTCAAGCAAGGGCTACACTAATACCTCAATGTCCTTCAATTTTGCAATACAATGATTAACATACACCTCTAATTCCTCAAGGTTCAACCTCAATACCTTAATTGTAGGAGTTTCACATGAACTAATAACTTGAGTGTCCACAACATAGGCTATCAATACCTCAAGTAGAATAAACCTCAATACCTCAAGTGGTTGACCATTCAATATACTTCACAAGAGTTCCCCCCACAATTGTGATCCCTTGAGTACCTTCCTATACATCGTGTTAATATCCACATTAATACCTTGTGACCCCTAGTGTTAAAATAATTGGCCTTCTAGCCAATACCTAGGGGACAAGCTTGAATGTTCTTAGTGAAAGGCTATGTCTCAAATACCTTGAGTGCAAATACCTTATGGTCAAGCTCGAACACCATAGTGCAAGGCTATGTCTCAAATACCTTGAGTGCAAATACCTTGTGGTCATAAGACTTTTATACACTTGTCCCAAATACGTCAAGTGGCTAGTGGGTTGTAGTGCCTCAAGTGGAAGAGTCCTTACACCAAGACCTTGACAAGGATCCATTGAGTTTCCATTACCTTGATTTGGGCTATCTCTTATAATACATGGACTCGTCCTCTCAATATGCCAAGGGTGCTATCATACTAGATGCTCCAAGTACAAGCCATATCATAATTAGGGCTATCCCACCAGCTGATTCATCCTCTCAATATCCCAAATTTAAATACCTTAAGTACAAGCCATATCATAATGCATCAAGTGATGAGTGTGTGTTGAAGAACCCATCAATAACTCTCAATTGCTTGAGGGTCAAAGACTTTGATTCCTTGACTCTCATACCTTGAGTGTACCCCTACTGCAAGAACCTTGTGTACTCGTTAAGTAGAACCTTGATTCTTAATTGCTTCAATACCTTAAGTGTAACTTACAACTAATCTTACATTCAATACATCAAATGTATGCTTCTCCAACAATTTATGGGAAAAAGTTCCGAACCCAATCCCTCAAGTGCTTCTAGGCCTTCCTCCTTTGAAATAACCCTATTGTTGCTGATGCTTCATCCTTGGAATGCCTTGACTCCATCCTTGAGATCCCAAATGCAAAATTCTTATCTTGAACACATAGAGACTAGACCTCTCACTGCTCATATCTCACCTTGAGACTTGGATTGAGGACCTTGCACTCATTTGAGCATAATAAAGGACACCAATAAGGTGGGTTGAATTGCAAAATACAAGCTAATATCTCTTAACCTTGAAAGAATCATTGGTGAAGACCAAGAAGAGATATGCCATTGCCTTATTATAGAGACAGTAAAGGTAAATTGCATTGGCCCATAGAGAGCATTATCCCACTTGTAGTGAAACCATTGAACAACTACAATAGTTGACATAAAGACCTTCAAGGCCCTACATAGTCCCTAGTAGTCCAACACCCTAGCCAGAAAGAAAGAGATTCTTTTCTTTTTGAAGGAATTCTACTACAATGGATAACTTGAGATTAGTCTTGATTAATCCCTAACCCTTTAGGACATAAGGACATTGACAAGCATTTCTTAGACTATGTTGTATGACCTCAAAGATTCAAAGAACTCTATCTTGGAGGTAGACTAGTTCAAGCATGCCAATCATTCCTAGACATATGAGGTCCTTGGTGTATGTTAGAGACATTGTACTCTTTCCAAGACACTGAAGGGCTAATTTTGAGCTACCTAGAGTCCATTTAACTCACCTCAAGGATTTTCCTAAAATAATACCAAGATGGTTAGCTTTCCAACCTTTTTGGTCTCAATGAGTCAATCAAGACCACCACCATAAGACTTCACAATGGGTTGAAAGGTCTCGAGCTATTCATAGGTAAAGGCTTGACCGCTTTTGAACTATTAAGAACCCTATGGACCTTGGCAAAGTAATATTAAGTACTCTATTCAA
Organism: Lygodium microphyllum; assembly: GCF_053477565.2. NCBI lineage: Eukaryota > Viridiplantae > Streptophyta > Polypodiopsida > Schizaeales > Lygodiaceae > Lygodium > Lygodium microphyllum. Next base: position 44,772,936 of record NC_141153.1, on the reverse strand, counting down.
AGATAGAAGGACTTGAGTACCCTTAGACCTAACTAATAGCCTTGACTAACATCATTCATCCCTAGGAACACTAAAGAGGGACCCTTGACATTCTATTACCAGTATTAAGAACCATCTTGATATGAAAAGGACCATTTGAATTGACCTAGAGAAGTGACTTAAACCATAGAAAACCTAGAACCCAATACTTGATCTTGCATCTTGACCACAATAAACAATAGCTATCTAGAGGCGATTTAGAGGAAGAACTATAAATAAAAATTGACCTTGCAAAAGGAAGAACTATGAAAAAAAATTGACCTTGAAAAAGGAAGAAAAAGGTATATCAAGCCAAATAGGACTAAAAGGCCCACTTTATAGTACCAAAAATGTAATGTATCCATCTTTCACCAAAACCACCTTAATTATTATCTCAAATCTCTATTTTCAATTGGAAGGGAATTCACATTATCATAAGATTAGTGATAGGTCCCAAGTAAATGATAAATTCTAGTTTGATAGGTCCCCAGTAAATGATAAATTCTAGTTTGATTTTGACAAGGCAAAATTTTGAATCCTTAATTTGCACAAGAGTTTTAGGTCTTAGTGGGATCATTTCTTAAAAACCTTAACAATATATTAAATCTAATGTGGAGTTAATAGCCATAATATTAAGACTATAGGCCACCCTATGGGTTGTGGCCAAAATAAGCCACCTTGAAAACTCCACAACCATCACTTTTAAACAATAAAGGTTACCTCAAAATTTTCAATCTTCAAGGGTTGCTCCAAAGCCCTCATCATTACCTCAAAATCCATGCCATGAGGCTATTGAGAGCCATGCAAATTTAATATCCATAATCTCTCTCACTCTATCGCCTCAATAGGGATACCATTCATAATAAAATCTTGCCTTGCCTCACCTTCCAAACAAAGGCATGTGTGAGGGTGGAGAGGGGCAAGGTAGCAAGCCACCATCACCCTCCTAAAAATCATCATAATGATCTTCATTATCACCAATATCATTGTTGTCATCACCTTGGGGAAGAAAGAGAGAGAGAGGAGTAAAGGCCAAAGATTTGGACAATTCCCACCACCACCATCTTGGTTTCCCTCTTATAGTCATCACCATGTCTGCTTATTCACTCACATATATCATCATTGTCCTATGCATTGAGTGTGGCATCACTCACATGTATCATTGTTCGACACATGAGGAGGCACCTAGTGGTATGACACCTAGGTCCATAGATCCTAATATATAAAAGGTCAAAGCCAATCCAAAGACAAAGAGTTGATACCTCTTATATATCTTAGGGTCTCACTAACTATCAAGAGAAAGTGTGTTCATTTTGATGCTCTCATAAACAATTGTTCGAATAACAATGTCCTAACTTACGATGTATGGATTGTTATCAAACAACCCAAAATCATCCCCACATATGCCATATTCCATCTTACGAAGATGTGAAATTCTTATGATCATAGAAATTGAAAGCATTCCCATCATTTTCTTTGTGCTTGCAAATCAAGAGGATATGGTGGAGGAAGTTTTCTTGGAAGACCTTTCAAGCATGAAACCAAATGCAAAGTGGAGTATGAAGCACAATGGTAGATACACTTGAGCTTGCCAGGTGGACTATGAAGCATAATGGTGGATAGAATTGGGCTTTCCAAGAATAAAGACACCATAATCACTACTTTCAATAAAGGCAACCTTTTCTCTTCTCTAGGGAAAGGCAAACATCTTGCTCTAGAGTCAAACAAGAGCCCCAATGAGGATGGATATAAATTTTTGAAAGAGCTACTCCAAGAACAAGAGGACAAGAGGGAGCCACTGAATAAGAATCCTCCTAAAATGAAAGACAAAACCAAGGCTGCTAGGAATAATACAACAAGTTCGAAAGCTTTCAAGAAAAGCACCTCATCCAAAGGGAAGAGAAGACCCACGTCATGTAGTCAAAAGTGTCAATGGAGATCTAACACCAAGACATAATGGGTTCCCAAAGCATCGCTATATACTCAAGGGTATTATGCATGAAATCAATGGATTTGGCCGCCAAAACCACCTACACAACCATCTCCACTCACCATGGTCCAAGGTCCATGAAAATCAAGGAAAAAGAGAAAGAGATCCAATCATTAGTCTAGGTCAAAGATCAAGATAAATGATAAGATGCCATTAGGCCTATTAGAGGCCAAGAATCTAGTACTTAAAATTGAAAATCCACTTCTTCCCTATCAAGAAAAGACACTTGACTAATACAAACACTAAAGCGTAATAACTCAATGCAGTTGCTACTCTACTACCAATGCTAATGGTGTTTGAGAAGCTCATGAACCCAAGAGGAGGAGACTAAGCAACCACTTCCTAGTGATGCTGCTCAAATTGAAAGAGAGAGTACAAGGAAGGATGCAATAAGGCAATCAACTATTGACAAGAAACAACTCTAAGAGGATTTTTGGGGATGTTGTTGCGGTCCATCAAAATGGTTGAACTCTCCAAACCAAAAGAAGTTTTTGGGATGTTGTTGTGGTCCATCCAAATGGTTGAACTCTCCAAACCAAAAGACTCAGAAATCAAAAATCTAAGAGCAACAAGTTATTGCAACTCTCCATTTTAAGAAAAGGAACCAAGGAACAACTAAGAAGACATGCAAAGAATGACGACCTCCCTTTGAGAGTGTTATTAAAAACAAATGTAGAATTTCCAAGATTGAGACTACTTCCAATGAGTACAAGGATCCAAGTGTGTAGTAATCTTTGACTACCAAGACATATCAATCCATTGAGTCTATGATTACTACTTTCAATTTTGAAGTGGAAACTACACAGTCCAGAGCCTTTGATTGTGACTAAACCCAAGACTCTTGCTGAGGAATGAGCCTTTAGTGCTCCAGCATTACAAAAAGACACAAACTTTAACATAGAGAGCACAATGAATCTGATGATTCATAAGTCATATTCTTCTCAACCCAAAGCTCCATTGAATTTGAAGCCTAAGCAGATCAAGCAATCTCTTAAGGAGAAGTTAGATAAGATGGGACAACAAGATGATCACCAACTAGTAACTAAGAGCCCCAAAGGAACTTGATGATACATTGACATGACCTTAGGCATATGTTCATGCTGACATTGGAGTCCCCTACTGAAGAATATGCAAAGCCCATAGAAAGACCATTGACATGGACATATCAAGAATCTATTTGCTTGTGGTACCCTAAAGTTGTGGGACTTAAGTCATGAAGACATATCCAAAGCTAAACAAAAGAAGCTTTAATCAATTGCCTCACTCCACATTGCAACCAAATTGTGGAACTAGCAAAGAGAAAGTAGAAGCATTATAACAAAAAGTAGAAGGAGAATGTGTTTTTGCACAAGAACGGTATTCTAGTTGGGGTTTAGTAGAGCTAGATTTGTTAATTGACTAATATCGATTATTGAGCAAAAAATCTCTAGACTCATTGCATGATTTGACATATATAGCCCCTACATCCTTGAGAGTGCTCATGACTATTTATCATTTCAAAATTTTTGAACCTATCAAAAACACCCTTTATGTGACAAACTTCTTTCACATGAAGACCTACACATTGCTAGTTGGTTAAGATAAGAAAGTATGATGCTTCTTATTAGATGGGATTTCAATAGGGCCCCATTAATAGCTAGCTAAGCACAATTTTAGAAACTTTGTCACACTATGCTAATTGCACCTTAAGGGGAAATAATTAGAGAAGCAGGACATTGTTTAGAGTGAAACGATTAGAAATGCTTGATATTAAATTCAAGCGTGATAGCGACACAATTTTTGTGTGAAATACCTCTTTCATATATCTGTTGCCTCTCCTCACACCATGCAGTTTTCATGGCTATGCTTCACTTCAATTCAATATTGACTTCCTTGATTGGTTTATTCCAAGGCTGACACATAATCTAATCCTTCCTCTTCTTCCACTACCAGTAGACTAGATCTTTATGAAATGACATGCAACAAAGGAAATAATTACAATATTTTTTGGAAAAAGTTAATTATTTTCCAAAAACGTTTGTGAATGTAAAATCAAGGGTTAAGCTCACTCCTACACAAGTTGTACTTTCTTTTCATTAAAGATGAGTGAGTCAAGTTTAAATTCCAAAATTCATGCAATGCAAGGGCTAGCAATGTGGATTGGATGCCCACAAAGGGTGAAAACCCTAAAATTATTGTATAAAAAGGATAATAGATAATAGAAAAGGCTATTCATGTGTGTGCAAGCTTGTGATCTTCTTGATTGTGTAATCTTTTTCAGCAAGAGAGAGAGTGAAGATGATGAAGAGAGTGAGTGTGAGGGATATTGAGTGAGAAGCCCTTACATATTTCTCTTCTTCTTAGTCAATTCTTTTGGAGCATAGCAAGTGATAGTGAGAGGATGTGAAGTAGGGAGAGTGAAAAAGCAAGGGACGTGGCAAGAAAAGGTTTCATGATCTCTTATAAACCATTTGAGCTATCCTTGGTGATTGATGCATGCACGATAACAACAAGAGCGAGCAGATGAGAAATGAGCATCTGCATGGATCATTGAGTGTGACTTGCCAAGCAAGCCATGATGATGTGGTAAAGGTAAGTCTATTCTCTATGCTTATCTGTGCATGTGAATAGTCTAGGGGAGAGATACCTATGTTCTTTGTGTGTGGAAACCCTTGAATTAATAAGGGTGTGTATGTGGTCTTGACATTAGTGTATGAACACAACATTTTTGGTTTCATTACTAACACTAGGACACATTGGCCACACAGAGATGGTCAAATGACGTGTGTACCAAATTAGGAGAAGGTGCATGTATATAGCTCCAAAACACATCTAATTAGCTAGAATTTTTTGTATTAGTTGAAAGAAACACTTCAATCTTTATTAGATAGCTTCTAGCAACAAACTATTTCATTAGATGATATTTAAAAATTAAAGGAAAAAAATCATTGGATGGCAATTACAACACTTTGCATGAGGAGTCACAAACTTGGCCATTAGACTAGGAACATTACGATAAAAACATCTTTGTATGAACAATGGAAATGAGGAATTAGAGTGAACACAAGCGGATTGTGCTTGGAAGGTGTGGAGAAAATGCATTGAATGAGCTTGTGGTACAATGTGTAGCTGCACTTTTGGGAGTGAAAAAGCTCTCCTATGCAACAGAGGCATTCGACTCCAAGGTTGGATTATAGAAAGAAAGGGAGATATACCCTCACATGAGAACGAAGGGTTTAGCATGAGAGAGAGAGAGAGAGAGAGAGAGAGAGAGAGAGAGAGAGAGAGAGAGAGAGAGAGAGAGAGAGAGAGAGAGAGAGAGAGAGAGAGAGAGAGAGAGAGAGAGAGAGAGAGAGAGAGAGAGAGAGAGAGAGAGAGAGAGAGAGAGAGAGAGAGAGAGATGCACGGAAAGGACAAGGGCTTAAGCCATTCTCCTTTTCATCATTGGTCAATATTCTTTATATTTATTTATTTTTTAAAAAATCATTGCTTTTGCTTTTGAGAGGAAACTGAAAGGTGAGAAGGATCGAAGCTTGCATGGGAGAGCTATGGTGGGAGAGTAAGAGCAAGAGAGAGAGAGACTCACAATGTGGGAACTCCAACAATCACAATGTGTGACCGGGCCTTCCTTTATTCAAACTGTCACTAAAAGAATAAAGAATAAAGTGATGATGATGGGCGCCCGCCACCTGCAGTGTGCAGTGGTGGGTAATGTCAGTGTAGTAATACACGGGTGGCTAGGAAGAGGTGCCTTTACCCCCAACAAGCTCCCACTTATAGGCAAATCTGCCCCAATGAGGAGTGAAAAGAAAAAGAAAAGACAGCACAATGTACACATGTACAATAGGATGAGGAAAAATATCATCTCATCCAACACCCATCAATCTCCTGAGGAAGGCAAAGCACTCAGTGGTGAGGCTTTTCATGAGCAAATCTGCAGACTTTTCGTCAGTAGAGATCTTGACTACTAGCAACATGAAGTTCTTCCTTTGTCAATATCATATCTAAGTATGGATTCAACATGACATAGAATGAATTTAGGTGATCTCTTGACCAATGTCTTGACCTATATCACACATGTGGGCATTCGACCACAAGACATGGACCACCAGGCTACATTGGAGTATAACCCAAACTTCTACAATTGGCTTTTACAATACTAGAGCCCATCAAGAGCATCCCAAATGCCCTTATCCCTTTATTCTCCAATCCTAGGGAGGATTGTCATCGTTCCAAGAGGGAAGGGAAGGTGAAACGTGAATTTTCATTTGAGAGAATTTTGTGAAAGGTGAATTTTCATTTAAGGAGAATTTTGTGGAGGGCAAATTTTCATTTAAGGTGAATTTTCATTTACTAGAAATTTCTTCGTGCAATTTTGGTGTGGGATATACGGATTGATTGTTATGAAAAATTTTCATTCCTTGGCTTATACTTTTCACTACTTGATAATGGTTCCTTCTAACTATTTTGTTTTCAAGCAAAAATTAACATTCAAAGAAGTGAGCTATTATGTTATTAGGAATCCAAATGGCAATGCTACCATTTCGTGAGGAAGAACAGAACAAATATCCTCGGTTGCGACAAGCATACACAACCTAAAAGAACTTGTGGCAACTGAGGATGTGGCTAGGCAGATTGTCAAGCAATGCAATCTAGCCAAGTACCTAAAGAAGGTCAGCCAATATATAGATCACAACAGGTGCATAGAGTTCCTCACATCCTTTAATGCTAGGAAGAACAGTGGCACAATGGCAATCAAACAAGGAGACGTAACTAGGATTGTGGATGTCGTGCTCAGCCCGAAGTTGGTGGAGAAAGCTTTAGGGTTGGCAGACAAGCCAGAAAAAAGGCCAAAGAGAGATGTATATGGCATATTAGGGATGAACAAGTAGTAAGTGTACACAAATGATGGAATCAACATAGCAGATATCCTCAAGCCTAATGTTAGGTTGCAAGCCAAGTGGTGCATGCTCTCTTTTCAAGCCAAAGGTACAATGCATTCACAAATAGAATAGGGGTACCACTGCTAGAGAGCCTTGCAGCCAAGGCTCACAAACAAAATAGGGTACCACTGCTCGAGGACCTCGCAGCCAAGGCATTGGATGAAGTGAACATGAACTCCTATGTCCGAACAACAATCCAAGAATCGGCAAGGGTACTAGGGCGACAACCTTAAGAGCCATAGGTAGAGAATCCATAGCAACGAGGGCCGAGTTAGAAAGAAAAAAAACATGCATCCAAGGCATCAAACATGGGTTTTGGAGGAGTGCTAACATCACTAATCCAAGAGGCAGTGGGAAAAATGGACAGAGAAGAGGAAGATGAGGAAACACCAGAATAGTTGCCAATCCATGAGCTCCACTCACTCATTCCAGTGAGCCCTCTCATCTCCTACTCTATAGAGAACCTAGGAGAAGAAGAAGTTAATAGGGTTCAACAGGAGAAGTGGAGGGAGTGGCTAAGAAAAGGGAAGCTGACCGACCGTCAACCTAAAAAACTAGGAACCTTGAGCGAGAGAATGATGAGCAAGCAAGGGCAACAAAGCTTAGCACCATCCAGCCACGGGGACAAGTGAAGAATTATGTTGAAGATTCCCATCAAGAGAACCAGATCCACTACTAAGAGAGTAGAGAATTGCAGAGGGTTGAAGAAGAACCATAGAAGCTCAAAGAGAAATGTAAAAAGAGACAGGAAGAGGAGGAAGAAAGGTTAAGATGAGAGGAGGAGCAGGTGGCCATTGCTATTAGAAGGTCAGTTGAACAACCCTATCGATCTCAGGAGCTAGCCATGATGAGCCCAACACCTAAAGATATGCCTAGCATAAGTGCTACTATAAAGAAGAGTGAGCAAAGACCATTGGTAGAAGGGAAGGGAAAGGCCCCCATACATGTAATCCCACTAGTTATGGCCCCTGCAACCACCCTAGCATAAGAAGCCACATAAGTGGTGGTTAATGAAAGCAACATGATGGCATGGGTGCAGTACTTACTGTGCAAAGTGCATGAGATGGCACCAACAACATCAAAAAGGGCCCCAACGATCAGAGCCAAAAGACCAGTAGCAAGTAGATGGGCAATCCCACCAAGGTCCAAAGGTGCCAACACTAGAAGTATCTACCACTTCGGTACCATCAGCAACACACAATACAGAAGAATATGATGAGCTAGTAAAAGAGCTCTCCAGAGCCAATGCAAGAGGATGAATGACGAAAGAAAAGCTGCGCTCATCAAGGTAGAAGTAGAAAAGGAGGCTTTTGCATCCTTTCAACTGGAAAAAACAAGGCAAATGATGATGATATATACTAGGGAGGTGATAGCTTTGAAAGAGGCCTTGAAGGTAAGACACGGTGAAGAAAATCTAAAGAACCTATATAGAAAAAAGGGAAAGCTTTATAGCTTTAGATCAATTTTGTGCCTTAAAATCCAAGGAAAATAAACATATGGAGTTAGAAAACAAGGAGTTGAAGAGGCAGAGAGAGGAGTCGAAACAAGAGCTACATGCTACAAAGATGTAGAAGATGAAGAGACCATGAAGAAGATGGCAGAGCTGTATCATCAACTCCACATAGTACTCCATGAGCAGGCCATTCTAAGGGAATAGGTGGAATGCCAGGACCAAGACAAAGAAAAGATACTAGCCATATGGAAGAAGCAAGAGCAGATGGTAACGACCCTCTCACGAGAACAGAACCAGAGCCTAGAATAGACAAAAGAGAGAGCGGAAGGATGGGCAGAATGGAATGAGACTTGGATTAAAGTTCTAGTTGAGCACTAGCATTATCAAAAAGTGAGCACATAATTATTGAAGAAAAAGTGGAGGTGTTAGAGATGAGCAGGCCATCCTAAGGAAATAAGTGGAATGCCAGGGCCAAGACAAAGAAAAGATACTAGCCATATGGAAGAAGCAAGAGCAGATGGTAGTGACCCTCTCATGAGAATAGAATCGGAGCCTAGAATAGACGAAAGAGAGAGTCAAAGGATGGGCAGAATGGAATGAGACTTAGATCAAAGATCTAGCTGAGCACTAGCATTATCAAAAAGTGAGCGCATAATCATTGAAGGAAAAGTAGAGGTGCTAGAGATAGGGTTACTATCACAGCAAGAGGCCTTAGGGTGAAGGAGAGGGGACAATTGAAGGGCTTAAAGGAAAATTAAAACTCACAACGAGAGTATTGAGATACGGTCTCCATGAAAAGACATCTAGAGCCAGCAACAGCCTAAGCATAGAAGAGCAAAGGAAACATTTGGTCAAGGCAGGGTTGTCTAGGTGAGAGCTCAACCTGCTGGGTTTTGAAGAGCATGAGCAACAAGAAAACCCGTAACTTAGGAGCCTATAGAGCCAGATTTGGAAGAAGGGCTCGATTTTGAGTAGCAAAATGATGAAGAAGAGTAGCCTAACTTGCCAAGTCCACTTTCACAATTTGAATCATACGCAAAAGCGCACGACGAAGATCCCTCTGCCTCAGAGAGGACTGTGGAAATGAGGCATAAAAGAAGGGAGTTAGGAGATGTGTCATAGAGGAAGCTCAATGTTAGACCTTAGCCAGTGCCTAGAGCCCTAACCCCCCAACATGAAGAATGCTTACCGATTAATTGGGCATGAGAATTGTCCCTATGGGAGCAATATGAAAGCCGTTGCATCCTTTCGAGTCCACCTTCTCCTACCCCTAATCACTTGGTCGAGTGCTATTACCAAGGGTGTGGAGGAGGTGATCAAGATCTCCATGTAGTTGGGAAAAAGATGGTTAGAGGAAAGAGAAAGACACCCAATGCTATGGCAAAGGGAACCTGCTCAATATTGGAATTACAAAGTGATGGAGAATCCTAGAACAATCAAAGGCTATGAATCCTAATCAAAATGGAGAAGGAATATATGGGACAATAGTATGGATGCATGGATGGCCTTCTACAACACTTTATCATATGAAAGGGATAATCCGACCTACATGACCTACCCAAGAAGACACAAAGTAGATTTTGATCTGGAGGTATATGGAAGGTATGATTTTCCTCGAATCTACAATGTTAACGCCATGACCTCTGAGGAGTGCATGATCTTCATGGAAAAGAATCTTCAACCATCTATCATGCACTTTCTCCAGGAATTTTCTTCATGTCTAAATCCAATGTTTATCACCACTTATAACTATCTCTGCCTCCTTAGGATACTACTTAAGCAAAAGCTAGCAATAGAGGAAGAGCAACTATTGTCCCTCTTTTTTTACACAAATGTGGGCATAGATAGTTGCATTATGACTAGGCTTATGATAAGAGCTACCTGATTGCCAGGTTTTGTATGAGCAATAGTTGGTCCAAGAGGTGTAACCACCCACTTTTTTCCACTACACCTCTAAACGTGAAGGTTAACTTGAAAAGCTATATGCTAAGTCAGTCCTTCCTAAGTAGGTCACTACTAACACCTCCATCTAGCTCTGCCCCTATAGGAGACCAAAATGCAACTTAGCATCATCATTTGCAATTTATTTTTATTAATTATTTAAAAAAAGAGCGAATAATAACAAGAAGAGAAAAAAACAAAGAAAAAGGGAGCAAACGACAAAATACATTGTCTCATTTGTGATGTATGAGTGCCGCGAACATTGCATCTAGGGATCATTAAGTCTCTAGCCCCTCCCACTTCATGTACTTAGTGCACATCAAGGGAACTATATTATGATAGTCTTGCCTCCCTAAATCATGCACATCACCTTCCCCTTCCATGAACTGGGTCCTCAAGTAGTGTGGGACAACACCTCAAGCACTTAGAGTTCTCGACCCAACTCCCAATTTCACCACCACTTGTACAATGTATTGCATAGTAAGATAGAGACACCTCCCAAGTAGTGCACCTACTCTTCATTTACATGTATATTTTGCACCCATGCAGCTAGCCAATAACCCTAGAGGCCCTCTTTGACCAGTCAACATGTCCTCAGTACCAACAATCTCTCATGAGTGGTGGAGTTATTGTAGGAAAACTCAACCAAATGGAACCAAGAATCCTATGCATGCTACACATCAAGATAAAAATAGCAAAGGTAAGTCTCTAGCCACTTATTTACCAATTCTATCTAGCCATCAATGTGTGGATGATAGGCTATAGAAGGAGACAATTTAGTGCATATGGAGTTGAATATGGTCTACCAAAATTTGCTCATGAACTTTGAATCCCTGTCATGCACAATCACCTATAGTAATCCATGTAATTTAAATATCTACTCCATAAACAAATTAGCCACATGTGAAGTAGTGAACTATGTCTTGGTAGGAATGAAATGGGCTACCTCGGTGAGTCTATCCACTACCACATAGATGTTATTCCATCCCTTTTTAGTAGTAGGTAAGCCAATAATGAAGTCCATGGTAATGTGCATCCACTTGCCATTGGGAATAGGTAGTGGTTGTAATAAACCACCTAGCTTATGAGTATTATCATTTTTTTGTTGACAAGCCATACACTTCATAACAAAATCCTTAACATATCTCCACAATCCTTTTTCGATAAAAGCTTTTGTTGATCTTATCATAGGTTTTAAAGACTCCAAAATGTCTAGCTAAAGGAGAAGTATGCAACTCCTCTATAATTTTCAGCTTAAAAGAAGAAGTTGAAGATATAACAATCTTACCATTAAGACAAATTAGGCCATTTATAAGTTGATAATATGAGTTTTCCTCCATGAGACCTTATTGTAATTCCTAAAACATGGTTGAGCTCATCATCCAAAAGATAGGCCTCTTATAACTCCTCAATCTAGTCACTATGTAGTTCAGTCATAGCTAAAACTTTACATGCCCACATTCTAGAAAGAGAATTAGCTGCCACATTTTCCTTACCCCTTGTATTAAATCACAATTTAGTAGAGTAGCTAACCATCTATACTGCCTAGGAGTGATATTTGACTAAGAAAATACTTTAGGATCCTATGATCACTTTGAAGTCTAAACCAACTATATCATACAAGTAATGGTGCAACTTTTTTATCGCATGTAGAATAGCCAATATCTCTTGGTCATAAACATGCATAGCTATCTCCTTATTTGTAAGATTACAACTTTTAAAGGCAATAAATCCATGCTCGTATAGCAAAACAATCCCTACTCTACAACCCCATTAGTGTCACATTGTATGGTAAACTCCCTAGAGAAATCCCAGTATACTAAAATAGAAGGAGAAGTAAGGAGTTCCTTTAACTATGTAAAGCTACTTTCTGCAAGTGCATCAAAAAAAAAAAACTTTCTTCTTCAATCTATCAGTCAAAGGAGAGGCTACAACCACACAATATTTAATGAATCTGCAATGATAGAAGGATGATAGACCACGAAATCCTCTAACTGAAGTAGTGGTGGTAGGGTGTTGGCAAATCTCTAACACACTGCACCTTCTTAGGATTAGCCTATATCCCTTTCTCACTAACAATATGGCCAAGTACTCCACCTTAGTTTGCATTAAAAAACACCTCTTCTCCATAACAAAGAGTCTATGATGCCTCAACACATAAATTTTTTTCCTCATATGTGATAAATGATCTTGTAGTGTCTTGATGTAAATCAATATATCATCAAAGAAAACAAAGACAAATTGAAAGAGGAAAGGATGTAAACTCTTATTCATTAGACTTTGGAAGGTATCCGGAGCATTTGTAAGCCCAAATGACATCACCAAGAAATGGTATAACCCACGATCAATCCTAAAGGCAATTTTAAAGACAAGAGGAGTATGCCATGCTAATGTTCCTTGGTAATAGCAGTGAAATGTGTAGAGATTGCAAGGAACATCTTTCTTGCTCATGAAGTGTTGTTAATTAGTACTTATAGAAGATATGCAAATCCATTTTCCACTGTCTTAAAAAGTTCATCACCCTCACACATACTGATCTGATAATATCATGATCTCAAGTTAATTTTGGTAAAGAAACTAGGCCCCTTGAGCTCATCAAGAAAATCATCTACTCTAGAGATTGGATATATGTTATTCAATGTGATCTTGTTTAGATCTCTGTAATCAATACACATATTGAAGGATCCATTTTTCTTCTTCAATAAAATAAGACCAAAGAGTCATATGGTGAAGATGGCTACTTCTTCATGATCACATTTTTAGACAACCTATAAGATGGCTTATTGACTGGCTTTGAAATTGGCTCCAAATCTATAGGGCGGTCTATTGCTCTTTTAGGAGGTAATGAGAAGAGGCACTTCAAACAAATCTTTGTACTCCTTAAGAAGAGCTTTCAAAGTTAGATGATCAGCCAAATTCTTGGATTGGTCTTCAACCTCTTTATTCGAGTGTAAAACAAAATCTGAGAGCACCACTTATACTCCTTAGCAAACTCCATATACAATTGTGAGAAATCCATAGTAATCTTTCCTAAGGTCATCAGCCAATCACATGTTTCCTTCAACCAACTATAAGGAAACATGTGGGCATATTTAAGTACTATTTTATTGTGCACAACTTTCTACTTTAATTCTTATGGGCTATTGTAAATTAGTGGGAAGACAATGTAACCTGTCTATAACTGAGTTATTCACAAAACTATGCGTATTGTCACTATTTTTCAAGATAAACACATCCTTTCCATGAATGGCACCCTTCATGCGGAGTGTATTAGGGCTCTTAGAACCTATCTAAGCATCCATAGAGATGAAATAAATAGTGGTAGTATGTGTCTCATCACGAATCCCTCCCAGATCATAAGGAATACCACCACTTGAATCAAAACAAAAAGTGTTAGCACGATCATAAAGTCGTTGTTGCCCAATTTCCTTCTTAACATCCTCATTTTCAGTAGCAACCACAATATGCCTCCTCATTATCATCCTCTAAATCTTCAAAGACTGACCTTGGATTTTGCATTCTTATACACACACTTTATTGCATGATTAGCTGTATACTTCTCTCCACATTTTGAAATACAAGACATTTTTATTCCTTTCTTTGTATAGGTCCGTAGGAATAGACTTTGGATTAACATTGCCAAAGTACTTCTAAGCTTGTTTTCCCCTTGTTTAAAATCCAATCTTGGATTGTTTGTTGTCCTAAAATTGCGTTGAGATATTGAAGCATTGAAAGGTGGATAAGTTGTCACTCTACAATCCCCACATGGCATATGATTGATGCCATAAATATTACCCCCACATGGCGTATGATTGCTACCATAAATATTGCCAGCCTATCCCTGTTTAAAAATAGTCTTATAGGCTAAAATCTAGATTCTCTTCTATACTTCCTTCTATACCATTCCGCAAGCTCAATGGCTTTGAAAAGAGTGGTGAGATTTTGCACCATAACATCAACTATTGATAATGAAGGTTCTAAACCATATATGTACTTGTGGAGTTTAGATTCATCGCTTATACTCTCTATATACATGGTGAGGTTGAGGAATTAGTTTGTATAACCCCATACACTTAGGCCTCTTTCCTCTAGTCCATACTATCTTCATGCCAATTTTTCTTTTTTAAGAGGAAAAACAAAGACCTTGGCCATAAGTGTCTTGAATTCATCCCAATTCTCTACTAGTATGTTCTCCTTAATATATCTCCACCAAGTATATGCAAATCCTTTCAAATGTAATGAGACAAAGTGAATCTTCATATCATCAATCCTAGGGAATATATCAAATAGGACTCCAATTTTGAAATCCATTTCTCTATGTCGGATGGTGAAGATGACTACCCATTATACTTTGCCAAATTATTTTATCTTTCAACTCCCTCTCATGAAAAGGTTGTTATCCCAAAAATAGGTTGATCACAATTAATAGGTATTGGACTTCCAAAATGATATGGTATTCTTTCAAAATGTGGCTAAGAACTAGCATGAAATCTTTTCAATAGTAGAGGACCTCTAGAAATTTGAGGATTTGGTCCATAAGCTTAGGGGTTATCACTATTTATGCTACCCAAATAGTCATCGTTTCTTTAAAAAGCCTCTCCTACTTCATATTGACTATTTGAAATGCCTTCTCATCCTATAAGTCCTTGACTTTTACTATTTAGATTAGGTAGCTAAAGTGGAACTAATGGGTTATTATTTGATTGTGCTTTCTCCCTAGCATCCTTGGTTCCCATTTGCATTTGCATCCATTGAGAGAATTGAGCCATAATTTGTACATTGGAGTCTACTAATTTGTCAATTGAAGCCTTCATTTGGGTTTTGGAATCCACTAGTTTTTCAATAGAGTGCTTTATTTGATGGTTGGACAAAATTATTTGCTCAACTCTAGATAATAGCTCTATAAGCCTTTGAGTGTGTCAATTCTCATGTTCACTCATGGTATGATTAAGAGCACTAAGTTCTCCTCGCATTTGAGGCTTTTCAAGGCTTTTTTGAGGTGTGATTTCCAATACGATATCTTTGATTTGTTGGACATATTTATCCTAGGCCCTATTCTTCCCTTTGTGGGATGATCGCCTTAGTAGTGTAGTCCTGCAGGATCCCCTATTAGTGAATTGGATATAACTTGAGCTAAAAAAACTCTAATTTCTAAACTTTTTGATTCAAAATAAAGCCAAAAAAAATTCTCTCTAAGATAAGCACTAGCATGTTAGTAAAAATTTTTAAAAGAAAATTCTATAACCCAATCTCTGCGGCTTAACTGTCCACGCTTGCACCTTGTTTCAACTTGTAACTGCCCTATTTCCACATGTGGGATCAAAATGGTTGTACCTAAGGGATACCAAATCCTTTGCAAGCTTGATAGGATTTGTGGGAAACCTATACTACCTGCACCTATACCGCAATGATGAGGATGATACCTGTAATGACCTATTTATACCCTAGAGTGTCCAATGGCCTCGTTTTCACCTTGTTTTGATCTTCAAGAGACTTGAATCTTTGTGAGCACTTGAATCTTCAATTATCCACTCATGGTACCTATGTGAGGGATAAAACATTAGGATAGGCTCCCTACATGGGCTCCAAATCAACGAGATGTGGGTAAAGCTTCCCTTGGGTCAGTTGGTTGCACCCCTTTAGGATCTTTAATAGTGGGAGAGGGTCACCTCTCTATTATCCCACTATCTGCCAACATCCAACTTTTTCCTTGGTGGAAATCTCAACATAGAAAAGATATGCTACTATAATCAATCAGCATGATATGCATTACTGAAAATATCCATTCAGCTTATTCCATGAGATGCAATAGGATTGAAATTGGCAACATGAGTAGAGAGAGGGTCTTACCATGCAATGAATTGCTGCTTGACTTACCCTTGACAATTGATTTTTATAAAAATTTTCATAAATCAATCAACATCAGAAATATATATTATTAGAGTAAAGAATTTAATAAATCAATTGATTCTTCAACCAATAGGATTATATGTAATGTTAAAAGCTCAAGTAACAGCTTTTAATTTACTGTTTGAAGCAAGGGAGCAATGCATTCTATAAATGGGATGATCTAATCAATGAAAGACTAAAATTTGATGGAAACTTTTCAATTCTTAAATCTCTCAATCAAATGGATGAGGCTCAACAAATGGATAGATAAGAGAGATCAAGAATTGGAGAGAAATACCTCTTGTATAGGTTAATAAAGACTTGAATAATCCGTAATGCTTAAATAAGCTTTTGGTTGCTCAATGTTGATGAAATAACCTTCAATTCTTGTTCCCTAAATGCTTGAAAGCAATCTTAAAGCCTCAATATCATGATATTGAAGCCTTGAACGCCATTTCCCCTAAATCTTAACTCCATGGAAACTCTTAAAGCTGAATATGGGCCAATCTTGCTCAATCTTTGCAATTTGTTCAAGGAATCTTCACAATAATGAGTCTTTAGATTGAAATGATGAAGAATCTTCAAGAAAATTGAGAGAAGCTGAAGGTTGGACTAAAGCTTTCATGGCTGCCATAGCTAGGATTTCTTGAAAGTTGGAGAAGAAGAGAATGCCACTAATCTTTACAATTTCTTAAATCATTCACTTGCCAAAGACCAACTAAAGAACCACAAGCAGTGGAGAAATCATCAACATGAAGAATCAAACTTGAATTGGCGTGAAAGTTACACCACAATTTTTGGGACTGTTGTTGGCTACATATTGCTCAGTATTGATCAAGTTTGGTAATCATCTTATTGAGAATGAAGATTAGAAGAAGATTCAAGTGGTAAATGCTTGAAACAAGCCAGGGTTTGTGAAGTGGAAGGAGATATTGGTTGCAAACTCCATGAAACATGCAATGAAGCTTGAAGAAAGGGGAAAGAGAACCCTTACTTTGAAAAGTAACCAAGACTTACTACTCCTCTAACCTTGCTTTGCCAATATTCTCCAAAATGTTCTTCAAATAGGAAAAAATTGATCCACGGCCTACTATTTTAGCCACAGCTTAGCTAAATCTCTCCAAGATTTTTATCAAAGTCCTAAGATTAGTGTTTGCTCCAAGTAGAATTCCTATAAGTACTTACCATGTGGCTCTTATACATGCAGTCCAAGATTTAATGGTGAAAAATTAAAGAAAATATGTCTAAAAATGAGAAAATCAAATGGATTAAAAGCCTAAGCTCTGATACCACTTGTCAAGAAGAGAACTAAGAGGTGAGAGAAAGAAGAGCATATGAGAGAGAATAAGTGATGAGGAGAGAGAAATACTAGAAAGATAGAAAAGAAGATAAAGAAGACATGGAAGGTGTGAACAAGGAGGTGATGTGAGAGATAGTAATTATTATTACAAAATATATTAAAATGTACATGTCTCACACCTTTTATACCTATGTTAGTGTGACAAGGAATTATTGATAATTTTACACCGAAATATATCTTCTCAACTTCTTACATTCAAAGATACAGTAAACTCACCTACTTACTTTCACCATGTTATTATCCTCCAAAGGCTATAGAATGGAAAAGAGCTTTCCTCACTCACTCACTCACTCATACACTCTCTCTCACACCCTCCCTCATTCTATCTCTCACTCAACACATTATCCTTCAAGCTATGGAAGCAAGAGGGGTGACAGGTATATTGGCAAGGACTTTGGGATCCATACTCATTGTAAGCTAGTTTAAGGGCCCCATACAACTCATTATCTAAAAATAATAAATTTTTGAGAGAAGGACCATTGAGGGAGGGGAAAATGCTTCCAATGGTACAAGATTGACATCCCAATACATGGCATTTGATTAAGAAATAGACAAGTATATTAAGCAACATATCTTGACCAATGGGGTTTGATAGTAGTGTAGTGGTGGACAACCCTAGTGCACTCATATCTCCTGCTATCTCTTGCTCTTGAAGCTTAGCTTGTGCTTCTTTAACCTAGTACTTGACTTTGTTAATCACTTCTAATCAATGCTTTGGGTTGGAATACCTACTTTGGTAGTGGTTTCCTTTTTGCTATAGATAGGTGCAATAGTTACACTTTCTATAGTATAGATGGCTACATATTCATGAAGCATTGTGAGTTCACTTTTCAAAGAAAATTTGATATCCACACATTTATTTATTTTATTTGAGTGCTTTTTTAAAAATAACCCATTCATTAGTAGTAGAAGTTCCCAAGTATGCTAACTCTTTTCTTACTCTAAGCTTTGGTAATAGCAGTCATGAAAATCAAGATGGTGTCTTTGTTGTTGATCAACTTAACTCCAAAGAGACTTTGTGGTAGTAAAGAAATAATTGCCTTACTTTTACTCACTTTTCACTTAGGGAAATATTGGTGCATATGTGTCATGCCACACTTGATACATCTTTGATTGGCTCTATTTTCCTTGAGAGGTTCTTATTTCTACGGACACTTTGTCACTCAACACATGCCTAGACTCACTATAGTTCCAACACTCAATGGCCTTGTGGATTTCAATCATGCCTTGCCCTCGACCATGTTCTAATGTCATCATCAAGATTATGTGGTATCCCATGAGGATTACATTTCTCTCTTTGTTGTATGGGACTTAAGGGTTGATGTAATCCTCATCTAGTGGTCCTTCTATGAGAAGTACATAGGGGCATTGCTTGAGGTGATTTGGGGATCCTAGTATCCCTAGAACCTTAAGTTTTTGGTCTTGGAGTAGCTAGTATTTGATGAAGTTGAGCAAGCAAGTCCAATTGTTGAGGTCTTTGATAGAAAGGGCTTCTAGTTTACTGCAAAAATATGACATTAGTGTATGGAGCAAGATAGAGGAGCCTTTATGGGTATAATGTCCCATTACGTAGCTCATATAAATAAAACAATGTGAGTTTCAAATAAAGTAAATTAAAGTGTGACAAATGCTGAGTAAGTATTTATCATGATGAAATGCACATTATCAACACATTTGCACATTTACATACTATAAGTGTGGACATAATTAATAAAATTTAACCTATATGATTAAAATACAAAAAGGATGCACATTTTAAAATGGAACATCAATTATTGGAATTGGAATTTAGATCAACACATCCAAGCAAGCAAGGAGATTATGAGAGCTTGAGTATGTGTGCACTACTATGGGGTTGAGTGACAATCCAAAGAGTTTGGCAAATGTTTTATACTAGGGTTAGAACTGTGTGAGGCTCTATGATTGGCCTATGACTAGCTAGAGGGATATGCGCATGGGATAGTTATGTAATCATACCTATGAGCGGGTATGGTGAATACACCCACAAGTGGGGTGAACAAGTGAAGGTTTGAATTACCCTAAAATTGTATAACATTAGCCTATTAGTGCAAGTGAACCATGCTTAAGAGTTATCCGAGGGCCAAAACCCTACTCCACTAAATAAAAGATGTTAAGCCCTACACCCTAAATCTGAGTCTTGTATTTCAAAACATACACATTGAAACCTAAATCAATAGGGATTTCATCTCCTTGGATCCTAAATCCATAGGGACTCACAAACCCTTAACCTTAGACTTTAAATGCTAAGCCCTAGACCCTAAACCCTTGATGATAAACCCCAAACCTATATCCTCTATGCTAAACCTAAGTGCATCAAACTGCTCAAATGCTACTTGCATGGTACATAAATGAACTCTTATTATTGGACACATGAGATTTTATGGTTGGGATTTTATCTTTAAGGTGGTTGGATTGGTTATCAATTCATCCATATGGTGGTCAAGTCAGTAGTAAGAGATCCGTTGTCAAGAAAATATCCCTTTTTTGCCCATGCTAACTAAAAAGGTAATTAGGTTAACAAGAAGATGTCCACTACAAGGAAACATCCATTTTTTCCCATGCTAGCCATTTTTAGCTTGTCCTGGTGTGCATATTGCAATGTTCATGCTCTCTTAGCTTGCCAATATTAGTAAAGTAATATCTTGGGAAATATTTCTAAATAAATGCAAAAGGTACAACCCTGATTAATGCATGGAAGCTTATATCTAATATAAGTGACCTAATATGTATGGCTATAGTGACCCATTATGTGATCCTTATTTATAGTGCAAGGTGTGAGGTACATGTCAAAGGTTATGCTTAAACAACAGATAATGGTTATCTATGCACAAGGACTAGAGAAGAACCCAAATGAGATTATGCTCATGAAATCTTTGTGCTTATGAGTGGAGTCCATGTGAATGACCTTGCTATGCGTAAGCTTATGAATCATGTGAATGACCTTATGTGATCCTTATTTATAGTGCAAGGTGTGAGGTATGTGTCAAAGGTTATGCTTAAACAGATAATGGTTATCTATGCACAAGGACTAGAGAAGAACCCAAATGAGATTATGCTCATGAACTCTTTGTGCATATGAGTGGAGTCCATGTGAATGACCTTGCGCAACTATGTGGGGTGAAATGCCAATCATTAGACATGTGGAGTGGAACTTTTCTAACTATAGCCTCAAGCTCATCCAAGCTTGTGTGGTCAAAATCAACCTTTCAAAGGGAATATATATTGGCTTTGATAAGAGACTCAATATTGGGGAAGCGCGATACGTCTTGTTTAAGTTTGTCTATTCTCTAGCTTCAATCAGGTTTAGGATGGGGGTCTTATAGACTAGCCATTGGAGTCTAGAACTTAGTCATGACATGGGTACACTAAGTGAATTTGGAACGGGGACTTCTCATGAGGGTAATGGAAGGTGTGGGGACCACCTTCAAGGAAGACAAAACAATTGAGCTTTTTTAGAACTATGATTATTCAACAAAAAGGATGGAAAAAATATATCAAAACAAGTCCATCAAGAAATGAATATTATGGTCCAACAGTCTAGCGTACAAATAAGTGCATGGCCTTGAGCCTCGACTATTGCACCTTTTATATTCAAGAGAGAGATACATTTTAGTGCCTAACAAGCCCAGATAACTACATGGCCTTCTCTATTGAGTGTGAAGGCTCTTAAATCCACTTTTGTGGCGGTAATGCAACTATCTCAAAACTCATGGTATCCTCAAAAATTGTGCTCTAGCTCGTATCAACATTGTCTTTTTTATATGAATTTTCTTTCTCTTTTAGTTGTATTTGAGAGAGAGATTATGTGATCAAGCTAATAGTAATCTTCTTTGTTTGATATGACTTTAAGGTGTCCTTGGGGTGACATAGGGATGGCCACTTGGTAAGATAGTAGGATAGAGTATGAGCACATGCTTGAGCCTATATAGAACCTCTCCATTTTTATGTGACCTTGAAGTCTCTTTGAAATGGAGCAAGCTTGTATCAACCCTCTCTTCATGGGTGAGGAGCTTGGTAATATTGTTTCCCCTCTATCTCCAAGTGTAACACAATAGTTTCTCGTCTCTCATTGAGATGCCTATGAGATAGAGCTTGAGTATATGCTCAAGGTAGTATCAAGATTGTATTTTTTGTATGAATATCCTTCTTCTTTAGAGATGACTTTAAGGTGTCTTTGGGACACAAGAGATGGCAACTTGGCAAGGTAGTGGAGTATAGCATGAGCACACGCTTAAGCCTATATAGACCCTTGCCATTTTATGTGAATTTGATGCCTCTTTGGGATGGTGCTTGAGCATGTACTCAAGCTTGTATCAACCCTCTCTTCATAGGGGATGAGCACATGCTTAAGCCTATATAGACCCTTGCCATTTTTATGTAAATGATTAAGCCCATATAGACCCTCACCATTTTTATGTGAATTTGATGCCTCTTTGGGATGGTGCTTGAGCACACACTCAAGCTTGTATCAACCCTCTCATCATAGGGGATGATCTTGGTAACATTTTTCCTCCTTATTTCTAAGGACAACACAACACTTTCTCCTCTCCCATTGAGCTTGACATGGGCATATGCTCAAACTTGTATCAATACTATCTTCTTTTATATGAGCTTTGTTTCCCTTTTGGATGTATTTGAGAGAGAACTTGATCAAGCCTATAGTAACACTATTTGTTTGATATGACTTTAAGGTGTCTTTGGGAGATAGGGGATGGTAGTTTGGCAAGATAGTGAGACAAAGCATGAGCATGTACTCAAGCCTATACAGACCCTCTCCATTTTTATGTGACTTTAAGGTCTCTTTGGGATGAAGCTTGAGCACTTACTTATGCTTGTATCAAACCTCTCTTCATGAGGAAGGAGCTTAGTAAAATTGTTCCCCATCTATCTATGAGTGTAGCACAGCAGTTTCTTCTCTCATTGAGATATCTATGAGATAGATCTTGAGCATGTACTCAAGCTACTATCAACACTATCTTTTTTATATTGGCTTCCTTTCTCTTTTAGATATATTTGAGAAGGAGCTTGAGTGTGTGATCAAGCTATAGCAACCTTCTGTGTTTCATATGACTTTGAGGTGTCTTTGAGATAGAGAGGAGGGAAACTTGGCAAGATAATGGGACAACGCTTGAGCATGTGCTCAAGCCTATATAGGCCCTATCCATTTTTATACATTGGTTTTTATTTCTCTTTGGTATAGATCTTGAGCATGTGCTCAAGCTTGTATCAACCCTCTCTTGATTGGGAAGGAGCTTTTGGTAATCTTGTTTGCCCTCTATCTTTGATCTTAAGCACGTGGTCACACTTATATCAACCCTCTCTCCTTTTAAAATTAGTTTAAGGTGTCTTTAGGGAAAAGCTTGAGCATGTGCTCAAGCTTGTATCAACTCTCTACTTAATAGGGAGGGTGATGACCTTGGTAAGAAAGTGACACAAAATAGCTTGGACACATGCTCAAGAACTAGTATCAACCCTCTCTTTATTATGTGACTTAATGTTATCCTCGAGACAGAGCTTGTGCACGTGCTCAAGCTCATATCAACCCTCTACTTACGGAGAATGATCTTTTTAAGAGGGTTTCTCCCTCTTTCTTTAAGGGCATGGCAAAATAGTTTCTCCTCTCTCATGGCTATGAGATAGCACATTTGATCACGCACTAAAGCTTAGATATTAACCTATCTATTTGATATGCCTTTTTGATATATTTTTGAAATGGAGATTGAGCATGTGCTCAATCTTATAGCAAACCTCTGCTTATGGGAAAGGAGCTTGTCAAAGAGATTTCTCCCTCTCCCTTCGAGGGTATGGCAAAATAGTTTCTCCTCTCTCGTTGAGATGTCTTTGCAATAAAGCTTCAAGCTTGTATCAACCCTATGTTTTACTAGGGGAGCAAGGAGCTTTGCAAGAAATGAGATGACAAAGCTTCAATTTTGATGTGCCTTTGAGACAAAGCTTGAGCATACAAACTTGTATCAACCTGCTCTTCTTGGGGGATGAGCTTAGCAAGACAGACACTTAGTTTCTCCTCTGTCTTTGAGATGTCCTTATTGAGATGGTGCTTTAGCATATGATAAAGGCTATATGAACCGTCGTCCCTTCTCTATATGATGTGGGAAAAATCTTGAGCATGTGCTCAAGAATCTATCAACCCTCTCTTTATTTGGAGGGATGTTGGCAAGGTAGTGAGAAAGATCTTCAACATGTTCTCAAGCTTGTATCAGCCCTCTCCCTCTCTCTTTATGTAACTTTTAGATCTCTTTGTAATAGAGCTTGAGCACATGCTCAAGCCTATATCCTCCCTCTCTTTATGTGGGAGGAAGCTAGTATGACTTTGTCCCCTCTCCTTTATTGAGACCATGGCAATGTAGTTTCTCCTCCCCCATTGAGATGTCTATGAGATAAAGTAGCTTGAGCACATGCTCAAGCTTGCATCAATACTTTCTATTTTATATGTCTTTTAGATAGATCTTGGGAATGTTCTCAAGCTTCTCTCAACTCTCTCTTTCTCAAGGAGGAGCTTGGCAATATAGATTTCTTATCTCTTCTCTATCTTTGAGGTGTCTTTGAGATTGGGCTTGAGCACATCCTGAGGCCTATATCAACCCTCTACTACACATGGCATAGATAGCATACATTCTCAACCACAAAAATATGTGTGCATCATTAATGAAAAGATCGATCAAAAGAAGATAGCAATACCTAGATTGACTCAAGTTCCAAAAGACTTGCACTTGCCATGCCAACTCCAAGGATCACTTACTAGAGCAATCACTCATAGTCATGGAGAAGGTCACAATGGGCATCTATGCTAAATGGTTTATGGCCTTCTAATGCTAATCTCACAATCGGATCTCTTGCATTTTGTTTGCATAACCTAGAGAGAGAAAATAGACATGAGCTTGGGGATCTAGCAACCAATGGTCTAACAAGGGGTAAAAATTTCTTATTTAATGCTTTAAATTGTAGAAATGAACTATGTTACCATATAGCTCATGCTAGCAAATGACAACTGCAACTACCCAATAAACATCCTTGTAACGCTAATTCGTATAAATGGCTGCTCGTCAAATGGAGAGGATATGGTGATTGATATCAACAAACATAAACAAAGTACCTCCTCCAGTAGCGAGCACTCATTTTGTGAGTTCCCAGAAAATTTGTTACTACAAATGGATAATTGTGCATCAAACAATAAGAATAGTTATGTATTTGCATATCTCTCAGTTCTTGTTGCAGGGGGATTTCAAAACTGTGCATCTTGGATTCTTTATGGTGGATCATACACACGAGGATGTAGATGCAATGTTTGGTCGATATTCAGAAGCCTTGGAATAGAAATAGTATACACATTCCCACATTTGATGGAGATACCATGAACATTGGCATCATTAATTCTACCATCTCCATTATTACTCTTATAGGTTTCCAACTTTCAAAATTTTGTTGATGATACCTTTGTGATGGACCTGATGCCCTTGTTGTCCACTCAAAGCACTCCGGTTTTGGTTTTCTATGCAGGGAACTAGTCCAATCATACAATATAAAGTGCATCCAAAAACAGTTACTTGGATGCCCAAGGATGGTGGTATAGAGTTATGGAAGAAGGATGACCAAGGTAATTCATTGCTTCCAAGAGGATGTCATGAATTCTTGCCAATGGCTAGTTTTGTCAAAGATCATGAGTTAGTAATATCTAGAATAAAGGCTCATATGAGGTTTTGGGAGAACACATGAAAGTTTAAGATATTCCTTTGTACTTCAAGCATGCTATTGACTATTGAGATAATGCTATCAAAGATATTGAGAGTCATGTTAGTCAATCAAAGCAAAATTTGGTATTAAGATGAAAATTGGTTAGAATTTGAGAAATGGAATGAACATTGTTGTGGGCCACATGCTTTGAAACCAAAGGAAGATTTCAAGTTGTATATTGATGTGCAACATGGAGATTTCCTCTTGCTACATCCAAACGATAGCAACATCTATCCCATTTGGCTTGCAGTTGCTAAGTCAACTATTGAGGTGGATAGGACATCACCAAACTACCAAAAAAAATTCATCCATAGTGTTGGGCACCATGTGCAAAAAGGAAGGGTATGACTAATGTGGAGGTTTATCATGATTTTTGGAATAAGTATTAGATGGAGAATAAGGCAGACTGAAAGGTATGGGAACATGTTGATTCAATTGTTTGGGCATGGAAATCAAATGGACAAGTTCAACATAAAAGAGTGAAGATACCAAAGGTTGTGTATGAGAAAGCACGATCAAGCTTACCAATCACACACCTTTAGTCCACAAGCACATAAAGGGTGAGTAACAATGCAAAACCAAAGAGTTTCTCTTGTATGTTTGAGATGCGATGGGGCGAGCTCGTCTGGAAGGAGCCTTTCAGCATGCCTATGCAGTACGTGGAGCAATTGGTGCCTCCAGGTTTGCCTCGGCAACAACATAACCTTCGGCGCCTCAAGTGCTTCGCCGTGTCATCCGTGTCGACTGCCAAGAAAGATGCCGCTGAAACTACTCTCTACTTCCGCAGCATGGCCGACGGAAAGAACGTGCAGGCCATGACGTCCTGCCATGGCAAACCTTTCTGGAGGTGGCTCCCCAGCTGCCCTTACCGAACCACGGTGAACTCCATCGGCTGCGTCTGGAAGCCCAGGTTCGAGGCCCTCCGTGGTAATAGCCACCACTAACGCAGCCTCCGCAGCAGCATCACTCGCTCCTCTACCTAGCTAATAATTGCTCAATGGTACTCTGCGTCACAGGCCGCGGAGCGTTATAATTTATTAATTGGTGTTTACCTATAATGACATTCATATTTCCTTAAATGAGGTTTAGTTTTATTTATTATTTTTTTATTTTTTGTAGGTTGTATTTGATCTTTTGGCTCGAGAAGACCTTGCATTACATAGTCTAATAGTGCAACCCAAAACCAATACTTGAGATTAATTGTTGAAAGGAGTTCCATTAAAATACCGCCCATTTCTCTTTGGATTTATTACCAAAAGATAGAGTAACTAAGTCTAGCCGGTCCAACACACTTCTCATCATATACTATCATCAATGACCTTGTCAATATCAACATTCACCAAAAAATAATAATAATAGGTATTACTAATAGTCAAGTGGGGTAACCATATTCAAATCATAGATGTTATGCCTCATCACATGGCCAAGCTCAAAATCAAAATAGAATAAGCATACTAAAAATGATACTTCTCAACCCTATTATCCCTTCCTAGACTCATAACACTAGACAAACTTACTATAATAACAAATGTTGACCTTCGCAATTTCAATTTTTCCATAACATAAGATTTTTACCATTTTATCTAAAACACTCATTACATGTCTTCCTTGATTAATTTAGTACTTTGGAGCAAGGAATCCCTTGTAGTTACTTGAAGTCCTTTGAAGGCCAATTCTAGCTGCTCTTGTGGCTACCATGCTCTTTGAAGCTCTATGTTTAATAGAGATATCATTGCTTGTTCTTGCACCAATAGCATTATAGCTTTGCTGCTTATTTAGGGATGTTTGTTCTTCCAAGAATTTCTTTAAGGTTTGTATTTGGCTTCTCTTATTCTCTAAGATATATTTTAATTTTTATATTTATTGTGTCACTTATATGAGCTCCTTGGCCATCTAGCATTATGAGAGCCTAGCTGTAGGAGTGTATTTTTCTCTATCTTAAAGGGGTCATGTTAGCATATTTCAAGAATTTAATGATCCACTTCTAGATGAGAGAATAGAGATTGAAAAATGCATTGTATAGCTTGAATCAAGCACTTGGGCTTGGTATGGGAAGATGGTTGCATACTTGATTGCACGTGTTTTCAAAATACTCCAATTAAGAGAACCTTATACATCATACATGAAAGTGATGTGCTTCTAATCATTCTGGTTTATATAGATGACATACTGCTCACACTAGTCCTAATGAGACACATGTTGCTGATTTTGAGGCTGACTTGAATTCAAGTTTTCATATATCAAATTTGGGCTTATTGCATTATTATCTAGGAATTATGTTCAAGTAGTGATAGAAGTATTGCTTTGTGTTAAAGAAAGTATATCAAGACATCTTTACAAATATTTGTTCATGAAGACTACAATCCCATTGCTACTCTTATGGGGATAGATTCGAAGTTGAACCTTCATGATGTTAGAGACTACTTGGATATCTTTCTCTATCACCAAATTCTTGGATGATTTACATATGAATTATGAGGCCTAACATTTAATTCATAGGACTCTCAAAAATGAGTAAGTTTATGCATAGCCCAAGCGCCAAACATTGGCATAGAAACTAAAGTGTATATTTTTCCACTTGAGTAGTACTTGCACTTTGGACTCTTTTATCCCAAGGGGTGATTATTACCACTATATTTACACACCTTTTTAGATTATAATTACACACTTTTTAAGATTCTAGCTAGGATGATTGTTGTGACACTTGTGTATCCACAAGTGGGTTTTACTTTATGCTAGGCAACCCATGCATGTCATAGTTGAGCAAGAAGTAGCTCATTATGAATACTTCTCATTGAACCTGAGTATAAGTTAGCTTTCATAGCTTAGGTACCTTTTGGATGATGTGGACATTGGACAATAACCTTTCACCACCATTCACTAATAGTCAAAGCATAGTGATAGTTACACAAAATCTTGAAAAATGTTACATGCATGTACTAACTTTGAGGTGCATTATCATTATATCATGGAGAGACTCTCCGTTAAGAGAGATTGACTTAGCCAAAGTGCCAACACGGGACAATCTTGTCAATAATTTTTTTTCATCGTGAGAAGTTTGAAGCTTTTTGCAAATCCCTTACCTTACTGCCCTTTGGGGTGAGCTTGGCACTTCCCTATACATGAATGCTAGCTCTTGTTCATCACATCACTCCTAGGGAGAACTTGTTACCATATTTTAGTAGTGATGTGCATGGATAAACTTAGAATCACCAAGGCACTTTCTTTCCTTTCTAAGAAAATTTTTATCCCTCAAACTTGTATATATGCATATTCACTTTTGGGCAGACAGAATCTCGTAATCTTCTCTATTGATACTACTCATCAATACACTTTGTGTCATGCTCTCTTAAGCTTCTCTTTGTCTAAGAGTTGTGTGTGCATTCCTGTAGCCCTAAAGCCAATAGGGTTGAAGTTTGGCCTCTCAAGATCTAAAAACTCAAGAACAAAGTGAGACAAAGAGCAGAAGACTATTAGGAGCTTCAGCCAACTACATGTCAAATAGAAATTCAAAGAAAAGATCCAAGATAGAAGAAAATGGCCATAAGGAGAATGATATGAAGCTACCAAATCTAAGGGAGAAAAGGGCTAGAAGGAGGATGATATGAAGCTACCAAATCTAGGGGAGAAAAGACACCAAGACCTCTAATCTCTAATTGATAACACACTATATTTTGTCAAAAATACAACCAAAAGGCAACATTAGGGACCAATGCAAAAGTAAAAGAAAGATCCATGGGAGCATAAGAATACAATAAAGAGCATGCTGAGAAAATGCCCAAAAGTAGTGACATGCAAATGAATACAGAACAATTCAACCTCCACTATTCCAGAATCTGATAAAATTTCTATAAATTTGCTTCTAAAGCAAGGATATCCCACATTACCACAAAAGATTCACAAACATATCAACGAAATAGATGTGATGAAGATATGTGCACTCCAGCTAAATATATTTGACCTACATGATGATGGATCCATAATACCCCTAGCCTACCAATGAGTTAGGCTAATTGCTAAGTGGAAATTCAAGCTAGATGCACATATCAACAAAGAAACATAGCATAATTTATTTCCTTATGATGTATGGTCTAAATTAGGAAAAATAGAACTTGTATTCTTGATGCTCAAGTCTGACATTTTGGAGTTGGACCCTACTTGATGCTACGAAAATGTAACATTACGATGATGTGGAAAAATAATAGTATGTGCATTCAATATTTGTGTTGCCTAATTGAGAGGATGCAAGGAGGATAGTTCTTCTTAGTTGACCTTTCAAAGCTAAGACAAGCTATCACCTCAATATCAAACTAAGCCAAGAATGTGAAAACCTAGAATGAATGCTTCGACTAGCAAGATGACAAATGAGTTACTTCTATTGCAATAGCTACAAAATTATATGAAGCCAAGGAAGACAAGGCCACATTATAAAGAGAGGAGATAGAAGAAGAAACCTTGAAAATGGTACAAAATATATGGCATGACCTACTAGAGATGTGAAGAGCACCCTGCCACGGCACCATAAGAACAACGAACCAGCCAAGAGAGGCTGCAAAGCACACTTGCTAGCCATGAAAACCTACAAGAAAACTCTCCTTCTTCACTAAGAACCATTGCTCCAAAACACCCAAGTGAATGGCACACAAGAAATTGAGAGAAATTCTTCCATCCTCACCCTCTTCCTCTTCCTCACTCTCCATAAGAATGAGCATGAAGCACAAGAGAGGAAAGCAAGAATGAGAAAGATGAGAGTTGTGCCAAAATGGGAGAGAAAGAAATGAAGCGTGAGAGGATAAGATAAAGGAAGAGAGAGGGTGTAACCACCTCAACCTCCCACCTCCCCAAATCACTCGACAAGCCTCTTCCTTTTCTTTTCTTGATATTATAAAATTGAATTGCATACATTTAGGCTAAGATCTAGAGACCCTTCAATTTTTGGAATGAGACAAAAGGTGTTTAACCTTCCCTTTCTTTTCAACATTTTTTAATGTGAGCCTTTTGGACTACACATTTTACATTGCTTCATATATGATTTTTTTACAAGAGAGTACAAAAGAAAAGTGTTAGTTTGAAAATGATGTTTCCATGTTGAACACATTTTGGTGCCTTTATTTGGACATATTTCTTGGTTATCATTCCTCCCACGCTTAAGTGTGAAGCGTCCCTGCAAACAAACTTGAAGAAGAACCACGATCAGCACTTGAACCAATCTTCATCTTCATCATTGATATTTATTCTTTGTTTTCATGATTACCTTTTGTTTTCCTTGAAGGGGGAAAGAAATGGGACACACATCACATAGAAAGAAATTGCATAACTAGGTCGTATTTGCCTAGGTAGCAAGCACACTAAGTAATAGACACACATCATAAAGAAAGATAGGGTTTTTAAACAAATTTGCATACAAGGATGAGCATCACACTCAACATAGGCTAAAAGATAACCACCAATGAAGCACATAAGAAAACCCAAAAAGGATATAATAATAATAAAGCACACCCTTACGTAAGATTTTGCATTAGAGTTCTCCCACCCAATTGCTTTTGGAAAGGAAAAAGAGAGATGGGCTTTATTAAGGATATAAGTAAAAACAACAAAAGGTTGTGTATGTTTGAAAGAGTTAGATATTTCTTGGTGTGAAAAAGGGATTGAGAAGAATTGAAACAGGAGTACGTCAAATATTTATATAATTCTTCTTTTCCTTTCACCACCTAATGAAGGATAAGGTAAGAAAATGGTTCAAATATCTGAAATGCCACATGGAAAGATTGGAAGACAACTGGAGCTTTGAAACCGTATGGCGCAGAAAAGACGTGGGAAGATGGAGATGACAGAGACATTGGCTAGATGTGAGGATTCAAGAATGCGGAGGAGCTCGAGCCATATGCATATTAGGGATGATGCAAGGAGAGCCCAAAGAATGGCGGGGAGATCAGAGGATACGAGTTGTTATATGAGAAGTCCATGTCAGAGGGAGAGGAAGAGGAGAGGATAGTGGAGTAAGACGGGTGGAAGGAAGACTTTGGCTACTCCAAAGGGCAACGCCCCAGGCGTCCAGGAGGACGAACTCGCTATCATCTTTGATGGCAGTCGAGGCAGGCGACGGGTGCTTGGTGATGTGGCACTGGTCGTGCATCCTATCGCACTTCAACTGCACAGCCTAGATGGGCCCCGACTTGGGTGACCTGCAGCTCCCGATCGGTTGTACATGAGGGTGGTGGACCTATCACGGGAGGTGCAGAGGAAGGTGCTAGAAGGGAGTGGGGAGGAAGTGTTGTATGGGGTGGCGAGGTGTTGACAGAAAATAGCCGTCTCTTAATCTCTGGTGAGAGAGAGAGGGATGCACATAAAGGCTATAGAGATGAGAGCTATTATGGTAGCCATGGATTTTGAAAGGTGGAATGATGGGAAGGTTAAAGAGACTAGTGAAAACAAAAGGGTGCCATCTTCCTTGCCCTTCCTGCAGTAGCCAATGGAAGGACATCTTCTCTTTCTTTCTTCCAAGAAATTAGCATGCATTGTTGAAGATTTCTGAAACCTTTAATGGATCAACCTCAAAAAACTTTGTTTCTCACAAGCTCCATAGCCACCTCTTTCCCAGCTAGTGCACCAAATGAAGAGCACCCTGCCACGGCACCATAAGAACCACGAACTGGCCAAGAGAGGATGCAAGCACACTTGCTGGCCATGAAAAGCTGCAAGAAAACTCTCCTTCTTCACCAAGAACCATTGCTCCAAAACACACAAGTGAATGGCACACAAGAAATTGAGAGAAATTCTTCCATCCTCACCCTCTTCCTCTTCCTCACTCTCCATAAAAATGGGCATGAAGCACAAGAGAGGAAAACGAGAATGAGAAAGATGAGAGTTGTGCCAAAATGGGAGAGAAAGAAATGAAGCGTGAGAGGAGAAGATAAAGGAAGAGAGAGGGTGTAACCACCTCAACCTCCCACCTCCCCAAATCACCCGACAAGCCTCTTCCTTTTCTTTTCTTGATATTATAAAATTGAATTGCATACATTTAGGCTAAGATCTAAAGACCCTTCAATTTTTGGAATGAGACAAAAGGTGTTTGACCTTCCCTTTCTTTTCAACATTTTTTAATGTGAGCCTTTTGGACTACACATTTTACATTGCTTCATATTTGATTTTTTTACAAGAGATTACAAAAGCAAAGTGTTAGTTTGCAAAGGATGTTTCCATGTTGAGCACATTTTGGTGCCTTTATTTGCACATATTTCTTGGTTATCAAGATGGAGCACCAAGCTAAGATGGGTGCTAAAAGCTCTATAAGCTCAAGGATACTACCAAGGAAATTTCATACTCATGCCACCCAAGGGAGATTGACAGGAACTTCGATGCAAGTTACCAAGGATATGGAGCTAGAATCATCTAAACCTCAACAAAATGCGAGTGCTCAACCAAGAAGATGGTCATAAACTCTGACAAGCCTAAGAATGAAAAGGAAATGGTCATACATAAACCAAAGATCTTACCAACTTAAGATTCACATAGCATACACCTATTGCTATAGACATACATTTTAAAGGAAGAGAGATAAGAAGGTGGATTAGAATAATAAGAGTCTCAAGTCACTTCAAACCTTGAAAGGATCTCTATTGCTAGTCAAGCTTGTTTCAACTTTACTATTGAATTATTTGGATAGGTACTACCATTGAGTATCATTCCTATGGACAACATTGATTATTACTATAATCAAGGAGATCAAGAGGAGGAGGAGGAGGAAGAGCAAGAGGAGTAAGAGAAAAGCAATGTTGTAACTCTTTAGGCATCTATATACATTTTATCTATTGACTAGTCTGGAATAAGAAAATCTTGACTCACAACCTCAAACAACTACTTCGCTTCAACAATCACCATCTTCAATCCACCACTCCCCTCAACTTTAACTATTAGTGATTCATCTCTCACTTCTATAGCATCTACATCATCATTTATGATGACAAGGGATGCTCATTAATAACACCTCACTTCTACCTTTGCCATGATTTATTCCACTTTTAATCTAGCATTGTCTCTATTTTCACATGACTCTCACATTGTGTGAGCCTCTAGCTTTATTAGTAGACACCTGAATTGCCAACAACCATTTGTTCTAGGTCAACAATGGTTGTTTGTTATAGGTCAACAAGGGCTAACATTAAATATCAATTTTTTTTGTGGTTAGTTTGCTGCCACAACTGCCATCTCCATTGGCATGCATAGTAGTGGTATAAGGTTGGGTTCATAGTAGTCCATCCAAAACTAATGAAGTTGCATGTTTACAACCAAAGCATCCGAACAATTGTCAATGAATTTGAGACACTTAACTATATATTGAAGCAAAAATGGATCCTTGTAGACATTCTAACTAGCTCCCTAAGTATAAAATGGGTCTAATTGTTAGCACCTCACCCCATCATTGACCACATAGCCCTACAATCTCTTGCCTAAATGCCCCTATGATTAAAGGAGACATCTCTCATTTGGGCTAGCCACACATACTAGTATAGCCAATCTTAATCTTCCCTTGTCAATGCAGCTATTGGCTTGCCAAGTTTCCTAACACTACAATTAGTTTATTCCCATATAATCCATATACCCCCAATCACATCTAGCTAGGTACATGGTCCCTCTTGAGTAGAAGCTCATGATGTCAAACACTATAGGATAAAACAAGGGGAAGTAGGCCCTTCTCATTTGAGGAAATTTAGACTCACGTTTGGGCCTTTTAGTTTTAAAGAAAGAAAGGCTCTCAACTAAATCATCATGTAAAAATAGGGTTTTTTTAATTTTAATGTTTTATCTCATTTTAAACATTTTCAACATAAAAAATTTTAAGGTTTTTTTTGGGGGACAAGTTCATTGAGGCATAAAAAGAAAGAGGCTATGGAATGATTTAAGACACTAGGTAGTGACATTTTTTGTCGACCTTGTACATCCTTGCATTCTCTTGTTGTTTTCTTGAAATTCTTGAGTATTATATTAAAATTATCTCCCTCCATCAAGGTATCCATATCTTTTCCTTGAAACTCTCCAATACTTCAATGAAGTGTCTCTTATCCAAAAATTTTGCACACAATTTGCTATTCTCACTCTTATTTTTCATTCAACATCTTATTTTGCTTCAACTTCTATTTCAATGGTAGCTACACATATTTAGCATCTCTTCTCCTCTATCAGAGCAATTAGAATATATGACAATTTAGATATTGACAACCAGAGGTGGATTCCATGAGGGGTGCCTTGGGCTAGCACAACGTGAGGCTCTCTCGAGACTATCAAGAGAATTCCCCCTCGCATCATGTTGGTCCAAGGTGCTCTCATTTTATGCTAGCCTAGGGCCAACACAATGCGAAAATCTTGAGGACCTCCCCTCACATTATTAAGGTGTAGGTCAAGCACATAACAAAGGGGAGCCCACCATAGTGTGTTTGGAAAGTCTCCCAATGTCCATTTTGAGCATTTTTCGATCCCAATTAGGGGTTTTAGGTGCTTTGGACACAATGCCACCGTCAATTTTGCTCTATTCTCCACAAATGTTTTTCCTTTGGCACTAACAATTGATTTTTTTTATCAAGAATGGCATGAAAGTCCCATGGGGTGTCCAAAAACACTCAAAAAAAACACTAGGAGACCATTTATAAAGGAATTGGATGGTGGCCAATACAGTGCAATAATTCCATTCTAAATATTGTCTACAGTGGGCTCCTCCTTGCATTGTGCAAGCTTTAAACGTGTGCAACACAAGGGTTAGGCCTTGAAATTTTCAACTGCCTCTCCTCACATTGTGTGGATCCAATGGGCGAGGGAATACATAAAAATCTCGATGCCCTCCTTGCATTGTGCAGGTCTAGGCTGGCATTGTGTGGATCTTGGACACGAGGTGGACACTTAAATATATGTTTAGGTTCATCTCACTAAAGGCATATTCTTGTCACTTCTTGGGTCCAAAGTTGAAAGGTATTGCGTTCTTGCACTAACTATGGGTTTCACAAGGAACCTTGTCTATACTCTATCCTGATCATCTTCCTTTTCTCCTAATGGAATCTTGGTGCATGAATGCCTTGTGTGGACTGATTTCACAAACCTCCCTCCATGGCTAGTGGATAAAGTGGGTTTTGTTGTGTCTACTTTAGGTAAGGTCCTTTACTCTCCTACTCCAACAATGTCTTGGGGCCGCCTCCAACCATCTAGCCACACATGTATTCTATGGGATAAATACATTGAACCCCGTAAGTTTCTACAGTTGTAAGTACCAAGAGGAATGGAGGTGGTTCTCAATTCAAGTTCTTTGTTTTCCTAATTCTTGTTATTTATGCACGGAAAATGGCCATTTTTCCAAGAACTATTCTTCCAAGTCGACATGCCTAGCGCTTTGCAATCTTCAAGTGCTGGTGCTGAGACTGCATGGCTATTGACAAAGAGAACCAAAAATTTAGCAACTGAAGAGCAAGGGACGAGTCTAGCAAGGGGGCTCATACTCAACAAGAGCCTCCCAAGTCGATCAGGAAGGAAGCCAATGGTGGTTCATCTTTATAATCTTTGTAGAAAGGCTCACATCAAAGGAAGGAACCCCTCCCTCTAGCTAACAAACAAGGAAACAAAGAAAATTGGGACCCAAGATCTATCGTCGCAATGGCAAAGGTAAACCCGAGAAGTCCAATAAAAATACTTCTCTCAAAAAGTTGGCTAGAAATCCTCACGTGGATCAAAACTTTTATGCTCCATAATCATGAGCTAATGGCTAAAATACATCAGGTGTGATGAGAGGTTTGCTCTCTCCCCCAAAATTAAAAAAAATTCTTGGAATGTGCAAGGCTTTGCCTCACATATCAAGAAGCATATCATGTTTGGTTTAGTCAAGAGATACAAATCTCAAGTTATTAAATTGGATGAGGATGCATGCAAGTCCTTCAGTGTGAGCAGTTATACTACATTCTATGGTGTGGCTGCCAAAGGGAAAGGTGGTACTATGCTCTTAATTCATGATGAGTTTGCTCCTACTCTCATATTCTTTACGAGTGATAGCAATAGTCTAGGAGTTAAGGTTTCAATCACACAAGAGGAGTTTCTTGTGTGCTTGGTGTATGCATCCAATTTATGTGCAAGCAGATCAAAGCAATAGATTTTTCTATAACAACACCTATGGGGAAATAATGTAGTATTTGGAGGGGATTGGAATATGACCTATAGGGAAGTGGATTGCTCACATGGTTCTGGATCCATGCTAATTGAAGAGAGAGAGAATTGGAAGTTGTTCTTGTCAACTTGTGACCTTAAGGACCTAGCACAACCACCACATTAGGTCTACTCGAAGAGGTGCAAGACCGGATAGATTTTACTCCACTCAGGGAACATGGTGGATTGGGGGGAAAATGAGGTATCAAGAACTCTAGGATATTGTTACATCCAACCACATCCCTATTTTAATCACCTTCAGAATGATCCTCCTCATTGGTAGCCCTAAAGGTCCCCCCCCTCCTTCAAGACAAACATTTCCTTTCTTGAGGACAAGTTATTTATGTCCAAGATCTCTAGGGCTTGGGAGGAAGCTAGGGATTCTTCCCTTTCTTTGGGTTACATATGGCAAAAATGCTAGGCAACCCTCATTGATCTAATTAAATCCCATGGCAAATACAAACTAGCCAGCAAGAGGCTTGTCTCTCAAGTGATTAACTAGGCAAGATTAGCTATCTTGGAAGCCCTCAACGAATACCCTAATGATGCTATCATGCATTGTTATCCCAAAGACATCAATGATTTCATCAAAAAGTTAAACGAAGGAGCAGTGCAAGTAGCAATAAGTGCAAGTAAGAGGTCAATGGGAGGTCTTGGGTGACATCCCCGATGAGTTTTATTTTATCAAGCTAAAAGCCAAGAAAAAGGAGAAGCCAATTACATGTGTTGAGGATAGAGCTAGTAACCTAGTGTATGAAGAAAGGCATATTGCTCAAGTGTTTAGAGACCATCTAGGATCAATAGTGAGCCACAAACCTCCGTGTGTCCCTCACTTTGAACAAAGGCTCCAATCCTTCTTAGGGGATGTGGTATCCCTTATCCCAACTAAGTAAGCAAGTGCTGTTATTGAACAAACCATTCTCCCTAGAGTAAGTCAAGGACTTTGTCTTCCAACTTCAAAGCTAGTAAGTCCCCTAGAGCTAATGGGCTTCTTGTTAAGGTCTTCCAAAAAATCTAGCTCGTCTATGGTGTTGTCTATGGTGCAGACCTTGTGGCCTTACTTAATTATGTAAGAGCCTTTGGTGTCATACCTACTGAAATGAACTTAAGGGTAATAAAACTTATCCCTAAGGCTTAGGATCACTCCAAACCAACAAACTAGCACCCACTAACTATGCTTAACTTCTCAAATAAAGTACTAGCTAAATCCCTAGCATTTCAAGTGAAGAATCTTTTCACCAAAATCATCCATCCACAGCAATTTGGTTTTGTACAAGGGAGGCACATCCACGACGCGGTGTTGAACAAGATCTTTTCCATAGATTTGGCACTTAGTAGTCTTCTGATTTCATTCTCATAAACATGGATTGGGATAATGCCTATGATTAGGTGAACAAGGCCTTTATTCTCTCAGTTCTCACTTCATTAAAGTTTGGGCATGTTTTATCAATATGGAAGCATCACTTTTCAAAGAGGCTTTAGCAACCATCAATGTCAATGGACATTTTACCACTCCATTTGCTCTATTAAGGTCAATCAGGTAGGCTTGGCCTTTGGCATCCTTGCTATTTACCCTAATAATGGACCCCCTCTTGCTTTGGGGGGGGGGGAGGGGGAAGATTCAAACTAGGGCCCTACTTGATGTTTCTCAAACCTCTATCCAATTTTTGGCAATTGATAACGCCTCTATCATTGAAGCTGATAAGGAATTTATGCAGAGTTTTCTAAACTGTTTACATCAAAGGCCAATTTTGCTAAGTCAGAGATGTTCTTTCTACCTTGGAAGGATCTTGATAATTGTGTTGTGAAACTTGGCTTCCAAGTAACAAAGCCTGGTGAAATGGTTAGGCATTTAGGGGCTCCCATTAGCATCAGAGTCATTATGAAGTAGCGCTTAAACTAGTTTTCAAGTACATTTTAGGCTAAGATGAAGGGATTTTTGGATGCTCCATTCTCCTTAGCAAGCAAGGCAAGAATCGTCAAGAATATGTCCTCTATGATGGTCTATGTGGGATCTCTCTTGCCCTTCAGCCAACCAACATGGGGGAAGATAGAAAAGGTTATCATGGACTTTCTATGGCCTCATTAGGATAGAAAGTCCCTGCCACAAATAAGTTGGAATGTGCTCGTTGAAGATAGAAGGATGGAAGGTGTTGATCTAGAGAACCTAGCTCTCAAATCACAAGCTCTTATAGCTAAACTCACAAGGAGATTGAATGATGGTGAGTAGCCATGGATGATCATACTTCATAATTGGATTGTTACATCCACAATCTGTGGCATGACTTGGAATGAGGCTGATTGGTTGGATCTCTTATCTAGAGTGCAAGCTTATATCAGGGTCCCACAATCTGATGTTGCACAAGCATTGATTTCCATTTGGCAAAAGATGATAAAAAGCAATGCTTCATGGATCTTAAGGGGAGTGAGAGAAGGTGACTTATCACTAGGATGCAACATTTGGATCTCTCCCTTTTCCTTTGATCCGAAGGTGGCCGCGCCTTTCAAGGATCCTAAATTGTCCAAGGCAATTCCTAACAAAAGGCCTAATGACCTGGGCAGACTTATGGGACCTTGACCTATCGCATTTGTCGAATCTTCAGGAGGTTGGTGGCATGAATGATAGAGAAGTTAGTAGGCTTGAGCTTGTACTCCAACAAAGGAGATATAGAATTTCCTTGAGAGTTGTTGATTCTCCTCTGAAAGACTAGTCTCTCCTATAAGAAAGCGGATGTGGTCACGTCACTCTTGGAGAGACTACAAGGCCCCTTCACTTGCAATTCTGATGAACATGTAGACACATTGAAGGAAAGAATTTCCCTTAGCTAAGTTGTCTATGTTGACGAGAAGGGTCAAGAGGCTCAGGAGGTCCACCCCATCCTACAATATCAATTTTATGCATCGGCGTTTGATGTTAAAAGAGAGTACCTCTGCGGACAAGGTTGAGCAAGAATGTCATCATTGTGCCCTCTATGTGGCAAAGTTGAGGAATCAAAGAAACGTCTATTTTGGGACTATGTGAAGGAAGTTCCCTTGTGGGTGTTGAGAAATATGCAATCACACCCATGTGACAACCTCTTTGTATGGAGCAATAGAGCAAGATTCAAACAGTTTACTAGAGAGGATGCCTAAATCCCATAAGCACATTGGAGAAAAAGGGAACCATCATGAGCCTATAAAGTGATGTACCTTCTTATCAATCAATGATGGAATACAACTGTACTTTGTCCTTTCACTCATAGTCAGTGTCATACTCAAGATTGTGTTTATGAGTCCAAGCTTCCATCTTGGAACCTAATTCACTTGAGTAACGGTTGGTCTATCTAATCTATGCTATCATGAACATTGTCTTTGTGTTCCATCCGCCATAGCCATGCTCTAGATCCATGCGTTTCAACATGGTACCAAAGCCATGGTGAGCATGGCTAAGCTCAACTCAACTCCTCTCTCCACTCTCTTAGTCTATCTCAACCTCAGTCCAACTCAGTGGTAGCTCATGACTTCATATTCAACTTCATTTTCATTTTCAACCTTAGGGTAGCCACCATAGCCAACCTGCACCCTATCACAGTGGAGATCTTGGATCTCTCAAAATAAGCCATATCAACTCATGATTTCTTCCGTGGACCTCCTTCTCTGCTCAAGGTGCTCCCTGTTGTCACATAAAATCATGACATTGCTTCTTCCTCTGCCTGGCATTGTGGATTTTTTAGCTCGTTGCTAGATTTGCGCCCTATCCCAGTCATACAGCTTCCACCACTCACACACACCACCACAATTCATTCTACAACCATAGGAGATTTGAAGCTTGTTATGTAAGCTTCTCCCCCACCAAATATTGTGGCAAATGCTTTACTATAGCTGTTGTAATCAGCAAAAAAATAGCCGCCTCCTGCAAACCCTAAAGGGCAGCCATAGCTTTTGAGCTCAAGCTCATAAGACTCTTCAATTTCTCACTCCTTTGGGCTCAACCAACCCTCTGCAATTTTGATTCACTCTGATCTATCAGTTTCCAATTCAAATCAACAAGGGAAGCAAGAAACCAAACTCATTTTCAACATCAGGCTCATATTTTACCTTAATCTCTTACTTTCTTCAACGCTCAAGCTTGCCAATGCCACTCTAATCTACTATAACACTCTTTCTAAGCTGAATCCCAGCTCAGTTTCCAGCAAGCATTCAACTGATTTACCAGCAAGAAGGGGACTCAAGTTACAAGACAAGCTCATCATTAAGCTTGACATCTAATATCTCTTGATACTAACCTAGTGTTTTTTTTTGGCACTTGTGCTTTTTAGCACATTCAAGATCATCTGGGTTGGTTATTCTCAGTCATTTGAAGTTGATTTCCTATCATGAAATGCCAAGAATGAAGAATTTTAAATGGATGCTTCTCATGAAGAGTAACATGACTCATGCTACTCATCTATACTACATGGAAGAATTGTTTGTTCCACTTGTAGGGATGGATAGACTTACTTGTTCTAAAGTGCAATCAATGATCTTATTTGAAGATTTTGCAGACATTCCAGTGACCTTGGCCATTATGAAAAAACCGAAGATTGTAACATATTTGCTTGAGGGGGACATGGACATGAAGACTAATGCAAGCAAAGTGAAGACTAATACAAGCAAAGTCAATGAAGAAAAAGACCAAAAATACCATAAAGAAGAAGACAAAGTCAATGAAGACTAGAAAGACCATAATGAAGAAGAAGACCAAACCGACCAGAAAGAAAAAGACGAAGAAAATGAAGACCACGAAGATAAAAAGAGCATTAAAGAAAGCAAAATGGACTACATCAAAGAAGAAGACAAAGAAAAGAAGATATGTTATGCCTACCATGGCATATCTGATGAAGAAAACCACAAGGGCCTGTCGGTCCTTGTCTCTACTTTTCACTAGAACTTTTTATTGTATGTACTTTCCATTAATGCTCCTGACATATGCCTTGTAAAACCCCTCGTGTAAGCCTATCCATGAAAACCTCTACACACTTAGTGAGGCCTTGTAACAGCCCCTGGATGTTAGCCATGTTTTTTAGTACCCACACTTAGCCTTTTCTACGATAGCCTCAAGGAATGATTACCATGTTTGTGGCATACCCACACTTAGCAAGGTTCTACTCATGGAAGTCTCTGTACACTTAGTGCTTTCTTTTACGGTTGTGATTGAGGAGGGGTGTTAAGAAATATGCAATCACACCCATGTGACAGCCTCTTTATATGGAGCAATAGGGCAAGACTCAAACAGTTTA
The DNA here is from genome assembly GCF_053477565.2 of Lygodium microphyllum. NCBI lineage: Eukaryota > Viridiplantae > Streptophyta > Polypodiopsida > Schizaeales > Lygodiaceae > Lygodium > Lygodium microphyllum. The sequence continues at coordinate 44,731,151 of NC_141153.1, read as the reverse complement.
CTAGAGAGGATGCATGAATCCCATAAGCACAGTGGAGAAAAAGGGAACCATCATGAGCCTATAAAGTGGTGTACCTTCTTATTATTCAATGATGGAATACAACTGTACTTTGTCTTTTCAGTCATAGTTAGTGTCATACTCAAGATTTTGTTTATGAGTCCAAGCTTCCATCTTGGAACCTAATTCACTTGAGTAATAGTTGGTCTATCTAATCTATTTCATCATGAATATTGTCTTTGTGTTCCATCTGCCATAGCCATGCTCTAGATCCATGCATTTCAACAATGGGAAGCAGCAAGAGCATGGTTATGGCAAGCTAATTTGCATGATGATTTTCACCCTCTTTGGGGGATCATGCAAAGTTTGATGAGAGCTATTGGCAGCTAATAAGTCTACTTTGTGGTATTGTAATCAATTTTATATGGTCTAGAAGGAATAGGGTGGTCTTCAGAAGTGTGAGCAAGCTTAGTGTTGACATGAGTGATAGGAGATTCTCTTAGTGCTAAGTTCTCTTAAAAGTAAAGGATGGGTATTCAAACTTTTTTTCAGGAAGTTTTTCCATAGGGCTTAGGCCTCATTGCATCTTAAGGATGTTGTAATTTTTCCATTTACCTATTTTAATATTAACTAAACATTATTAAAAACTTCATACCTTACATGTCTCAAAGCTTTTTTGTTACCTTACAAGACCCTAATATTTCTTTAGAAGTAGAAGACAAAGGACAAGGTTTATTTTTCTTACTTAAGGGTTCACACTCATAATCAACCTACTTGTTAGGATACTGTATGTCTCTTTGATATTGATCTAGCCATCTTATTAGACATCTATGTGGAGCAAGCTGACATGGAAGTGATACACATCTCTCTTGTACCTCTTTGATGATGATTAGGTCATGTCCATCTCCCTTTGCGATGTTGATTCGGCCCAAGCCATCCTCCCAAGCTTCTCTATTTTTTTTAATTTGCTTCTAAGAAATGAGAATACCTCAAATAAGAATGTGTCAAAACATAACATGTCAAAGATAGCTCAAGCCTTGGCATGGTATTTTGGCTCAAGTTTTGATTAAAAGAAAGTGTGTTATTATTTCAAATTGATCTAGATATGAACCATCAAATTCCAAGTAGTCTATTTTAGGTGTATTGACCTTTAGACTCTTAATTAAGGGTAACTGATAACTTAAAAGTTTCATTAATTCATGCATTTCGAGAAAAAAATAGAAATTTCAGGTAAACTAAATTTATGTTATTTTCAATTATTTTTGAATTACCTCACCCTAGTTGAGCTAGAATTTCTTATAAGGCCCAACCTTTAAGTCCAAATTTCCCCTAGTTCCCACATGGGAAAATGTTAAAAACTTCTTATGTTCATTATGACGCACACTCATAACCTGATTTCAATGCCATACTCACCACCTAGTTACTATCTTCTAGCATCTCCTATAACTAATGTTGTAGTCCTCATTATGGCATCATTGCCATCATCCACATGCATCGCTCCAATATATCTACACATCAATCCTCACGATCATTTCTTTGTCTTACTATTGGGCTCCATAGCTACATGTCTTCTCCTTATCTCTTACTCAACCACTCTTAGTCTCCTTGATTCTCATTGGTCTAGAGCTCTCAGCGTCCTCTTCTTTCTATTCCTTCTTTCTTACCAAATTTGATCCCCTACCATAACATCTACATTTCCTTCCTTTGTCATCTTATTTTATCCCTTCTCATCTCCATCATGTTTTTTCTCAAATGCTAACTCAATCACAACCATCTAGTTCAATTTTTTTCTGTCACAAATCTTATTTATCCATTTGTCAACTTCCTTTTGAGTTCGAACATAGCATTTGCATATCTCAAACTAAAGTTAGGTCACAATAATCATGTTCAAATCCTTATTTTACACACACCTATCCCAATTTTCGACAACATGCAAACATGAGACAATTTGACATTTACAACTACAAAAGAGGAACATCCCATTAGCCACTTGTCATCCTCACCATCCCTCTATTTTGGATTTGACAAGGAAGATGCAATCATTGATGTTTTTCTTTTGGATTATATTATCTTGGAGTCCTCACCAAATACTATTAAGGCTCCATAATTAGCACATGGTTCTATGGATCAAATAGAGGTGAAACCTTGTAAAACCAATTACAATGGGTGTCACATGCCTTGGCCAATGACCCGCATAAAATTAATCTAATCAATACTTACCCACTATTACAACCAAAGGAGATGCTTCATCCTTAATCAGTTATCATTAAATGTGCATGGCTTGCATGGTATGGATGCACCCCATAGCCATGATGATTGATTCTCCCATGGCTTGATCAAAGCACCACTTTTAATGATTATAGCATGAAATTTCTCCTACTTTACTATGACATAAGGACAAGCCACCAAGTCAAATCTATCACAAAGAGTTTCTTTAATGTCAAGTAAAACGTGCCTGGTTTTTTTCAATAATTTAGGTCTCCTAATCATCTCTCTAGTGGAAGCACTCTCAATTACATTGGTTTGCAACAATCACTACTAAGTGCCTATACTTTGGTCACTATCTCTTGACCTTTCTATCTTGGTTCCACAATCCTACTCACAATTATCACCTATTCTTATCCACATGGTCTTGTTTCATCACTTTAAATTCCTCTCACCACAATATCTTCATACATAATACATGTGGAAAATTATTCTCTTACATAGCATATAAGGTTGATTCTTATCATCCGGACCAATAAACAAGTTGCAAAAGAAGACATCTTTCTTGATAGACAATCTTGTTCCAATCACATATCAATCTCACAACATGTAGCCACATGTAAGAAAAGAATCAATAAGAACAAAAAAAACACAAAGGGAGGTGTCAACCAGGATACATTTGTCCCAAAGCAAGTACTTTACAAATCCATCCTCCCCATAAGAGCATTTTCCATCTAATATACCTCTTCCTTTCATCTTTCAACTATCATAACTACCCTCGTAATAGCCCTCTAGGTGAAGAGACTCTATCTTTTAAGGGATGTTTCAATTACCATAGCTTCTCTAGTATACGTTCCATATGCTATTAGATAAATCCGTCTTTAGTATGAAGCATTGTGCTTCAACTTTGAAGATAGCCTACGAGACAAATATATTTAATTGGTTGAGGTCCCAAGCTCACAAATTCTTGTTATTGGAAAGTACAATTTTTTCCTAATAATTAGGCCCAAGGTGTTTTGGAGCCAATAATTTTCTGGCAGTTTTAATCAAAGAGCATCTTCTTCCAAGTCTATCCTCATGTGCTAAAAACCCCCATCCTCCCAACACAAGTGATCCATGCCTATTGGTGCCAAGCACCTATTCTTCCCATATTTACCCCAGAGAAAATTGCCAACAAAGGAGTCCTTGGCAACAAAGGAGTCCTAAGTTTTGATCAACTTTGTTGTTCCAACTAACTAGAGGTAGGTATAATCTAATGGCTAGATATATAGTTCCCCTATGCAATACCTTCCTCTTCTAGCCTATGTCTAGGAGCATCTCCTCTATTGCACTAATTAAGTAGGATTTGTGAAAATTAATGCGAGCTACCTTATCAAGAGGGTTAAAACATGTGCCGTGCTGCTAAACATTTCCCTTGCTTACTTTAAGCATCATTAATTTCCTCGATTCCTTCTATTTTCCCATTCTAAGTCATTTTGTCAATGAAGTAGAATAGTGGGTGAGTAGCAATTGCGAACAAGAGGGGCCTTAGCGAGCATCCTTGCCTAACTCCCCTTTGTACTATGAAGAATGGTTGGAGCAAGAAGCCATCCAATGTGACAAAACGCCTACACATTTCCAACAAGGGTGGAGACAATATTCGAAACTTTTCCTACAAAACCCATCTTTTCCATCACCAACCTAAGATACTTCTAGTAAACAAAATCAAAGGTTTTTCAAGGCTAATTAAGCAAGAAAACATATCTCAACCAAGAAATTGATGCCCATTTTGAGGCCATTATAACATTAAGTACATTGTCCCATAAAGGACCTGCCCTTAATAAATCCATATTGGGAGGGATGAATGTGGCGGTGCATAATGGGAGCAAGCCTATGGACTAAGGCTCTCATGAGAGGCTTGTGGAAAACTCCCATCAAAGAGATGGGCTTCCAATGGCTAAGCATACTAGCTTAAGATTTCTCCGCATGCCCATTCTGGTGGTTGTTGTTAGATGTGTCTCTCTCAAAACCTTTATCACCCTTCTCGAGTATTTCATGGTCCTTGAGCCGCATGCTCTCCCTTCCATCTTCACTTTGCTCCAATCCTTCAGCAAAGCAATGGGCTATACAATAAGCACCTTTGGTATCCAATCTCCTACATCCTTGAGCTGCTCTACACCACCACCATTTGAATTTTAGCATTGATCACAAGGTATTCTTGGTCCAGTCGCTGCTCCAATCCTTCAACAAAGCAATGGGCTATGCAATAAGCACCTTTGGTATCCAATCTCCTACATCCTTGAGCTGCTCTACACCACCACCATTTGAATTTTAGCATTGATCACAAGGTATTCTTGGTCCAGTCGATCAACCGGCACCTTATTGATGCTAGTGAAGACATAATAAGAACGACCAATACTAGCCTTTGGTATCGAGGCTTTGCTCCAGAAGTTCTGAATCTGAGGCAGCAACATGTTCCATGTATTTGCTAGAATTTCCTTCTATTTTGGTTTATAGATCTTTCCCTTTTAATGACTGACCATTTGCCAACCCCCATCTTCATTACTATTTCTGGCATCACTTCTTCCAGCCCCAACTTCCATGCTTTTATGGCCCTTGATAACATCAAACCAGCTCCCCTTGTTAGGCTGTGTTTTTGCTTTTTCATGCTCTTCCTTTAAATTCAGGCACTCCATACATTAATGGTCCCAAAGGGCACAATTGAAGCAAGTACTTGAAAAGTTGCTCCATGTGAGCCTAAATTTAAGCCCTCCAATGTACGGAACGTCAATGTCAAGTAACTCAAGCTTCTCAACTTTTATGTCCCTAAGCATGCAAAGTCTACCTCTGAATGGCCTAACCAAGGAGGTACACATAATGGTTTCCCAAGCCATTTGACAATATCTAAAAACAAATTCCATGGATAGGCAGTCAAATTAGATACCTCCACTCGTGTCAAGAGAGGTACTCTTTTTTAAGGAAATCATGACCAAGCTCAACATGACATATATCAAATCCAAGTCCCAAAAACACACTCCTTGTGTCAATACTTTCTACACCATCTCCCTTTTACCAAACACCACCTCAAAGAACGTGTGCACCATAAATATCTGATGGTAGCTCCAACTTCTTTAAGAATAACATTAAATAAGGAGGTGGCTTACATGGGCTTCAAAGGCTTACCAATGAAAAAGACCAGCATGGCCTTAGAGCTAAAACACAATCCATTAGCACAAACTTTATCAACATTTGGTCTGACTTTTTTTCAAGCCCCTTCAATCTTCTCTTCTATGTTTTTATTGGTGTAGTTTACCAAATTAGAGATTATTTGCAAGTTTGCTTCAATATGAAATTAGTTGTCTTATTCAACCTTATTCATTTGAACCTTCAAATCCTACTTTTACTATAGTTGTTCAATTGATTCGCTATCACTTTCATTAACCACCACTAGTTTTTCTCCTTTGATATTGTCAACACTCCTAGAATCTTCTCCATTGAGCTAGCGAGTGCACTTCTTATTTGATGTTAAACTTAAGCATTTCCACATCTCCTTTTTCCTTACTCGCCTATTCACAAAATCTCGCTTGCCAATTCCCATGCAAAGTATTGCATGAGAAGGCTTGGCCACACAAACAACAAGAACTATATGGCCTTTAAGGTCTTGCTTTATCGCGTGAAATAAAACCACTCCACACTCATCCTTCACTTGACTATTCTTAAAATGGCAATTTATGTATATAAAATGTTTAAAAGCCTTTGGGCAATATATTGATACATCCAAGAGGTTAGTTCTTCCTCTAGTATAGAATGAGGGTGTACATTAACTTGCACTCCAAGTTAATGTAATCTCTTCTAGAATGTAGTGTGTGAATGTGCACCACATGCATGGTGGATGTTACATGTGCACATCCTCACACATGTACATATGTCTCATGCACAAACATGTGCATACAAACATTCCTTTTACCCTTCAAAATTACCTTCACATGGTTTTGTTTTTATTTTTGCTTCACACGATTTTTGTGGCAGAAGCAACCCCCTTACATGGCATCAATAACATTGCATTCTTGCATAGAGATGGAAACACAAACCCTCACTATATGCTAAAATTCACTTATCCTACTCTTGCAAGACCTTTGGCAACCACCTGATGCTTAATTTTATGGTTTTCAATGTGTTTTTATAGTCTACCTTCTACATTCCTTTTAAGGTTCCTAGTACATTTTATTAAGAAAGTTGAAAACTTAACTAAAAGGACCAATTTAAAATTCACTTTGAAAGTTACTATTGCTTTCAATGTGGCAATCAACTTGGGTGGTAATGATTACATCGTTGAAATTATAGTAAAGACAAATATTTGCATATTCTACACCACCATATTTTGCCAACATCATACTTCAACCTTCCTAAGGAAATCACCCAATTCAAACTATTAGTCAAGATTATTAGCAATTTGACAAGTGACTTTTAAAATTCCAAAATATTCATGGCTTCTTTGATGCAATGGTAAGAGGGACTTAAAAATTAGAGACAAATGGCAAATTTTGCCTCACATTAGTTGCCCCTATAGAATTTTGAATACTACAAAAAGCACACACAAAGAGGGATATGACCAAGTTGCATTTTATTGCTTGTAACCAAAATAAGGGCTTAAACAAGGACAAGTAGAAACAAATGATATAGAAGATTTTGTTTTGTTTGTTTTGCAAGTTGATTATGCACAAGTAGTTGCCCAAGTGCTATTAGAAGGCCAAACCCTTACACCCTTGCTTACATTGGAGAAGTTCATTTATTTCCACTTCCTTCAATTTTGATAGCTCTAAGAATACTAGCATTGAGTTGGCGAGGGTAGATACCAAGCACCCCATTGACGGGCCCAAGCAGTCCAAGAAAAAGGGGCTAACCCTGACCCTCACGTGGTAAAATGCCTTATCCCAACACGTTCCACAAAAAGAGTGTCATGCTCACCTTGAATATCACTTCATAGGAGGTGTATGTCCCCTCGAGCTACCCATTGGACCCTAATACTAATGGTAGCCCATTCTAGTAAAGCTAACCGTTTGGTGATATCGCAAGAACCAAGCTTTTTGGCACAAGGATATCATGCATCCAAGATATGTCATCATTTCCCATGATATAGAAAGCAAGAAGGCTATAATGTTATGACAAAAATATATGTTGCTTATCATGCACCCTATAATAATGTTACTAGTAATGCATGTCACATCGTAACCTAAGTGTTAAAAGTCTCCATAAACAACATATGTTGTTAGCTAAAAGATACAAAGGGCAAGGCACACCTACAGTTTCCCCAACAACAATATCTCAATCTACTTTGGAGACCATTCTTGCTATCAATTGGACTATTTTACCGAAAAACACTATTTATGCTCACACTCGCTAACACCATTCAATGAGAAGGGAACAAAGACACAGAATTCACAAAGCTATTATCCTATTGAGTGCAATTTAGAATTTTACATACACTCATTGTACCTAATCAAGTGAAATCAGGTATAAGGAGAGCTATTATTGCAGGTAACAAGATTTGCTTCATGCATAACTGCAAATGAGATACTCAATGATGAGCTAAATACTCAATGATGAGATAAATTTGTTCGTGCTCAAGTGCCCTTTATGAGATCATTTTTTATCTTAATTGAAGCTCCTAATCATGAGGACAAACTAGGGTTCTAATTGAGTATATTATGAATAGATTTTATTTGGATAGAGGGCATCTAAAATGCAGCACTAGAGTTTATGTTAAGGTTGTTTTTCGTTTTGGTATGGCCATTCATGATACCGCTGCAATAGGGTTCCAAAGAATTAGCACACATCAAAGTTGAGATCTCTCATCATCAACAGCAGAACTCCAAGAGGAGCTACAAGAAGATACAACATTACTACAATTTGAGAGAGTGTATTGGATCAGAGAGGCTGGTGAAATTTCAATTGCTTACAAGATATGTCGCTTGTGCAGGCACAGGCCTCAGTATGCATCCTGCTTCTTTCAAAAGCAAATTCACAAGTTCGAATGCTACTGCTCAATCATGTTCTCTTCCAATTTCTTACTGCTGCAGGTGAGGAGATCGGAATCACGATAAGCACCCACTGTCAACGAAGATGCTAGTTTGAATTCATAGGGTCCATCTTTCACTCCCCAAACCTGATCACTCTCAAATAGTCAGAAAAATAGAAGAAGCAGAAGTCTATCAGTTTTTCAGACAGACGAGTCAATCGACAAAACAGGAACCTGGTTTCCCTCGTCATCGTATCCTCGGTCCCAGGGGTGAACTTCACCATTTCTGTATATGGTAAGTTCTGATGTACAATGTGTTGCTCCATTCTAGAAAAATCAGCAACCATGGAGATTTAGGATGTGTCAGTATGGAACATGGTCAGTCGTTAAAACATATTGTCATAGGATTGTTAAAGCAGTTTACAGCATTATTAAAGATTCAATAAGTGCAGTAATGAAGTTGTAACGAACAACATTTAAGAAGCTGTAATGTGTGGTTGAAGTGGCCAAACAATACTTCAGAATCAATCAAGGGATAGCTACAGAATGCAACTGCTTCTTTGATTTCTGTATTATTACTCATGGGAAATGACCATCAGCTGGGGCAAGCCAATCAACCTGAGAATCGATTCCAACCTCATTACTTAAACAGATGTGTGTGTTAATCATGCATGTACAGAACCTAAGCATACTTACCCATGAGTTTGGAAAACCGCCAGGAGGAGTCGATCCTTCATAAAGACACTTTTGACCATGCTTACAACGAGACAAATAGACCGTAGCCAGATGCTCAGCAATATCCTGTAAAGTGATGCAGAGTGAGAAACAGCAGAGCAAAGTAAAATCTATATATGCTGACCACACTTGCAACAATAGAATAAACCGTAGTGAGACATTCAACCATATCCTGGAAACTAAGGTACTTACAGCAAGTATATTCATTAGATAGAGTGATAAAGACTAGAGGATGTAGTAGAGAGTCTCATGGCATGGGGATTCAGGACAGGGACAGGGAGTGCACAAACACGGGCAAACATTAGGGGTGGTAATTACAAGCGCACAAAATACTAACACATCTTTTTAAACTCTAGAAGTTGGAATTTGTACTTCGAGAGCATTGTATTACCAAAATACAGTGTATATAACTAAACACAATGAAAAGCCAAAATGAAAATGCAAAACTTAAGAGCTTAAATCAGAGAAGCAGGCAAGGCTGAGATGCAAGAGCTAAATATTATTGAGATTCCATAGATCTTCAGCTGATCACGAGTATATACTGAAAGTCTTCTCCAGGACCCTTACCTCCTTGCCACTTCACAAAGCAAATGGCTTTCAAAATCATATTCTTACCAGGCATGTACAAATTTGACTAACAAAAACCAACAAGGCACGTCCTCTTCTTTGAGGTGATGAAAGCTAGAAGCTCTATAGCTCTTCAAACAGGAGGGGCTCAAAACAGTGACTTCCTAAACCAAGAATGCAAATAGCCTACTGTCATAGCTCAAGGCCATCTTCTTGCATTGTAAAGCTGTCCCAATCTTAAATCGACCTCCTGTTCAGTTGGGGAGGTACATGAGTGAGGGAATGACTTGAAAGCAAGTTGTTTTCTGTTTTTGCACCTTGTGTTGGGATCAACCACTACCACTCTATGCAAGATGATTCTCCAAGCAGCCTGAACATTTCCCTGAAATTCTGGATTGAATACAACTGCAGCTACATGGACTAGAGAGTAATAGTCATTCATGCACCAAATCATGGATGGAAAATTATCTTTCTCCATGGACTAAAAGCCTCAGAATCACTGGATCATCCAATACATGGACTCGTCTACTTTCCTGATAAATGGATCCATTGCTCCCACAAGACTCAAAAACACACAAATTGGAATGCACCATTGCATCAATGCACAGAGAAGCTTTCCAAAATATCTTTTCTGTTGGGAATAAAGGGCCACCATGCCTTTTATATATGCATGGGCGTCAACCCTTAGCACTTGTACTTGTGTATGTGCGCCAGTTTGGCAATTCACGTTTTTTTTGGGGTAGAAATCACTTTTTTTTTTTAAGGTTCATCCTTTTGGGAAAATTTGTGGCCCTGTCATGCTTTGCTAAGCACAGATTGAAGAATCTCAGAGATTGTGCATGCATTTACTCTTGGAATTTGGGGCTTCTAATTATGCTCGGAGATTTTACTCGTCTAAGTAAAGTTGGTGAAATTTGCACACATTTGGGTCTCAAAAATTGGGATTTTTCATGTATTTGTAAAAATTGCACAATGACAAATACAATTTCTTGAAACTTTGACATGTTCGACCCTGCGCAATTTGGGGCTTTTGCAAAATTTACAAAATTTGTGTCAATTTTGGTCTTGAAATGCACTTCCAGTAAAATCTCTATGCAAATTGAGCACATTGGACCCTAACAAATTTGGGGATTTTGCAAAATTTGTGAAATTTTTGCAAAATTGGCTTGTGGAATCTACTGGGAATTATGTCTGATGCAATTTGAGCAGCTTGAGCAGAGAAATTTGGGGCTTTTGACCGTGTGGCTCAAATTTGGGCATGTGGATGCATTTGGAGCAGAAATTGCAGCCAAAAATTGGGGCTTTCTCATGCAATTTGATGTATTAGCCAATGGAATAGCTGCAATTACTTGTGGTGTGCTGTAGCACACATTTTGTGACTCTGAAAATTGATTTACGGATCTGAAATTTCCGCAATTACTTGGTTTTTTCATTGCTGGTTGGTACTTATTTTGTACCATGGTCATTTGTGTGACAGTTGGGCTTGTATTTGTTGATGTTTTAGTCATTTTTGGGCCGTAAATCATGGCTGGCAGCAGTGATAGCAGCAATCTTTTGCACATCAAGAAGCTTGAGGGTGCACTGAACTTTGCTATATCGCATAAGCAATGCTATAATGCCTTGGTGCAGAAGAAACAGTTGAAGCACATAAAGACAGAAGGGGTAAAACCAACAACCATGGATCAAGATGAGTGGGATGAGTTAGATGAGCTTGCACGCTCTACCATAGAGCTTTCAATGTCAGACACTGCTATTTAATATAGAGAAATTGAATTCTACATATGATATGTGACAAAGACTTGAGTTATATGCTCAAAAAAGTGTAGCAAGCAAGGTTTACTAGTTGAAGAAATTAATGGACCTTCGTATGAATGAAGGTACATCGATGTCTGTACATTTGAATGAGTTTAACTCTATTTTCAACCAGTTGTTTGCTTTGAAGTTCAATATTGATGAAGAGTTCAAGGCAACATTTTTGCTATGCACTTTGCTTGAAAAATGGGACACTTTTAGGACAGTGATGAGTAACTTCACCCTTAGAGTTGATACATTCAGATATATGTGAGATGCCAAGGTTGTCTCTAAGAGAAAAGAAATATCGTATCACGTTTATTGATGATGCCATATGCAAAGTATAGGTTTATCCAATCTGTCGTAAAGACGAGGCATTAGATAAGTTTAAAACATTCCTGGCAATTGCTAAAAATATGACCAGTAAGACATTAAAGTGTGTTCGCTCTAACAATGGTGGGAAATATGTGTCAAAAGCCTTCTAGGCCTTTTGTGACAGCAAAGGGATAAAGAGGGAGCTCATCGCCTCTCATAATCCACCCCAAAATGGTATTGCGGAGCATATGAATAAGAATATTTAGGAGAAGGTCCGTACCATGCTATCTCATGCTACATTATCCCATGGATTTTGGGAGAGGCTATTATGACAGCCATACACTTTATAAATCAGTCCACCGAACAAGTCTTTGGGAGGGAGAGTCCCTCAAGAAGTATGGTCCGAGAAGCCACCTTCGTATGCACACTTGAGAGTGTTTGGCTACAAGGTATTTATGCACATATGCAAAGAACAATGTAGCAAATTGGAGCCAAAGTCTTGTAAATGCATTTGCCTAGAATATGGTAACGAGGATGACATTGGATATAGATTATGGCATCCTGAGAAAAGGCAAATTGTACGCAGCAATGACATTATCTTTTGGGAAGATCACATGCATTAACAACCCGAAAAGAAGGAGGAAGTCAGAAGGGCTATGTTCCGAGAAAAGATACATATAGGGTAACAAAGAGTGCCCATTGTACAATAGCAAATACCTATTGTAAATGGCCCTATAAATGCAGGTAATGATGCTGAAATTGATCAGTAATAAGCTGCCCATGATATACCACAGTTTCAGCAAGAAAATATGTCATTAGAACAGCCGGAACAGGCAAGACACATGCTGAACCATTTGAACAGCAAGCTGCTAATGCAAATTTGCAAGCTGAACAGCCAACAAACACTAATCGTTGGGTCCGTGGATTGACCGGAAATACAAAACAGCCAGATAGGTTTGTTCCTGGTGCAAATTATGTTGTTGATTATGTCATATTGACAGAATATGGTGAACCATCATGCTTGAAAGAAGCAATGGACAAAGAGGACAACAAGAAATGGCATAAAGCTATGCTGTTAGAGATGGAATCTCTAAAGAAGAATGGCACTTGGGATTAGGTACATTTGCTGAAGGGGCAGAAAGTCCTACCATGCAAATGGGTTTACAAGATTAAGGTCACTTCTAGATCCCGCCAACATACAAAGCACGGCTTGTTGCAAAGGGGTACAAGTAAGAACATGGGATTGATTTTGATAAGATTTTCTATCCTCCTATAGTCAAGATGACTACTTTGCGGACCATATTAGACTTGGTTGCATGTGGAGATATGGAACTCATACAGATGGATATAAAGATTGCTTTCTTACATGGTGATCTGCATGAGGACATATATATGCAACAGCTAAAAGGTTGTGTGAAACATGCACTGCATGAATAGTATCATAAGCTTGATATATTCATGCGATCTCAAGGATTCAAAAGGAGCCAAGTGGATCACTGCTTATATACTAAGAAGGTAGAAAATGGCAACCTTATTAGGTTGGTTTTGTATGCGAATGACATGTTGATTACTGGTAGGCATGTTCATGCTTTGAACACATTGAAGCAGAACCTACACAGTAGTTTTGACATGAAGGATCTTGGTGCGGTAAATCACATTCTTAGCATGTGTATACTCAGGGATAGATCAAAAGGTTTTCTTTATCTGTCACAGCAAGAGTATGTATCCAAGATTTTGCAACGTTTCAATATGGAGGGGGGGAAAGCGATTGGCATACCATTGCCTCCATATGTGAAGCTCAGTGCAAAGGACAACCCTACATCTAACAATGAAATTGTTGATTATAGTCATCCATTCTGACAGATCTAGCCCACACTCCAAGATATTAATACTTTTTGTGTGCAAGTTTGGCCCTGATATACTTAATTTCTTCTCATGTAAGCCCAATTGGATCATATAGGTGTAGGTATATATTATATTTGTCTAATCCACTGTGTGACCAGCTCTAATGCACTATTCTACATATTTTAACTTTAAAGAAAAACAAAATTAACCTAGTTGAATATACAAATAGTACTCAAAGGATATGATTTATTGTCCTATTAAATTGTGACACGAGGCTTGGCTAACATAAACATATCATATCACCGATTGCTCGCAAGATGGTTTGATCTCCCAAGCTAAGAGGCAGCCATCCTCATCAACCAGTTGCATACCCAAGATGCACCTCCCTCCGGCTTAATGTCAGGTTAAGTTGATGTTGATGATAGTGGGTGCCAAAGTAGATGGAGGAGTAAATTGAGAAGGCCAATTGGGCCTCAAGGAATGATACTTTCTTTTCAAATATTCCCAAACTTCGTGTCTATCCCACCTTAAGAGTTCATGAGGTGTGAAACAAAACACTCCCAAGGTGAAGGTGATCAAGTCATCATGAGTTAATTCATGTCTCTTATGCAAAGCCCAATGCTACCAATACCTCAGGAAATCTTAAAACAGCACTGACGTTAATAATGTGTGAGGATATGCCAGGGTTTGTTGATAAAACATAAAGAGCACACAAACATGACTAACAAACGGATTCAAAAAAATACAAATGAAGAGGAAAGAAAATGAATGAAATGAAACGAGACTAAATGAACAAACCAAGTATGCTAGGTGTGATACAACAGATGCTCCAGGAACAGAGGGCTGTTCAACAACCACTCTTGCTCACGGGAGTGGGCTGAGGGCTCCCAAGTGCAGGAAACCACCAATGCTCAATGCAAAAATCTGATATAGACAGCTTTGGCAGCAGTGATGACAATAGAGACTATCAAATGCAACAGTTCCAGAGTGGATGAGGGATGTAGAGGCCAAGCACAGCTATGTGGAGGGTGGTTGGCAGCAAAATGTTAATGCCTAGCAGCTGGGTAGCAGAAGTATGATTGTAAATGAAGCAGTGGAAACTCAGATGGCAGCTTAAAACCTAAAATGTAGCGATGAAAGATCTGATGGCAGGCGTGGAAGACATGTGGTTGATGGAGTAGGGAGGCAGCACTAGACCCAAACACACGTATGGAGTGGGCAGGGCTGCACCAATGATGATGGCAATGAGTGACGATGGCAAGGAAAAACGAAGAGCTGGCGTGCAAAAGTGATGGACCAGGGAAGAAGTGTGGGAAGTGCCCATGATTCCTTTTTGTAGAACTTTTTGAGCTAGTTGTCCTACCTAAAGTCTAGAAATTCATAATTCTTTAAATTTCATTGAGATTCAAAGAAAAATGCACACTGAGTGTGACTCAAATCTGAGGTAGCTCAACAGGAGGGGCTATAAGAATGATCCTACAAACATGCTTGGGTAGAAAGCGCAACAGTACTAACCTGGACTAAAGGTGCTGGCTTCCCCTATTGGATAGGATAGCTTGCAAGCTGAATGAACAGCAGAGACTGATCACACAAGGATGCTCCACCTCTGAAACCCTACCAAGGAGGCAGACGAACAGAGTGTTGGAGATCCCGAGCTTGGATAAACACACCATGTGAATCTAGCTGCCCAACCATGTCACATATCCAATAAGACTTTAACCCAAACATTGTGATTAGGGGCTGAAACTTGGCATCAGTATTGGGACTTATCCCATTGAACCTTTGTGATGAATTCCTCAAACTTTTACACTGCATCAGCTAATGCTGCCGGCAATATCTTCATCTTAAATACTTCAGCTTCGATATTGATCACAAGTTAGGTGGAAATTTATGGTTTGGAAATTTATGGTTTGAAAACCCTTACCCCTACTACTTCCTCAGGTTGAGGCCGTTGATTTTTTGGCCGATCACAGTAGTTCCTGTATTCCTCAATGTCCCTGATTGCATATGAAGCCAGCTACATTTGAAATGAAGTTGTGAGTTTACTTTTACTGTTACTATGTGGTTCATCATTACCATATTATCACAGAGGATGTTATTTGCAGAAATAATTTATAGCGCAAAAGTAATAATAAGAAAAATGATCACCTCTACATCGCACTTCATCTCATTAGGGCATGGCTTCACCTTATAGAATCTCTGCAATGTTACCAATTGTGAGTAGAATGTCAGTGCAGACAGTATTCAATAATTTGACGTCGAATTTTAATTGTCATCCATAATTGCCACAACTATTGTTGTCAAACTCATGTCAATGCACAATTTGTACATCCTAGAAATTATGAAACTCGGCTGACCAGGACACACTGATCAAGTACAATAGAAAAATTTGTGTTTCTCCTTGCAGAAGCTGCTCAAACATGTGTACCATGCACCTACTAATTGACCTGTCTGTAAGCAATAGAGACTCAGCATGTGAAGTTAATACAAGACAGTTACAGGTAGGTTAAATAGTATCAAGCTACATTTGCGGCCAGGAATCCTGATTGAATTTGCAGGAAAAGTTCATGTTTCTTCTTCCACATATTGCATACAGTTTCTCATATAACAGTATAATAAAAGCAGCTCATGAACCTCCAGCCAACAGCACAAAAAATCTCTGTTACCCCTATGATATTTTTTCTGAGTGCATATTTTATGTATGATTCCAGTTTTATGTCATGAAAACATATCATCTGCAATGACAAACTCCTTTATCTATTTTCATGAGACACTTTTTGTCTGCAGTGAACATTATTGTTCCAATGCAAAAGGAATTAAAAGAGAGAATCTACCTGCCGGTAAGGCTTCTCTGGAGTTCTGCAAAATGCCTATAACCATGCAAGCAAGTAAAGGCTTTGTTACTGCCACAAAAAAGCATAGAATGCCAATGTAAGACTGTTTCTCAGCAAAACATTTAAGAATTGTTTCTCAAGAAAACATTGGAGTGCACTAGTTGTAGATTCCATCCCAGTACCTGTTCAAAGTACAGAACTCTGGATCCATCTGCAAGAACGGTTGCAGGGCATGTAAGCACCCTGGATACACTCAGGCATAGTCAAAAGTCTGAATTTAACCAATGTATAGATGTCACAAATCAAAGTGGCCTAACATATCATGAGCCACAAGTCTAGAAATCAGACCTTGATACAACATGAAAAACTGCTCAAGAAAATCTTTGTAATGTCATCAAAAGTTGTACCTGATATTGAAATAGTTCATTGGATCACGGGCAGCTTGTTCTGTTGAGAACTACAATTGAAAACAGTAAACACAATACTCAGGCCAATAAAAACTGAGGTACTCTTCAAAAATTGCAGAAATTTTATAAATGCATCACCATCACATTGGTTCTACTATAGCGACTGCATCAGCTTGAATGTTTCCAATTGCACAAATGAGAAGAGATTCACTACAATTGTAGGGTTCGAGTGCTCAGTGGCCAAAATATAGGTCTAACATGATAAGATGTTGCAACACTTTTTGCATTGATAGGAGGATTTCACGGTTGAGAGTCATTTTTCATGATTCTTAAAGACATCAAGAACATTTTAAGAAACAATATCATTTTCCAAATAAGAACACACACACACACAAACGAAAAAAAAGATCTATTAACGTCCTTTGGAGGCCAAAATTGACCTATAGGACAAGTCAGATAATTCAGTACATTGCACTTTGGGTATTAGTGCCATGAAGGCGCATAAAATGAAAGAACGAAAATAAAGATAATTAGATGGGATAAACTCTGAGCTCTTATGACTCATAAGAGCTTTAATTACAACATGAAGTTCCATTACAAATATAAAGGGCAACTAAATTTGACTAGAAGGTATATCAACTTCTGGGGAAGTGGGGTACGTAACTCCCTGATGACTGCTTTTACTCCTCCATACACTACCCACTTAAAATTTATTCGTGCTACTGACTTTGGCTAATTTTATTCATGCCATTTTTGAGCTGAAGTGGGGTCAACTTGTCTGTTATCCACACTTTTATCCCTTGTAGGGACTTTAGTCTACTTCATCACTGCTCTCTTCTCTGTCATATCCATCTAACTGATATTTGCTTGTGTGCCTTTTCAGATAATGCTGATGGACTCTCTCAAATCTACGAAAGGAACAACCTTGCTAAATTGTGTTCATAGAACTTCTATTTCCAAAATGAAATCTTGTTCAAGTTCTCGAGCAAGATTCTCCCTATCCCGTCTCGGGGGCAGACCACCAATCCTTCTCTCTCCCTTATTACTTTCAATCCTTTCATTCTTTTTGATTACTAATATAACCTCTTTACAAAAATCGAGATGAATTCACTTTTTGTATCTAGTTGGCCAATTATGCTTGTAATGACTCTCCTATGGGCTCTTGCTTTACTTTTTTTTTGTCCCTTCTTCATTCTTTGCAATTGTTCCTGCAATTCTTTGATGTGCTCCTCCTCTTAATCATTTCTTGTTTCATTGCTGCCAACTCTCCTATCCTACGACAAGTAGAACTTCCATGGCCAAGGCTTTGCTACTGGTAGGGGGACCAAAGGTGTGTAGATGTAGAGGCTGCCTGCTGCGGCAAAGGTCTTCTTTTTCTCCATTTGTACTGTTGATACCCAAAGGGGAAACTGTTTAGGGGCAGGGGCAGGGGCAGGGGCAGGGGCAGGGGCAAGGGTAGGGGCAGGATAGAGTAGAGGGCAAGGGCGAGGCGGGACAAGACCTCAAAGATCCTCAAAGAGGTGGCTGCTCCATGGATGGATTTCATTTGTGACCACTGACACCCTAGTTGTGTCTCCTTTGTGATCCCCTTCCTCTATTATTGTACCGATGTGTTTTTTGTAGCCTTTTGGCTCCATGTATCATTTTCTACCTGTCTTTGAGTCTGCTTGGTTGGCCACAAGGCCCTTTGTAAATATTTCAATTTATTAATTCAAACTTCACCCAGTAGGATTTTTAGATTATGCATGAGAGGCCAATAGGGACCTCAAGGCTCGTAATGTGCACCACAATTGTCTACTATCCTCAACAAATCAACAATTGCCTCACCATCAGCCCAAGAAGAAGGATAAAGTGAAGACTCTCACACTACTATGGGGCAATGATGAAGGACAATCCAGGCTAGAAATTGGAACAAGATGGAGAAGTCTGAAACATCAGTATGCCATTTGTGCACATTCGTTGGAGAAATCCAAATTCGATGGTAGCTTGCCTTTGATTCAAGCTTGCTAAATGGTCACATCTAATTCTTCTACTCATAAACAAGATGGTAATGGATACCAATGTTCTTGGTTATCTCATGAGAGACTAGGTTTTGTAATAGTCTATAGAGCACAACACACTTGAATGTTAGGTACACGATGTGCACCGCTCTTTTGCATGTTTTGCATGCAATAACTCTTGAAGAAGCTGGCAAAGATACAAGAGCTCCAAGGTAGTGTCTATTAAGCCACCTAGAAATTGCTACTAATTAAATATTCTTATGGGTTTTTTTAATCACTTAAAACAATCTCAAAAAGAAATAGTTCATTAAATACAACACTCCAAAACTTTGGTAGGACAACTAACTCAAACTAGCTCATCGTGGCCAAATAAAGGAAACGAATCCTTGATGGTCAAGTTGATGAGTGCTAGATAGTCCACACATATGTGCCAAGTACATGTTGTCATCCTTTCTTTATGAGTAGTAGGTATTATAAGAGGAAGAGTTCACCCCACATACCCATGGCTAACAACTCCTAGTATTGTATCTCAAGATCCTTTTCCCTCATCCCAAGAAGGCGGCTTGCATTGGCTCCAATGGGAACTACTTCTATAATGGCAAGGCAATGCACAAGTCCATAAAGTTGCACTAGCATGATCAGGTTCTTCAACAAGGAACTATGTCTAGTCCATCAATCACTTTCTTGGTGGATGAAGATTCTTCTGAAAATCTCATTTCAGTTAGTTTGTTAATGAACAACTCAAGTTCACTACAACTCTCTGAAAGAAACCCATTGTTTGGATTGGGCCTTTAAACCAAAGTAGAAGAGGTGGAGATTGAGCTAAAATTGCATTAGCTTCTTTAAAACAGCCCCAAAACATGCTTGATTAATGACTTCTACCAAATTTTATTCAAAGAAACACGATCCTAGTGAGTTTCTCTATCCTACATGCAAATCCTAATTTGGGAGGCACCAAACTTTCTATAATTAGACATGCTACCTCCATTCAGCCCAATCTCGTTTTTGCAATATGCAAGTGTTGAAGCTTCATTGTCCACAACCCATTCGTGGAGGATATCTAAGTCGGAGCTGTCCGACATCATCATCTACTATCTAGCACATGTTTACTAGCCTTCTCTCACAATTTGCCACCCCCATTTGCTATCACCTACTATCTAACAGCCCCAGGAGGTGGTGTTTGCTGTTGGTGGCCCATCTCCTGCTACATTCACTGCCTGAGTCACCTACAGCTGGCAACCTGCATATTGGCTGTGTTTTCACTCGTGAGTTGCCGCCTTGACTAGATCAATCGTTGCCTTGCTTCAAACACTCGCAAAATATGCATTTTGCTGATTGAACACTCCGCCGAGCTGCCACATCATCATTCAAATTTGTGTTTGAATTTTTCTCTCTCCTCACTACCCATTCGACACTAATCCAGCTTCATTTCGCTGTGTTTGTTGCTGTCAGACACTTTTGAAGGCTGCCTCGCTACATTTCAGGATCCCTCAAAGCACGACTATCTCTACCTCGGTCTTGAGACACGAGTTTGAGATTCGGTATTCATCATTGCATAGTGTGCTTGCTGCATTGAGCATTGTATTCTATTCAAATTCACTCATTTCATCTATACTATATTATTATTTTGGTTGTAGCTTTTGGAAGTCCCGAACCACCACAAGGCTCCTTGAGCCTACAAGAGGCCCCAAACCACATTTAAAATTCAAAATCTTCTCTCTCTTGCACTTTCTGACAAAGAGCCGTCCTTTTTTTAGTCTCTCTCTCTCTCTCTCTCTCTCTCTCTCTCTCTCTCTCTCTCACAAAAAGAAGAGCACACACACTCTCTAGAAACCACCAATGACAAGGTGGAGCCTCTCTCCCTCTCTCAGCTGAACCTCTCTCTCCATGGAGGCGTAGGTGACTAGGTGTAGGTGGGGAGGTCCTTGTTCCCCCTCCCCTCTC
Source organism: Lygodium microphyllum (assembly GCF_053477565.2). NCBI lineage: Eukaryota > Viridiplantae > Streptophyta > Polypodiopsida > Schizaeales > Lygodiaceae > Lygodium > Lygodium microphyllum. The sequence goes on along the minus strand of NC_141153.1, from coordinate 44,710,513 downwards.
TCTCTCTCTCTCTCTCTCTCTCTCTCTCTCTCTCTCTCTCTCTCTGTGTGCGTATGAATCGGACAATCCAAGATAAGGTCCGTACGATGCTGTCTCATGCTGCATTACCCCATGGTTTTTGGGCAGAGGCTGTTATGACAGCCGTTCACTTGATTAATTGGTCACCAAACAGGTCTTTGGGAGGGGGGGAGTTCCCCAAGAAGCGTGGTCGGGCAAGCCACCCGTCATTTACTAATTTGAAAGTGTTTGGCTGCGAGGCTTTTGTGCACATTCGTAAAGAAAAACGCAACAAACTTGAGCCAAAGTCCTGTAAATGCATTTTCCTAGGATATGGTGACGAGGGTGAAATGGGGTATAAATTGTGGGATCCTGAGAAAAGGAAAATAGTACGCAGCAATGACGTTATCTTCCGGGAAGATCGCATGCACAAACAGCCCGAAAAGATTGAGGAGATCCGTAGGGTTGTATTCCGGGAAGAAATACCTATTGGACAGCAAAATGTGCCCGCTGTACAGCAGCAAATACCTGTTGTAAATGAACCTGTAAATGCAGGAAATGATGCTGGAAATGATCAGCCAGCTATTGCCCATGAAAATGAGCCATTACATGTGCAGGAACAGCCAGGACAGCAAGCTGTAAATGCTGATTTGCAGGCTGAAATGCCAGGACAACATGCTGAAAATGGAAATTTGCAGGAACAGCCAGCAAACAATGACCATTGGGTTAGGAGATCGTCTAGGGCTACTAGACAATATGACAGATTTGTTCCTGGTGCAATTAATGTGGCTGAGTATGTCATGTTGACAAACTGTGGTGAACCGTCTTGCTTCAAGGAAGCAATGGACAGACAGGACAGCAAAATATGGTATAAAGCCATGCTGTCAGAGATGGAATCTCTTGAAAAAAATGGCACTTGGGACTTGGTGCAGTTGCCTAAAGGGCAGAAAACCCTTCCATGCAAATGGTTTTACAAAATGAAAGTCACTTCTGGTTCCTCACCAAAGTACAAAGCGAGATTGGTTGCAAAGGGGTACAAGCAGGAGCATGGAATTGACTTTGATGAGATTTTCTCTCCTGTAGTCAAGATGACTACATTGAGAACCATTTTGGGCTTGGTTGCAGTTGAGGATATGGAGCTCATACAGATGGATATAAAGACTGCATTTTTACATGGTGATCTGCATGAAGACATATATATGCAGCAGCTTGAAGGGTTTGTTGAACAAGGGAGAGAACAAATGGTATGTAAACTCAAAAGGAGTTTGTATGGGCTGAAACAAGCACCAAGAGAATGGTATCATAAGTTTGATACATTCATGCAATCCCAAGGCTTTCATAGAAGTCAAGTGGATCATTGCTTGTATACCAAGAAGGCAGCAGATGGCAGCCTAATTATCTTGGTTTTGAATGTTGATGACATGCTGATTACTGGCAGGGATACTCATGCCTTAAATTCATTGAAGCAAGGTCTTCATGGCAGCTTTGACATGAAGGATCTGGGTGATGCAAATCACATTCTTGGCATGCGAATACTCAGAGATAGATCTAAAGGTTTACTCTATCTATCTCAGCAGGAGTATATCTCCAAAGTTTTGCAGCGTTTCAATATGGAGGGGGGGAAAACAATTGGAGTTCCATTGCCTCCATATGTGAAACTTAGTGCAGAGGACAGCCCTACATCTGATGATGAGAAGGCTGAAATGGCCAAGATACCATATGCTTCAGCTGTTGGCAGTTTGATGTATGCTATGGTTGCTACACGTCCTGACATTGCTTTTGCAGTGGGAGTGGTTAGTAGATACATGGCAACCCCTGGCAAGAAGCATTGGGATGCAGTGAAAGGTATTATTGTCAGAAGTGGTGCAGCAATGGAAGCGTGAAGAATATGCTGAAATAAATGCTGAAACACAAGACAGAAGAAAGAAAGAATGAATGAACACAGTAGACAGATGAGAACTCAGATGTATGCTCGGGAAATGGAATCCATATCGAACACGAGACAGCAGCATACAACGGTGAGTCACTGGCTGCGTGGGCTCCTCAGCAACGGCTCCTCTCTCCCAGAAGGATCTCCACTGATGGCTGAAGTACCACAGACTGTGGAGGAGGAGCCCTATAAATAGCCACAAAAGTGGGGAGCATAAAATGCAAGTCGGCCAGCATTTAATGCTGGTCGGCCAGCAATAAATGCTAAAAATACATCATAAATGGCCACAAAAATGCGCCATAAAATACTGCATAAAATGCTACATAAAATGCCCAGCCTCTGCACACAGACTCACACCATGAGCTGACTAATATCTGCTAACACCCTCTCTCAGATCATGTGTGATCTGATACAATAAAATAGTACAATGATGGAGAGTCATAAACTACACAACAAAGAAACACCAGAAGGACCATGGATGTCCAAGCGGTGAGTGGCCAGCCCACCACCAAGAAGCCTCGGAGAGTATCTGATGTCGATGTCGATCGTACCAACAACACCTGAAAATAGAGAAGAATCATAGCAGCTCTCTGTGTAATGTCACCTATGTCACTCAGGACATACAAAGCCAATCTGCCAAACATGTCTCTGAACATGTGACCATGGATTCCCCGCCTTTGGCCAAACCACCAAAGTGTCCCCTCATGTGAGCTCCAGACGAAAGCCTCTCGCTCTCTGTCAAGAAGAACAGCTCATCATGAACCCAGAAATCAACACCAGTCTCTAGGATTTCACTGCCAGATACCGTCGATGCGTCAGGGACATCCCTCTCTGGATCCTGTGCATCTATATCAAAATATAGATGAGGCACTGCAGCCCCACCAACACCCGCTCACACTCCCTCTCTGGCACAAGAGAGTCGTGAGGGATGACCGCATCACCACCACTAGAAAGCAGCCGAGGAAGGGGCCACCAAGCCCTTCCCGCGATCCGAAGAAGAGGATCCCTTCCGCGCCTTGGACTTCTCCTTGGTCGGAGGATCGGAGTCGGAGTCTGATGAAGGAGAGGACTCATCGGTAGAGTCAGCATCCCGCTTCGTCTTCTACTCCTTCTTCCTGGAAGCCGCTAACTTCTTGCAGTCCTTCCGCAAATGTCCCTTCTTGCCACAGTGGTAACACTGGGCCTTCGACTTCTTCTTCCCGTCACCCCTCTCTGAAGCTACATAAGCCTCACCTCCATAATGTGCCGGAAGCCGCCCCTGTAATTTCAAGGATGCCTCATGCTCAAGAAGCATCGAGGTCATATGTGTAAAACTGACAGGAGACGATGATGTCTGCGCCCGTAAAGCATTGGCCACTCCATCAAACTCCGGGGGGAGCTTGTAGGAAGTACACGGAGGAGCCATCTGGAGAGGATAAGAAGAGAAGTAGAAGAAAAGAAGGTCGTTGGGAGAGTGAGCACAGCCAAAACGCAACCAAAAACACCAAAAATAGTGAGTTCACATACAATATAACCCAAAGGCTGACCAAAATAAGCCAAAAGCTGCTGCACAAAGTGAAAAAATCAGGTTAAAACTGCCAAAAACAGAAAAAACGGCCTGAATAATCAGAAAAACAGGCAAAAATAATGCTGTAAACAGCAAAACGCAGGCTGCAAACTGAAGAAACAGGGGCTAAAGACTGTTGCCAGCAGTTTGATGAAGGAAACACAAGCAGCAAAGAGTGGAACAGCAGTAAACGCAAATCTGTCCAGAAAAACGCAAAACGCAAATGCTGAAACACTGTCGCCAGCAGCAAATCAGAAGTCGCCAGCAGGAAGGACAGCTGGCTGATCAGCAAGAAGGGTGTAAATCCTGAAATCAGCAAGAAAACACAGCACAAATAGGTTGCAGCCTGAAATCTGATACCATGTCAGAAGTGGTGCAGCAATGGAAGCGTGAAGAATATGCTGAAATAAATGCTGAAACACAAGACAGAAGAAAGAATGAATGAATGAACACAGTAGACAGATGAGAACTCAGATGTATGCTCGGGAAATGGAATCCATATCGAACACGAGACAGCAGCATACAACGGTGAGTCACTGGCTGCGTGGGCTCCTCAGCACCGGCTCCTCTCTCCCAGAAGGATCTCCACTGATGGCTGAAGTACCACAGACTGTGGAGGAGGAGCCCTATAAATAGCCACAAAAGTGGGGAGCATAAAATGCAAGTCGGCCAGCATTTAATGCTGGTCGGCCAGCAATAAATGCTAAAAATACATCATAAATGGCCACAAAAATGCGCCATAAAATACTGCATAAAATGCCCAGCCTCTGCACACAGACTCACACCATGAGCTGACTAATATCTGCTAACAATTATGAGATACCTCAAAGGCACAAAGGAATTGTGCATCTGCTTTGGAAAGCAGAAAGCATCTGTTGTTGGCTTTACGGATGCAGACTATGCTGGTCATGCGGACTGCAGGAAGTCCACTTATGGATTTGTCTACTACAGAGGCAGAGTATGTAGCTGCCACTGAGACATGCAAGGAGGCTTTATGGCTTTCACGTCTGGTGGGAGAGCTTGGAATCACGGAGCTACATGTTTTCCATTGTGATAGTCAGAGTGCTATCATGCTAGCACAGAATCCTGTCTTTCATGCAAAGACAAAGCAGAAACAGGTGAAGTATCACTTCATTAGAGATGTACTTGACAGCAAGAGCATTGAGCTTGTCAAAGTGCATACAGATGATAATCCTACAGACCTTCTCACGAAGGGTCTTCCAACAGAGCGGTTTGCTCATTGCCGACAGATGATGGGAGTTGGATAGATATATTTATTTCAACTTTGTACATACTTAGACTTAGCTGATTCTTTTTCTCCTCTTAAGGCACATTGCCTTTAGATGGGAGGTTGTTGGGAATAAAGGCCATCGTGCCTTTAAATGTGCACGAGTGTGAACACACCCTTAGGCACATTGTACTTTCATACATATATCTATCTAAAACCTAAAGTGGTACACTCGTCATTGTACCCAAAAATGTGTTCACTCTATACTCTGCTCTCTCGCACTCTCCTTGTCACTCTCACTGCGCGTAATGACTGTCTGTCTCAATCTCCGTGCCTAATCGATTCCTTCACGGCCGAAGTGGGGGATCGATTCAGGATGTGGACTGTCGTAGCCACTGCCTCGGCCCACAGAAACTAAGGTGTCTGTCGGTGCTCCATCATGGTGCATGCCATCTCAATCACACTTCCGTTCCAAGATGCCATTTTCTTGAGAGATGTTGGTATTAGCAAACTCTTGGTGAATGCCTCTATTTGCACAAAACCGAGTAAACTCATTAGAAACAAATTCACTACCCTTGTCCGATCGCAAGGTCTTCAATCTTTGGCCCAATCAATTCTCCTCGAAGAGAAGCCAATCCTTGAAGTGGGAGAAAGCCTCCAACTTCAGTGCCAAGAAATAGGCCCACGTCATCCTGCTGTAGTTATCTACGATCAACATGAGTATGAGCTCCCCTTCAAGGACTCATTCCTCATCGGGCCACAAAGATCTGTAGATACAGGCTCCATAGGTGAAGTAGACCGCCTCGAAGCTTTGTTGGGAATCGCATCCCTATGCTGCTTCCCACAAATGCAGGAGACACATGGCTGCTGGCTCACCACTATGTCTGGAAAACCTCGAACAAGCGATCCTCGCAACGCCTTCCAAAGATATTCATAGTTCAGGTGGCCAAACCGAGCATGCCATAGCTCAGACTGTGTCTGAGAGGTAAGAGCTGAAAAAGATGTCAATTTGTAGATGCCATTCTCCTCATACCCTAAAGAGAGAACCTTCCTCAATCCACGATCAAGGACTTGAACAACATCACTGTCAAACTCTACCAAGAGACCAAGAGAACAAATCTTATGGACCAAAAGCAAATGATACCCTAAACCTAGCACATGAAACACCTCAGAAGTGTGAGTACCACCATGTCCATCTGGAATCAGCTGCATCTCACCTCGTGCAGCAATAGACACAGAAAAGTTGTCTCTTATGAGAATCTACCCACGCGAGGGTCGCAAATGGGCAACACCAACTGTCAAAGGAGTCATGTGCAGTGAGGCACCACTATCCACGATCCACTTTCGAGCCTGGGGAGCCGTCATCGCAGCATCATAAGTCTTCAGTGTAGAGTCCTCAATGACCACTAAGTGTAGAAAAGCGACTGATGAGGGTGCAGCCACCGCTCCAGAATCCTTCTCGAGGCAGTCCTTCTTCCAATGGCCAGTCTTACCACAAATATGACATGTCGATTCTTTCTCTTTGTCCTTCTTGGGTCTGTTGTCCTCCTCCTTCTTTTGCTCATTCCCCTTCTTCTGAGAGGCTTGACCAATCAATGCCTCCACTTTGGAAGCATTCTGTCCCTTTAACTGTTCCTCTTGTTCTAAGACCACAGGAACTAACTCTTCCCAACGAAGAGTCGACTCCACCCTGAAGCAATAAGAGCGGAATAAAAGGCACCAAATCGTGGCGGCAACTGGGACAGTAAGGTGATCGCCATATCTTCGGAGGAAATTGGCTTCCCCGCATTTTGAACCTACATTTGAAGCTGTCAAAGCTTGTTGATATGTTCCCAAAGCAAAGAAAACTTATTTATGGACAGGATCTCCATCTGCACCTCCAAAGAAACCCTCTTCATAAGGGTCATCCAGTTATACATCTGGTCAAAAGCTCTAGCCATATCTCCTGAGCCACCGTCAAGTGCTCTATATGGGCTATCACGGCTGTTGTACAAGATAGAAAAAGAAAAGAACAAATCCTGATATTCAAATTGTCCCAATGAGACTCAGCCTTGGTCAACTCCGCACGAGTATTTGAAGAGAGTTTGGACTCTTCTCTCACCAAGGGCCGGTCAATCTCCGTCACAAGCTCCGCCAAATCATAAGACTCCAATATGGCCAACATCATCACACACCAAATGCGGTAATTGTCACCATCGAGCTTTTGATCTAATGGAAGAGCCAGTAAGCCGGGCACCTTTCGGTCCATGATCGCCTGGACTTCCACATCAGACTCTGTAAACATCTTCACCTGCAATGCCTACATAAACGCAAAAGAAACCCCCTCTGATTGTGAGAATGCAACCTACTAGGGCTCTTTTCTCCGCTTTTCGAACTTTCTTCAGTCACCAAAGGCGATGAAAATGTAAAATCTGCACTTGAAGGCCAAAAACGCAACATTCTTCCTTCTCTAACAGCAAAAAAACAGCAGTAGCTTCAACAAATCTTCTCTTTTCTCGCACGCCCACACTCGCCTCAGCCTCGTTCTGATGCACAGCCCACCTGCTCGCACTTGAACCCTGAAAACGTAGTCTTGTGTCGTGCTGAAAACTCCTCTTCAGATAGGTCCACCCTAGGTTAGTCCTTCAATACTCTAATATCATGTCAAAGTGAAGTAATGCAAAAGTGAATGACCGTGACAAAGAGTGAATAGAGAGAGAAGAGAGAGCGAAAGAGACAGTGAAACGCAGAAAATCTGCAGTGAAGAATGTTGTATAAGGATGCAAAATTATACATGGGTGCAGAGAAAATATCTACGTATGTCTCCACCTCGAGGACCTCTATCTGCGTCAGCCTCGAGTGCAATCTCCATCACCAGCAGGCTGAAATCTGTCAGATACAAATGTAGAACAATGTGCTGGAGAGTTGCTATATATAGCAGAAAAGAAATGCCAAATAATGACCAAGTCGGCTACATTAAATGCAGCCGACTAGTGCAAAACTCTCCGACTGCAAACTGCCACATGGCATCTAACCTAGCAACGATGACGTGGCTGCTAACATGCACTTGCGTGTTTGCTACTCTGACCTCAACCTGCTCCGCACACTGTAACACTCTTGAATGGCTGCCTGGCTGGAAAATACATATGTACACAGCTAACTGAGGAAAATGCCCGTCCAGGGGATGACAATCTCTAAAATCTACTTGCCATATAAACAATGATCACAAGAGTCAAAACATGAGGAGTCAAGAGGCAACAAATATTGCAAACGAGTAACAACTTTCATTCCTTTAAGGAACATATGCCCAAGACAATGATGCCAAAGTGATACATGAGGAAGCTCAATCACAGCCAATACATGATCAATAGACCTAGATACAAGCAAGGTATATAGTATGCCAACCTTGGCACCTCTAGTAAAAATAAGATTGCCATGTGTAATCTACCATGCAGAATCACCAAAAGAGACATGATACCTGTCATCATCCAACTATCTAGCTGAGATGAGGCTTTTACTCAGCTAAGGCTTTTAGTCAAAGCCGAGACATAATGTACATCATGAAGCATAAATGGAGCACCAATACCAAACTATAGTCTCACATCACCTATGCCAACAATGTCACATACATAATCATCACCAATCTAACTAAACCTATAACAATGCAATAGAAATAAAACCAATGACAATGTGCGGTGACAATGTCACATACATGATCATCACCCAGTCTGACTGAACCTATAATAATGCAATAGGAATAAAACTAATGACGATGTGCGGTAACATGGAAGAAAGACCCCGAATCAAAAAGCCAACACTAAGAGTAACCACACTGAACATCAAGCAGTTGAGTAACATCAAATGAAGAAGCAACAAGTATGTAATCATTTGAGTTGTACTCCAAGGCATTTATCTCTTCTATCTTACATTGGACTTAGGAACAATGGTGAGATCATCAAAAAACTTAGCATTATTCTATGCTTCCCATCTGTCTTTTTCACACCTATCATTATGCATCTTATGGCACTATCGCCTTAGGTGACCCCGTTGCCCACAATAATCACAAGTAAGAGAGGACTAAGGAGTACGGAACATACTACACAATTGCCCACGAGACTTAGACTTGCACCTGTTGGGCTGTGAGTCTACCACAATATATTATTCCCTTTCCCATCATATCGGTCTCTAATTGTAAGAGCATAAGAAGTACGGCTACATCAATGTTCTTCCTATTCACTTCCTACGAGACATACTGCACAATTGCCCACGAGACTTGGACTTGCACCTGTTGGGTTGTGAGTCTCTACCGCAATTATTATTCCTTTTTCCATCATATCGGTCTCTAATTGTAAGAGCATAAAAAGTACGACTACATCAATGTTCTTCCTATTTACTTCCTTTGTAAGGAAAGCTCCCTCTTAATCGAAACATTCAAACCCACCTTCAAGAGAATTAGCATTCATAGCAATACAGAATGTATCCCAACACTCAAGTAGTGTGGCAAGGAAGAATAAAGACCTTATGTTATCCTCAAACTTAATGCCCTGCGAAATAAACTGACTAATAATGGAGTGGAACTTATTCAAAGGAGTGGATATAGGAGTGCCCTCCTTCATGTGAAGGTCCATAAGCTTCTTTACCTAATACGACTAAGATACAAGACACTGCTTGTCATAAAGATCACATATCTTTTGCCATAAATCATATGCACCACCTTCTATCTCAATAACTTGCATAACTTATCCAAATCAGCCCATGCCTCTATATCAAACTCCTTGAACTTTATACATTTGCATTTCAACAGTCGAATTTGCTTCTTTTACACCAAAACCTGCCAAATTTGAGTCTTCCAATGATTGAAGTTGGTGCCATCCAACTAGCCTATGTTAAAGATGGCACTATCCCCAATTAGCAGATGCCATAATAACTACAAAGCAAAGAGTTAATGGGCTGCTGTAATAATAGCAAAACAGCTCCCAAAATCAGCCCAAAACTGACTACAAGAGGCAGGGTATAATGCAAGATATAGTTTCCACAAAATAGATACCGTAGAGTCTGTAACAAGTGTCTACTCTTAAAGAATTGCTCAAAACATGAATGTTCACAAAGCTGCAATAAATGAATGTACAACTGTAGGCAAATGAGCAAAAGACAAAGCTTCCACTGCCAAGAATATATGGGTAACAACCGGGATATACAATGTGACTAGTAGTGCAAAATAGAGCATAAACCACCAGGGTACCAAATAATGTCAGCAACCCAAAAAATGTCAAAGACACAAATCCCATCCCAAACAAGAGTATAGCATGTACATAAGCCAACTATGCATACAAGATCTCCCAAAAGCAACAAAGACCTGCCAATCTACAACTAGCTCACTACATATGGACAATGAAGCTCAAAATACATAACCAAGAATGCATCTAAGCTAACAAACACATCCGACAAGGAAATACTAGGTGTATAAACCAAAGCTAAATCAGTCCACAATCATCAATGTATACATGAGTAATATATATCATAACCAAGTGAGCACATGTACATAAGCAAGTGCAAGTCTCCCATTGACTCAAAAGTCCATGCTTTGCAATAAAATATCAAAGTGCTTCCACAAAAGCGGATAGAACCAAGCAAAGCTCAATACCTAAATCTCATAACATTCGGGTGCCCAATGACATGAAGCAATACATCCAGGAGCATTGTACCCGCAATAAGCCTTAAAACCCATAACCAATAAACTTCAATGCAAGTAGCCTCCCTAAGTGCAACCAACCTCGAAGCCGCTAACTCCTTACAATCTTTACACAAATGTCCCTTCTTCTCCTTCTTCCTGGAGGCCACTAACTCCTTACAATCCTTGCACAAATGTCCCTTCTTACCACAATGATAACAATGGGCCTTTGACTTCTTCCAATCACCCCCTCTCTAAAGCTGCAAATGCCTCATTGGAGCCACCATACTAAGCTGGGAGCCTTCCTTGTAGCCGCAAAGACGCCTCATGCTCAAGCAACACGAAGGACATATGGGTAGAGCTCACTAGCATTGATGATATCTAGGCCCGCAAAGCATTGGTGACTCCATCGAACTTCGAAGGGAGCTTATAGAGCACAATCCCTACAAGATGGGTCTTTGGTAGCACAATCTGCATGTACCAAAGCTGATCGTGTACTTGTGTAACACAAAGTAAGAATGACTAGATAGTATTCTTCGGCTTAAACTTCATTTGCCAGAGCTGTCCATAGAGGGCAACTATGCGCATGGTTGAGGGAGCCTAATACAACAACTAAAGCTTCTCCCATGCTGCTAAAGCTATCATGCAAGAGGTAACCACCGGCACAACCTCTTTAGAGATACATCGGAAAAGAGAAGAACATGCACAAGTATCATCAAATGATTGACCTGGTCCCAATCATCTAGAAGAGGAGTGGGAGGCTACCATGTAGCATAATTGCTTCTGCACAAACCATACTTTCATCATAGCACTCCATGTTAAGTAATCAAGGCTGCAAAATTTGTCAACAGCTGAATAGCAAGGAGGAGCTATCTAAAGAGGATAGAAATAGAAGATAAGGAAGAGAGTGAGAGTATAGCCAAACACAACACAGATGCACTATCAAGAGTTCATACACAATGGCAATAGAAGTTGATCACAAGACGTCTGCAAAATCCAAGGGAATCAAACTTGCTACAGCCAACGAGCACTGACAAAGGCTGGAAACATTGTCAGTTAGCCTGCAAGAAGATGAAATGCCGAAAATGCAAATTCATATGACAAAAACGCAGGCAGCAAGAGCATTAGATGCAGCCTGTGGCAGTAAAATATTATAGAAAATCAAATCGCAGACTGCAGCATGAAAGCGCAAAAGGTTGAAGGCTGAAAAACAGCAAAAAATTACCCAAAAGTTGGTCGCCTAGGCTGCAGTAGACAGAAGAAGGCTGATCAGCACCAGAAAACTGCGAGGGCAGACTATCCACAACAGAAAACAGCACCCAAATCCCAAACACAGACGTCGAATACCATGTGGGAAGTGGGTGCAGCAATGGAACCATAGAACACTGCTATAATAGATTGCACAACATGAGAAAAGAGAAAACACAAGAACACTGCAAAAGGAGAACTCAAAGACACGTTCAAGAAATGGAATCCATACACCAAACACAAGACAGTCACATACAATAGTGAGTCACTAGCTTGATGGGCACTAGCACCCTTTTCCTCTCTCCAACAAGACTTGCATTGGAATCTACGAGTGATGAATGGATACTTTGGAGTAGGGAACCTAAATATATAGCACAAAAATCTGCCATAAAAATGATCAGGTCAGCCAGCATCTGGGACCACAATAGATGCAATCAGCCAGCAAATAATGGCCCAAATCACCATAACAATGACAATATAAAATACCTAAGATAAACAGTAATACTCAGCCCACTACTACACATGCCCAACATCACTCATGGGTTGACTAGACTGCTAACCAGGGGGTGTTAGAGATATGGTCATCCCAAAGGCCAGCACAAATATGTACATGGCAGTTTAGAGCAGTTGCACTTTGTTCCACAGATCAGGTCGGGCACCACTTTATGCAGTCACCAATTGATGGGCAGGCCCTTAGAGACTCTATTAGACCAGAAATCATTGATACACGAGGTAGCATTAGCATCATTAACCAAGATGTGCCGACTTGTGCACTTCAATTCAATTGTCACCGATGGATTTAAGCCTTAAGGTCCCACCACAAGGTGTACTAAAAGACTAGCCATTGAAAATTGCCGGAGTACAATTCTCAATTAACTTTGTTGTTATGAAAGGCATTGACTATGACTTGCTGCTTGGACATCCTTGGATACGTAATACATGACTCGTTGAGAACTTGGCAACAGTCTAGTCTTCCTCTGGAACAAGAAGGACAAGCCAAACATGTTGGACAATCAATGCCACAAGGTATGTAGTTGTTCGCTACATATCTTGCATTATTTTATTCTATTTAGTGCAATTTGCCATATGTTGCAGCAATCAATCAGATTTAGCTAGCCAACGTGGTCATTTTCTTGCATTATTTCCTACCTATTTCGACAGCCCTACCCATTTGTCACAGAACCACTTCACTTTTCTTGCAAGTGTGACAAAGCTCCAGCTAGTGATATGTCATGAGGATGTGAAATTTTGATGCTTTGCTTAACATTTGATTAAGTGTTAATCAAATGTGCAAATGTGAAATGCACATGTGATATGCAAATTAGTTATTTCACAATGGCGGGCCAAGGACCCTGAGAAATTAGTGGGTGTCAAAGGCAAAAGTTGTAATAAGTTGTATCTAACAAGTATTAGGTGGTATCCAGTGTTAGATTTGGGCCTAGACCAAATTATTGGCCATTGACATCAATGGTGACATTAGAGACTATGCATTAATTAATTAATTAGTGCCGATCTAAGGGCTAATAACTGCTCAAGGATAGTTGGGAGACAAATTGGCTAGGCCAAAATTAATTAATATTTTGAAAACTAATTTAATAAGCTGGATAATGTTGAAAAATGAGATTAGAAAGCAACCACTTGGCAAAACTTGCCCATGCAAGTAGGAAAAAACGTTTCTGGGGGCTGGTGGAAGTCTACTCTAGCCTTGTGCCAACTGAGAGAGAGAGAGAGAGAGAGAGAGAGAGAGAGAGAGCTACCATTGCCACTACAACAATTGACACACCATTTCTAGCCAGCAAGAGACCCTCCAAGAGCTAGTGACATACCTAGAAGAGACTATTGCAATAGGTGACAACAGTTTCAGGGTTGGTTCAGCCAAGCAACATCATATTCGGGGTATTCCATCGGTGGAGACAACTGTATAGATAGGGCAGCACCTGATTTCTTTCATTTTCTCGCAATGGAAGTCTGAATTTCCTCTCTCCTCAACATTCTCTCTTATCCTCAAGCCATTTCTCAAGTTATCTTAGCAAAATCTAGTCATTTCAGGATGCGTGCTCAAAATTGAGGGCCTAGGACTTGAATTGCAACAATTGACATTGAAGAATTTTAGGAAGATTCAAGAGGCCAACCAGCCAATATCAAATTTGGGGCTAAATTTGTCTCACAAGGAGCAAGATGAAACCCTATCCCCAAGCAAACCAAGGGAAATTTTGGTTTGAAGGCTTGTTAGTCATTTATTAAAGCAAAGGGCACTTGGATTAGTGGAGGAGATTAGCAAATCTCAATTGTACTCCATCCATTTGCAATTGAAGATTAAAAAATACTAAAAGGGGCGCCAATTTTGGGGCCAATTGGATGTCCATTGTCCAAGATTTAAGTGGTAAAGTGTGTGTTTTAGTTTATGTGATTTATTTACTTGCTGTAATTATTGTCAAGTTAGGTTATTACCATCCCCTTCGAGGAGGAAGGCTAGTTTTATGATACTTTGACAGCCCATTGTATATATATGCCTTCAATATTCAGCATTCATACTCTGCAGTCTTCAGCATTCTACTATCTTTCAAGAGGCTGGGCACCTTGATATTTTAGGCATTTTATTTAGCCTTTTCTTTATGTGTTTTATGGCATTTTATACTAGCTGACCAGCATTTAATACTCGCCAACCAGCCAACATTTATGGCTGGTAATTGGCCTATTTATTGTAAGTCTCTCCTCCTCCTCGGTCATTCATCATCTAACAGGTTCTTGTGGAGAAAGGAGCTGGTGCCAATGCATTCACAGTTAGTGACTCACATTGGCTTTGTACTACCCATGTCTTGGGACATGGATTCCATTTCCCAAGCATTCTGAGTTCTCTTCTCGTGCAGTGTTCTTCTATTCTCTCTTTCCTTTCTCTTCTATCTTGTGTTCAGCAGTCTATTTCAGCATACGTATATGCTTCCATTGCCACATCCACTTCTGTCATGATATCAGATTGCAGGATCTAGTTTCCCGCTGCTGGTTTTTCTATTAATTACAAGTCAGATTCACCTCTTCTGATCAAGAGACCTGCTGCTGCTTGATTCCAACCTGTCTATCATCCACTGCAGCCTGCATTTTGTGCCCAGCACCTTGCATTTTCAGACTAAGACAGCTGTCAGCCCTGTAATCGTCAGTGTGCTGCATTAGTTGCTCTCACAGCCTGCATTTTTGGTTTTCTGATCCTAATCCTGGCTGAACAACTGTTTCTACAGCCTGTTTTCACTGTTTCTAGCAGTTTTTGACTGAGTTTTCATCATTTTGCAGCAGTTGCCCTTCTATCCTGATCAAATTTTATGTCACACTGCATGTGAACTCTCATTTTGTAAAGTCTTTGCTGTTGGTTTGGCTGTATTCTCTCTCTGTATACCTTCTATTCTCTATCTTCTCTTCCTATCCTCTCTCAATAGCTCCTCCATGCACTTCTACTGATGATAAGTTACATGGACTTGACTATCTAATGTGGAGTGCTATCATGAAGGCCTAGTTTGTGCAAAAGCAGATCTGGTACATTGTTTGTGGAGCTATTCCACATCCTTAGAGTCCTTTTCACACTTCCAGAAGACTTTGATAAGGACAACCGTGAGGAAGTTCTGCTTACATGGGATATGGATGATACACCTGCCTATTCTCCTCTTCTTCAATGTATTTCTAAAGTTCTACAGGTGGTTACCTCTTGTAGGAAATCTCGTAAGTATGGTCGAAGCTTCAAATGTTGTAGGAGACACCTTCCACCATGCATGCAATGACACTTTATAGATAGCTTCAGCAAATGAAGTTCAAGCCTAAGGACACTATTCAGTCATTTTTGCTCTGTGTTACACATGTACATGACCAGCTTCGACACATGTAGTCTGCCCTTCCCGAGGCACATCTCGTGGGAACAGTACTCTACAAGCTCCCCTTGGAGTTTAATGAAGTCACAAATGCTTTGAGGGTGTAGATATCATCTACACCTATGAGCTTCATGCATATGTCCTTGATGTTGCTTGAGCATGAGGCATCTTTGTGTCTACAATGCCGGCTTCCATCTCATTATGCAGGATCAAGTGAGGCTTTTGCAGCTTCGGAGAGGGGTGACAAGAAAAAGAAGTCGAAGGCCCACTATTATCACTATGGTAAAAAGGGACATTTGCAAAAGGACTATAAAGCATTAGTGGCTTTCAAGAAGAAGGAGAAGACAAAGCATGATGTGGACTCCTTTGTCAAGTCATCCTCCTCCTCAGACTCCGACTCAAATCCTCTGGCAATCACGAAGGCCAAGGCACGGAAGGGATCCTCATCTTCCGATCAAGGGAAGAGCTTGATAGCCCCTTCCTCTGCTACTTTCTAGTACAGGTGATGTGATCATCCCTCAGGACTCTCTAGTGCCAAAGAGAAGGGGTGAGAGGGTGGTGAGGTTGGGTTGGCGAGCCTCATCTATACACGTACACAAGTGCACATGTTCCAAAGAGAAATGTCCCTGACACATCGACCGAAGTTTGGAAGGTTCAAATCTTGGAGCTAGGATTGACATCCAAGTTCGTGATGAGCTGGTTCTTTGACAGAGACCGGGATTGGCTCCTAGACTAAGCTCACATGAGAGGACACTTTGGTAGTCTGGCCAAAGGCGGGGAATCCATCGTTACATATGTCCAAAGGCATTGTTGATAGAATGGTCTTGTATAGTACTATGAGACATTATTGACAGATATTGAGAGTTACTATGATTCTTCTCTATTTTTAGGAGCTAGTACAATCAACATCAACATCAAATTCTCTTTGAGGTATCTTGGTGGTGGGTTGGCCACTCACTACTTGGCTATCCATGGTTCCTTTCTGATGTTTCTTGTTGTATGGACTTTGATAGGTTATCATCGTTGTGACATTGTATTGTATCATATCACCCATGATCTGAGAGAGGGTGTTAGCAGATATGTCAGTTCATGGTGGCTAAGTCTGTGCATGTGATTCAAGAGGCTAGGCACCTTGATATTTTAGGCATTTTATTTAGCCTTTTCTTTATGTGTTTTATGGAAATTTATGCCACTTCCCAACATTAAATGTTGGCCGACCAACCCACATTTATGGCTGATGTATGGCCTATTTATTGTCAGTCTCTCCTCCTCAGTCTTTCATCATTTAACAGGTTTTTGTGGAGAGAGGAGTTGGTACCAGTGCCTTCATAGCCAATGACTCACATTGGTTTTGTGTTGTCTCATGTCTTGGTATATGGATTCCATTTCCCTGGCATTCTAAGTTCTCTTCTTTTGCAGTTTTCTTTTGTTCTCTCTTTCCTTTCTCTTCTGTCTTGTGTTCAACAGTTTATTTCAGCATACATATGCGCTTCCATTGCTACATCCACTTCTCAATCCGGACAACTATTAGGTGAGTTTTCCTATCCTCAAAGCCATGCTACAACCATTTTACGTGACGACCAGAGTTGCATAATCATTACTTAGAACCTAGTGTTTCACACACTTGACCAAGCATATCAAGATCTAGTATCATTACATCAAGGAGAAAATACTAAATGGTACAATCACAATAGAGTATTGCAATAATAAAGACAAATCAGTAAACCTTTTCACCAAGGCTCGTCCTTAAGCCATATCACATATGCATTCCGGATCCCTTAGTCTCATGACCCATCCAAGATCTAAGAGGGGGTGTTAGAGGATCGACTCTTGTTCACGTCAATTATGCATAGTCAAACAGCATTTCATGCACAATCGATTAGCAAGCACCAAATCCTCTAAATATAAGTTAAAGTTCGATCACTTTACCTAAGAAATTTGGGTAGTTGGATAGTTCAAGACAAGGCGGACAGGCTCTATGTTGCATTTCATGACATTACTTTATTGTTTTGGTCATTATTTCCAGCAAGCGCGCCGATATTCACATTCCAACTAACTGCTGATATTCTATGTTTATTGCTTGCTCACCTAGGGTTAGTAAATTCAAACAGTCTATGAGAGATTCAATCAATCAGTGTGAGGTTTTTGAGTGAGATACACACACACACTCTCTTGTACATATTCTACTCTCATTGTTTAGTATTTATCTTCACACCTCTCTCTCTCTCTCTCTCTCTCTCTCTCTCTCTCTCTCTCTCTCTCTCTCTCTCGCGCGCGCACAATGAGCAATGAGTAATTGCATTGTACCAAATGACTAGAAAAGTACAAAAGTCACAAGTAAAAGAGTACAAAAGTCACGGCAAAGGAGTAGCAAAAATTGCCATATGCCAAGGAACCAAGTCCTTCCTTGAAAGAAGATCAGTGTGCTAAATAACATCCAATTGCCAATGTTGGAGACCCTTCAGTCTAGCAAGATGTTCTGAACACCAGAAACGGAATAAAAAACAAAAGCATTTCATGTGACCCAATTGTGCCAGCAACCCTAAAATCAGATAAAAGAAGACAAAACCTTCTCATGTGGTTGTGGCCAAGTGGTGTATTTGTGCCTCAGAAAGACCCAATCAGAACACACACACACACACACACTCTCTCTCTCTCTCTCTCTCTCTCTCTCTCTCTCTCTCTCTCTCTCAATCCATTTCTAATCAACCAGTGATCCACTTCCACATCGCAACACTTAACAACATGCCTCAAATGAGCAATCTCCACCATGAAAAGTTCATTGCCTTTCATACTAAGGAGACAATCCATACACAATAGATTGAGACATAGCAAAAAATGCTTATTGTGTCTTTACAGAGACCTTGGAGCAATTCCTAGCCATTAAAATTGCCTTAAATAAGCAATCTCCACCATGAGACCTCCAATGAGCAATCAAAACCCTTGCAAGAAGATAGAGAATCCAAAAACTCATGGGATGACCAAGGGGTTTATGCTAACAAGAGTGTCAAACAAGGTACCTAGGATTAGGGTTGTCATAAAGGAAGTGAAACAATCCTCCAAGCAAGTACCAAAGGTGGCCTTCTAAAGCTGAGAAGAAGAGGGATGGGAGGCAGGGGAATCACAAATAATCTCCTTGATGCTTGTGGCGGAACCCTATATCCATGGACTCATATGAGGGAGAAGGAATGTGCAACCCCTAAAGAGCCACACGTGGGTGGCAACCTCTGTCTCTCAATGGAGTAGACTATGGAGCTGAAGATGGTAGCGAACAGCCATTGCCTCTCAATAGAGTGGACTATGAGGCCAAGAGTCATGGAAGCCACTGAACCCGAAAGTAGGTGGGGGGAAACTCCGTAGCACATTGCGGCACTTTCTAGGAGGGCTAATGGCCTTATGAGGTCTAAGGGACCTCTTGATGTGTGAAAGGACTTAGCGTCTGTTGTAGGTATCTTATTGTCTTGAGCATATAACTCTAATGGCTGATGCAAATAATCTCTATCGTATAAATGCATCAACTTATGATCCAAATCCTTTGAGTCGCTTCTATAATAAAGGTTTTAGGAACAGTTGCCATGTGTAATCTTGTGTCTCCTAACTCTATACTCATCAACTTGAAGCATAATCTTTGCAAACTTGGATGAACCATTGACCGAATGGCAGTTCTTGCTTTTGGCTGCAAATATCCTTGGTTCTATAGGATTCCCACATCCGGGCTTGTATCCCATGATCCATATCTGCATATATATTGTAAGTGAAGGGATGCACATAAGCAACTCCAGAATCCAAATATCAAAAGTTAAATTGGCCATCTCTTCAAAATGTGGTGCTATGATCCATGTTCACCTACTGGAACTGAAGGTGGATAAGCGAATCCACAAGCAGGTAAAATAACCATCCCTTCAGAATGTGGTGCTCCTTATGAGTTGTTAATTATGAGAGGGAATGGCTGCCAACTTACTGCCATGAACCATGCATGGGTGTGATTGATTTCAATTCCAATTGCAACACTTGAATATAGCAATGAAAGATCCTCCTACAGACATCGAGTCCAGTATATCCACAGAAACACCCCAAGCCAACCGTCGGATATGTCCCATACACAATGTTCTGTATAGAGCATGAAGATGCTTCAAAAACTGGAGTTGACATCATGAGCATGATCTAGTCGCCATCATGTGAAGATTCAGACAGCAAAAACACGTCTTTTCTGTCACATAAACATTAAAAGGAATGCAGAATCTGCTAATTATTAGATTCAGGCAGTAAAAACACATCCTTTCTGTCACATAAACGTTGAAAGGAATGCAGGATCCGCTGATTATTAGATTCAGGCAGCAAAAACACATCCTTTCTATCGCACAAACATTAAAAAGGGAATGCCGAATCCACAAATTATCTTCATGCATCAAAATAGGGCACATCCTTTCACTCGCGTAAATAATGTGCAGAATCCATGTATTTTCAAGAAATTGATCCATTTCCCCCCTTCGCATACCTTCTCCCCACTGAGGGCCTGAGCGACAGTTTTGGCGTGGTCCCATCTGGTGGTGGTCTTCGTGAGCTTGCGAAGAAGGAAAGCTCCACCTGCGATGCACAGCGCCTTAAGAAAGAAGCTTCGGAAGACGCGCCCGCCGTTGTGGCTGCCTGAGGGCTTATCTGCTCCTGCTCCCGCTCCTCCTCCTCCTGCTGCTGCTGCACCTCCTGCATCAAATTTGTCTGCGTCGAAGCTTCCAGCCCTGGCCATGGTTCCTGCGCATCTATCTAATCAGCGCCACCTGCCTCTCACCACAGAGAGAGATCGAGGGAGACGGAGACAGACAGACAGACAGAGAAACAGAGACAGACGCGGAGAGCTCAGTTCACATTGCCTGGATAACACTTACTATCATCCCATGTGGCACCTTACCCAACTTTTTTCCCATCGTTGTTACACACATGCAATAGGTGGGCCCCCGGGCCCTTAGCCCCCCCCTTTCCTGGCTCCTTTCTCCTGCCTTGGCACTCTCACATGGAGATCTGTCCCCCCAAGTGATTCAATCAACGATGAGATCGACATCGAAGCGACACATGTGTCATCCACGTATAGGGCGGTAATCCTTGCATGATGTCACATCATTATAGTGTCACATAGTTGCAAAAAGGTTGAAATCACTTTCTAGGATTAAAAAGGGCTATAAATCTTTGTAAGAAACCATAGCTCAATAGATAGGCACTTCTTGTGCCAACATGGAGGTCGTGAATTCAAGTCGCAAGGGCTCCCTTAGGGTTATTGGCAAGTTGTGCGCCACAAGTCAATGCTTTTGCATGGGTTACAAGATGTCTTCAGGTGTGCTCGTGGGTTTCGACCATTGCATTACAAGTCAGCACTTTTGCATGGGTTACGCGATGTCTTGAGATGCACCCATGGGTTTCAACCATTGATCCCATCGACTTGGGTGGGGGGGGGGGGGGGGGGGGACAAAAGTACATGTGAGATAGTGATGAGTCAATAACTAGGGGTTGGATCTATCCCCACACCACTTTTATCTTAGCAAGTTGTCCTACCCTAATTTCCTATTCTACTTTCCATAGACATAGTAAAAGTGGCACATATATCATCAAAAGCAATTGCATTAACCCATCCACCAACCACTTCATATTTTGCTAAGAGTTATCACATCTATGAAGTTGTTAAGAGTTATTGCATACGCAATCACTTGTTTGGAAGTGGCTATTGATTCATGTGCAATAATCATGTTGTGTAGTTGAATAGTGATTAGACCTAACATAGATGAGATAAACAAGCAACAATAACCACCTAATTGAAGCTTGCCTTTGGGAATTTGTAGATATAGAAATGAGAAAAACAAAATCAACAAAAACAACACTTTCTCACATGAGCCAATCCAATGGATTAAGCAAAAAAAATGTATGACAAACTAGCAATAGGCAAAAAAGCACATGCTCTCCTATGAACTAATCCAAAGGTGACAAGCTTAGAAACATGTTCATACTCCATAAAATAGTTGAACAATCCAAATTATTGAAATACAAAATGATTGGATTTTGCTACTTTCTTATTCTCGTAATGAAAAGAAATCAAATAACTACAAGGAAATAACTTAAATTGATCTAATAACAACTTCATATTGTACTAATAGATATTGCATGCTCAATTGCTTCTTTAAAAGTGGCTAATTCATGTGTGATAAGCACACAAATGTAGGAAACATACAACAATAGCTGGCCAAGCAAGCTTAGATTGCCTTTAAGAAACAACAAATTGTTGGACAATCAAAGCATGAAAAGTCAACATTTGAGTCCCCTAGAATTTTACCAAATTTGATTCGTGTGCATGATACTTGTAGGTCTAAACATCAAAAGCTTTAAGGCAAAATGCAATACAAAAGGATTTAAGAGTACATGTTTCACAAGCACTGATTGTTTTTGCTCTCCTTTTTGCAAACCAACAGACCCTATCCATGACCAACCCCAAGGCTATCACTTTACATTGATGTATGATATCCCATGCATAAAGGAAATAGTGGGAGCTACATATAGAATGACCACAAACCTCTCAAAAGAAAAGGTGGATGTAATATTAGATAGCTAAAAATAGTGGGAGCTACATATAGAATGACCACAAACCTCTCAAAAGAAAAGGTGGATGTAATATTAGATAGCTAAATATGCATGAACTTTCCAAGTGGATGCACGTGATATTCAAGAACTTCCAAACTTGATGCATGGCTTTATATTTCTAAAATCAGTACTAAAAATAAAGACATATCTTATATCTTATTAAGATTTAATTGGCTCTAATTTTACATTTATCGCTTGCTTATTAAGATCAGTAGGATCTGCCAAAGCATTAGTTAGGCTCAAGGCAAGGACATTCACTAATTACTTCAAGTTTGTGTTTGATATCCATGCAATCTTTTATTATATTTTATTAGAGTAGTTTTTTATCTTGCAAGCAATGCATGGCAATGCTTTGGTGCTCTTCCTCTCTTACATCATGGTGCTTGTGTTGGTGCATGTGTGTCTCAAGAGTGTAAAGCATAAGATTTATGGAAAGAGCTAAGGTTAAGAGAGGCTATGTGAAAGGGTGAGCTCTCACACACCATTGTACTATGAACAATGAAGGTGATGCCCATGGTCTCCAAGAGTCAATTGTGTAGTAATGGGGGCATGATTTTGTCAATGTGCTATGCTACCAAGGATTTGTGCAATCTTGAAGGATCTAAGCACATGAGGAGCATGCAAATAGGAGAAGAGACATCCCAAGGGATAACTAAATTAAGAAGTGGATGGGGTGCAAATGTGAGCATAATGTTGAAAGGAGATGATGATGGTGATGAAGATAATGTTTTTTGCTTTCACATATTTGTAGGGGGAAGATGGAGCTAAAGCCAGGCTCTCTCTCTCTCTCTCTCTCTCTCTCTCTCTCTCTCTCTCTCTCTCTACCATACTATGTCATACAGATGTCACAGCTTTGATGGCGATGTATTTCCAATTTCTATGTGTTTTTTTAATGGGAAAGAAACCAACGTCCATGGACACATTGATGCATAAAGAGAGAGAGAGAGAGAGAGAGAGAGAGAGAGAGAGAGAGTGTGTGTGTGTGTTGGTTGGCATAGAGCAATAGTGTTGGATGAGGGCTTTTATTAATGACATTTTTCTTGTGCAAGTGAGGTGTGTGTGTGTGTGTGCGCGCGCGCTCGCGTGCGCACGTGTGGATGTGCGTGTGCGTGTGCGGGCGTGTGCGTGTGCGTGTGCGTGTGCGTGTGTGTGCACAGGCGTGTGGGCATGTGCGTGTGTGTGTGCGTGTGCGTGTGCATGTGAGCGTGTGCGTGCATGTGTGCGTGCGTGCATGCGTGCGTGCGTGCGTGTGTGTGGTGTGTGTGTGCACGCACGTGCATGGGTGTGGATTTTAATAGACTTATCCTTGAAGTTTTGCATTTTTGAGCTCCTTGCACTTCTTGCATCTTGAAAATGTGCAAGAGAATGGGGATGATTATAATAGTTGAATGGATGAGAGATTTCAAAGCATTTTGGTCTTTGTCAGTAATGACATCTAATAAAGGTGTGTAGTCCAATTGCCATATGCCTCTACCATTTGTACAACAAGAACTTACACCCATCATAGTTATGGATCTGCAATTCAACTTCTTTTGCATGCAATTTGTGAAACACTATAGATTCAAATATTAAGTTGAAAGTTTAGGGACGTGACTAGAGGAAAGGTGTCGTGCCCATGATGGGCCATGTGCCACCATTCTTTTGACATGCAAGGTGCAATGCTTGCCTTGGTCATGCATGTAAAGGTTATTGACTTTGGCTTTGGAAAGATCTTGAAATTAAACACCATTATCACACAAATCCAATAAGTTAGCTTGATCTCCATGACTATCCAACAAAGTATCATTTTCATGACAATCTCATGTAGATGCCATCTCTTACACCATTCCTTTTAGTTATTTTCACTACCTATTGTAAAATTTTCACAACATTCTTTGTACCAAGGAGGTTCATGGAAATAGTTTTGATTCATTCATTATATTCATGATGAGAGATTTGCTTATTTATAATGTGGCATTCACCATATTTCAAATTAGATATTTGGTGTATTTGCAATTACTAGCATTGTTGAGATCATTCCCTACATGGTAGTTTCTGTCAACATTGTAATCCTTTTTTCTAAACCTTCAACATTGTAATCTAAATTAACATTGACTATATATTTGGGGGGTGTGCACGGAGAGAGAGAGAGAGAGAGAGAGAGAGAGAGAGAGAGAGAGAGAGAGAGAGAGAGAGAGAGAGAGAGAGAGAGAGAGAGAGAGAGAGAGAGAGAGAGAGAGAGAGAGAGAGAGAGAGAGAGAGAGAGAGAGAGAGGGGGGGGGGGGGGACATACAAGGTAATCATCATCCATCTCCTCTTGAAACATTGATGAAAAAAACAAAATACTATTTTTTTTCTTTGTGTGTGTGTGTGTGTGTTTGTGCATCTGTGTGTTTATGTTTCACCCGATTAGTGTTCCAACCTTGGTCTATGGATAGGTCTCACTCACTTTATGTTGAGTAGTGCCCCCCTCCCCCTCCCTCTAGACTCTCCTTTGCCGCTGCCCTTCATCGCACTCAATCAATTTTGCAAGTCTTCCCATCATGATATCATCCCCTTTACCCCAATGCTAACAAGCCTTACTTTCCTATGACCTTTCTTTCAAGCTTGATCAAATTTGTAACAAGAGGCAATATTTTTATGAGTATTAATGAAAATAATGTAACAACAAACACCAATATCATCATCAACAACAATAGCAATATTGATGCTAGCAATGATCAGAGTACTCCCTTTTTAGCACTTAATGAGAAGGATTTCTTCCTTGCTAGCTCCAAGCAAGTCAATCAACCTCTTATTATTGATGCGATATATGATGAGTAGCCCCAAGCTGAGCCCCAACAATGTGCTATATGAATGAAGATCGTGATGTTGTAGGAAATAATAATGCATGTCATTTGCCTTATGGGAGTTACTACAAACAAAGGCATGGATCATGGTCCTAAAGTTGTAATGATCATTGAAAATCGCATGGTTTGATGAGTTCCAAATCTACATGTATCTTTTGAAATACATTTTCAAGCGGTTTTGCAACTACCAACCCCAAGTGGCTCAACTGTGAAACTTCAAGTGGCCTTAGTTTTAAATCAATTATCTAATTTTGAATTGACAAGCACATATCACACATGCCAAACAGTGATGGTATGCCCATCTTAAGAGGAGGCAGGGGGGGGGGGAGAGAGAGAGAGAGAGAGAGAGAGAGAGAGAGAGAGAGAGAGAGAGAGAGAGAGAGAGAGAGAGAGAGAGAGAGAGAGAGAGAGAGAGAGAGAGAGAGAGAGAGAGAGAGAGAGAGAGAGAGAGAGAGAGAGTGTGTGTGTGTGTGTGTGTGTGTGCGCGCGCACGCGTGCACATGCATGTGTGGGTGCATGCAAGTTTGAGGACCTTTTATGATGACAATATATACACGCATATGGGAGCTTCAAAGATTGGAAACAATACTATTGCCAACAGATTATAATGATCTCAAATATAGCTAAGAGTAACATCATCTTATGCATGGGTATATATGTGTAGCATTATTATGAGAGCTTAACACATGAAACAATAATCTTTTACCAATCCACAATAGACACAAATATGAGAGAGAGAGAGAGAGAGAAGTGACACTATATATGCATGCATGTGCTAAGAAGGCCAACATTTGTGTATGGGTGTCTAGAGCATTACTATAAGAGCTTAATAGAATGATACTTTGTTGCTCATCCATTACAATAGACATTATATATATATATATATAAAGAGAGAGAGAGAGAGAGAGAGAGAGAGAGAGAGAGAGAGAGAGAGAGAGAGAGAGAGAGAGAGAGAGAGAGAGAGAGAGAGAGAGAGAGAGAGAGAGAGAGAGAGAAGGAGAGAGAGAGCTTGGCCTATACATGTCTATATCACTTTACATGTCATTCATATACATACGGGCTAAAGAGAAAAGACACCTTGAAAGTGTCTTATAGTTGCACTATTCCATGGTCTATTTATATTTGTACAACAGGGATAAATTGTTGATTGTTAATGATTAGTATGTAAGTAAGTAGCTTGGTGGCTGATATCCCAATCGAAAAAACCATTGCCTTACCTCTAATTATGCAAACAATTGTTCTTGAGAACTCTTGTTGAAGTATTTTCCAAAACCTTGACCACTTGGTACTAGATATTATTTTGGGATACACAAGTGAGTTTTAGACCATACTATTTTCTCCCATTGTATAGATTTAAAAAAAGTAATAAACCCCAATGGTATTGAGCCCAAGTTTTGATACTTTGTTATAAACATATTTCTAGAGTAACATCTATTTAGAAATGGATAACAAGTGTGTATGTGTGCATGATCCTTTAGTATGCATCTACATCCTTATGCACACTTAGGAATGGTAGGGCTTTTGGTAGAGTCAAAGGAATGGTAGTCCTTATGGATAGATGTGCACATATTAGAAAATAAATTTTGATTGCCTTAAGATGTTTACAAGGTGTTTTACAAGGCTATAAAAAATTTTTGAATCTATCTTTGAAAATGACCCTTAGCTGGTCTTGAATTTATACAAATTCTCTACAAAATAAAGAAATCAAACCATAACTCAAGTTGCTAAATCTTTATACATCTAGCCTAAATATGTACATGAGAATCTCAGATGCAAGGGCGCATCCCACTTCATGGATTTGGCACTATCTAAAAAGTGTGAAGCTATTAATGCATAGATAGCTTCAAAATAAATGAGACTCATTCAAATAAAGTACAATTGATAATAAGGGGCTTATATAGTGATAAGCAAGGATATATTCTTTAAAGGTTTTAGGCAAAGAGGATATAAAAATATAAAGTATTTGTCTCACATAAAACCTACAGTTAATATCAAAGAATTTGGATCATAGCCTCAAGTAGCTTTAAAAGACATGTTATTACACACAGATTGCATGTTTATTATGCATGAAGCACATTGTTTATTTTAATTTTTGTAAGCAAAGGGAAGTAACCATGCAATAGCACAGTTGCTTCCCTTTGCTCACAAAACATAAAATGAGTTAGGCATGGCCTTGCAATCTTTGCAATGATACCAATCACATGAAGCACGGTTAGTGGGCCTGAAGTGCCAAGGTACTGTGCATGTGGATGGATGAACAATTTTGTTCCTTTAAGGAGAGGACATGAGAGCAAAAGAGTCATAATCGACAATATAAATTGCAATAGCACAACATAAGTATATAGAGTTGCTAGAAAAAGCTAGGATTTCACATATTTGATTGATGACAATTCCAAAAGCAAGATGAGCTAAGTTAATAGTAGTCTATAAATTAAGAAAATGTAATGTGCATGCCAATAACCACCATATCAATGGCCAATTATTTGATCTCTCATCCCACATTGAAAACATCATGTTGTGTCCTAAATCTTATTGTTGTTAGCCATTGACATAATTTGAACACTTGCAAGTAAGTCTAATATGTGATCATGTAAATAATAGAAAAAATCTACTCTAATGGTAAATTGGTAACAACAAAACACATCCATTTACTTTAGCAACATTTATATGCTTAGGAAAGTTGTAGGAAAATGAGGAGGGTTCAACAATGTCACATAGGTATCATTATGTCCAAGGACAAAGATTCACCATCTATGTCTAAGAACAAGGAGAAGAACCTCCCAAGCCACAAAGCACATTGGAAGCAAAGTCAACCATAGAATCAAACAATTGACTAGAACCCCTTTGGTTGACACAAATTACTTTGCTTCGATCGAAGAGCATGAACTCTTGGACAAACCGATTGAATTTCTATGAGAGGGCCAAGATCTTGGCCAAGATCGTGGTTCTATTTTGGAATGTGAGTGGAATGAGCTTTGACCTCAAAAAACAAATATGCTACAATTTGATCAATAAGTACAAGCCCCATGTCATCACCTTACAAGAGGTAAAGCTCAATGGGCCTACTTGTGAGATAAAATTGCCATTCCAAACTACATCTATATGCATGATGTAGTTAGTAGAGGGTGTGGTGGTACCTGCTATTGGTCCTTGAATAACTCGTGCCTACATTCATTTGGAGGGCAAGGGATACAAGTTGCATTGCAGCCCTAGTTAAAGTGGGAGGTGAGCAACTTGCTATGACCTCATTGTATGCCTCCAATATTTTAGCAAGGACAAGGAAAAGACAATGGGAATGTTTATGACATTCGTTAGGTTGCAGATTGGCCATTCTTATTGGTGACTAGAATACAACATACCTGCCTAACGATTGTTCTTGTGGAGGTACATGCATACTACTAGAAGAGAGACAGGCCTAGTATGACCTTGCATATCAAGCTAAGTTGAGGGACATCACTACCCTCAACTCAGAGCTCTCCTACCACATGGAGAGCTAGTAGGCTAGATAGATGCTACCTCACATATGGTGCATGGTGGAGAGGTAGCCACCCCGGCCTTAGAGGTCTCCACTAGGTAAGTACCTTTGATCATACACCCATTTTAGCAACACTAAATATTGTCTTGGAAAGAAGCCTCGAAGGGGCCCCTTCCCCTTTTAGGTTAAATACATCATTCCTTGAGGACCAACAATCTTAAAGGAAGCCCTCCCCCTTTTACACTAAATACCTCATTACTTAAAGACAAATGGTTCTTAAAGGAAGTTAGCAAGGGTATGGTTGCAGTCCTTGGATCTAGCTCTCTCCTTTGAATTTAGATGGAAAATATGTCTACATGCCATCATAGGACTATCTAAGTCTTTTGGTAGGAAGAAGGCTCAAGAAAGATGGAGAGACCACACCTCTATCTCCTATTCAAGGCAATGCCTACTTGAAGCTCTCTCCACCTCTTCTAATGATGGCCTTATGCAATAGATGCTTATTATCAATATGGAGAACTATGTGAGACTCCAAGAAGAAAAGAGAATTGAAGTAGCCAAGGTGTAGCTCAAAGGGAAAGGGAAGCTTATGGGAGATGGCATGTTAGAGTCCTTCTTCAGTGCACCTAGAGTCAAGCATAAGAGAGAAACTATTGCGGCTATTGAAACCCCCACACGAGAATTGCAACAAGACATTCATGGTATTACATCAGCCTTTGAAGCCCATTTAGCCTCAATTGTCAATACAAAACCCTCTGACCTTTGCCACTACAATAGGAGGATGAAGGACTTCCTAGGTAGTTGTGATGTGTCTATCCCCAACAATGAATCACTTTTGCTTGACAGGCCCTTCTCTACACCTAAGGAAATCAAGGATATGATTTTCCAAAGGAGGGTAGGCAAGTCATTAGGTGTCAAGATTGTGGGAGAGAAGGAAGGAGTCTCACTTGTAGCTTTCTTGCTTGCACAATGGGGGAATACACACAAGGGTGGAGGCTGAAAACAGTTTTTCTCTTCTTAGTTGTGTAAGCCAAAAAAAGAACTCTCATACAAAGAAATAGAAGAACCCTATATATGGGTCTCAAACCAAACTCAACTAACTAAGGTGGCATACTAACTGAGCCACAAACTAGAGTAGATAAGGATAGCTATCATGTAGCTATTATTCATGGGCGGTGTACCAACCGCATCTGCAACTGACAAGTCGGTGACATAAATGCACAACGGTCACCCTGGCATATCACGAGTGGAGCTCGATATCTCAACACTCCCCCTCGAGCTCAATCCCAATTCCTGCACACCAAGCAGGTCTCTGAACTTGCGCAGCTTCTCTGCGCCCAATGCCTTCGTGAATATGTCAGCTACCTGATCCTCTGTGCTGACATAAACTAGATCAATAAGACCTAGTAAAACCCTCTCCCGCACATAGTGATAATGCACCTCAATGTGCTTTGTTCTAGCATGATAGACTGGGTTATTTGCCAAGTGTATACTACTCATGTTGTCACAATAAATGACAACTGGCCCATCTGTAGACTGATGCATATCATAAAGTAGCTTATGCAACCAAGCTACCTCACATGCAGCCATTGCTGCACCCTTGTACTCAGCCTCTGTGCTCGACAAGGCAACTGTAGACTGTTTCTTGCTGCTCCAAGTGACTGCAGCACTCCCAAAAGAGAACACATATCCACTGGTAGATCGTCTATCAGAAATGCTACCAGCCCAATCAGCATCAGTGTATCCATGCAACTGTATCTGAACCCCAGTCTCATAAAATAGTCCATACTGCAATGTGGACTTCACATACCGGAGTATGCGTCTAGCCGCATCCAAATGCGGTTTCCTTGGAGCCTGCATAAACTGACATACCAATCCAACAGCATAGCTCAAATCTGGCCTGGTAATAGTCATATAAATCAAGCTTCCTACTATGCGTCTGTACATAGTAGGGTCTTCCAGAAGCTCACCTGCATCTGCGCTCAGCTTCACATTCTGCTCCAAAGGAACTGAAATAGGCTTACAGCCTGTCATCCCATATTTGGACAGCATGTCCAATCCATACTGCCTCTGCAAGAGCTGTATCCCACTTGGTGATCTAATCACCTCAATGCCCAAGAAATAACGCAGCTCTCCCAAATCCTTCATCTCAAACTTTTGCTTCAATAGCATTTTCACATGAAGGATATCTTCATCACTGTCACCTGTCATAATCAAATCATCAACATAAATGACAAGTAGCATAATACCTTTCTCTGTTTTTCTCACATAAAGTGAGAAATCTGCCTTGGAAATCTGAAAGCCAATAGTGACAAGATACTATCCTATCTTGTCAGACCATGCTCTCGGTGCTTGCTTCAAGCCATACAAGGCTTTCTTCAACCTGCAAACAAACTCAGGATAAACAGCATGCACATAACCTGGTGGCTGCTCCATATAGACCTCTTCTTGTAAATCACCATGCAAGAAGGTATTCTTTACATCCATCTGATGTAAAGACCATTCCTTTGATGCAGCCATAGCAATGAATACTCTTACGGTTGCCATCCTTGCAACCGGACTGAATGTTTCTTCATAGTCAATGCCATACGTTTGTGCATACCCCTTGACTACTAATCTTGCCTTGTATCTGTTCACAGAACCATCTGCATTGTGCTTCACCTTATAAACCCACTTACAGCCAATTGCATTCTTACCTTTAGGCAAAGGTACCAATTCCCATGTAGCATTTGCTTCCAAGGCATCCATTTCTTCATCCATGGCTTTCTCCCATTTTTCTTTTCCCATGGCTTGCTCAAAAGAAGTGGGTTTTGGTTCCTGTATCACTTTGACCATATATGCATAGTGAATGGCTGTAAATCCATCATATTTCAGCCTATCCACAGGATACCTAGCTCTGGTAGACCTGCGCAAAGTAGGTTCACTCCCAGGTGCTCTCAAAACATCCCTGGTCTTCCTTACTCCAGGTGTAACAATAGAAGGAATGCCCAACTCATCATCAATGCTCTGTTCTGAGCCACTTGATTCACCATCCACATAAGAGTGACCTGCATTCACATCAAACATGGGCTGATCTACCTTCTCTTTTCCTTTTCGTGATACCTGAATACCACTATCTGCATTACTTTGAGAGGATTCTCCTGATCTCAATCTACCTGTCCATGGCGAAGAATGTGAACCACTGCTAGAGGACGTTCCAGGTCCACTAATATTTTGTGACTGCTGCTGTGAATTATGTGCAGCATTACCATTTTGTGCATCTACATCATCAATCACATTTACTGGTTTATACCAGCTACTCATCTCATAAAAAACAACATCTCTGCTCACTGTAAACTTACGAGTAGAAGGGTTATAGCATCTATACCTTTTTTGCTGTAGAGAGTAACCAATAAAGATGCACTTCTTAGCTTTTGGATCCAACTTGGATCTCAACTCATCTGGCACATGTACATAGGCAATGCAACCAAAAATTTTAAAATGAGAAATATCTGGTTTCCTACCAGTATACCTCTCCTCTGGAGTCATCCCATGTATTGTTGCAGTGGGAGTCCTGTTCATTATGTAGACTGCTGTAGCAACTGCCTCAGCCCAGTAAAAATCTGGCAGGTCTTTTTCATTGAGCATGGTACGAGATACCTCTCCAATATGCCTGTTTTTCCTTTCTGCAATTCCATTTTGCTGTGGGGTATGACTGTATGAATATTGCTGCTTTATGCCATGCTCCTGCAAGAACCTTGCAAATTCATTTGAGAGGTACTCTCCCCCTCCATCTGACCTTAGGCATTTTATTTGCAGGCCTGTTTCTTTTTCAACCATCACTTTAAGAGTTTTGAAATGCCCAAAAACTTCACTTTTCTTTTTCATAAAATACACCCAAACTTTTCTGCTATAGTCATCAATAAAAGTGACAAAATAATGACAGCCTCCAAGAGATGCAGCTTTAGTAGTCCACACATCAGAGTGGATCAATTCCAATGGCTTCTTACTCTCTTGAACATGTCTAGGAAATGGTTTCCTTGCCTGTTTTCCAAACTGATAGGCTTCACATACCTTATGCATTTCTGCAACCTTGAATTTAGGCAATCCTGCAACAATATTTTGGGCCTGCATTGATTTAAGTCACTGTACATTAACATGACCAATGCGTTTATGCCAGATATCAATATCTGCAACTACACCGGTCCCATGTGCAGACATTGCTGCACTCAATTCAGACATGTCTGCATCCAACGTAAACATTCTGCCCTTCTTATTTCCTTTTGCTATCAAGCGACCTTTATTTTTCATATCCTCAACAAAGCATCCATGAGGATTAAATTTGACCTGCAAGCCTTGCTCAACCATTTGACCAACAGAAACCAGATTCTTGGTGATATTCGGGACATGAAATACATCGGACAGGTATTTCTTTTTCCCATCCTGCATAGACAAATGAATTTTTCCAATCTGCACAATAGGATGTGCAGTATCATCACCAGTCTCCACAAATCCTAGTTTTTCCATTTTCCTTGCATCCTCCATCCATTCTGCATGACCTGTCATGTGGTTTGATGCACCTGAGTCAACATACCACACATCATTGCTTTCTTCTACACTTGTCACAGAATTGTTCATGTGCTGCACCATGAACAAATGCTCATTTCTGTCATCACCCTGTCTACTAGAAGATGCATAGTTCCCTTGTTGCAGTTTCCCATTCATGATGTCATTCTGCTTTTTATAGCAGTCTTTAGCCATATGACCCATTTTACCACAGTAGTAGCATTCAACATTACTGTTTGCATTTTGGCCTCTTTGCCATCCACCACGACCTCTTTGGCTCCCCCTGCCTCTAGAGTTACCAAGTCCTCCTCCATAGGACTGGTTTTCTTGAGTTTGCTGCATATTCTGATTTCTACCACGGCCTCCAAATCGGCCTCCTCTACCTCTGTCTCTACCTCTTCCAGCATTTGAGTAGAAGACAGCTTCTTTTGAAGTTCCTCCTGAAGAAGATGCACCACCATTTCTCTGCTCCTCAGAAATTAGAAGAGCAATCAACTCCTCAAAATCAGGAAATCTTTCACGAACTGAAATGGAAATCCGAAACTGTGCATAATCCTTTCCTAGACCATTCAAGGTCACGGAAACTAAATCATCATCTTCCACTGGTGACCCAATGGAAGCAAGTGCATCTGCAATCTTCTTCACCTTCATGTGGTAGTCATTGATGCTCATATTTTCTCTTTGCACATTATGCAACTCTTGCTTGAGCTGCATTTTCCTGGCTTGCGTATTTGTACTATACATTTTTGACAAAGTGTCCCATGCCTCCTTTGGCGTACTTACATCTTGAATATGCACAATCATAGAGTCTGAAATGCTGATAGACAGCCAATACATAACTTTCCTGGCTCTCTCATGCCATGCTTTAAATGCCTGCATTTGCTGTTGATTGGGAACATAAGGAAGAACTAGTTCTTCTTCATTTCCTGCAACAAATTCCCAATATCCTTTTCCCATAAGGAAATTCGTCATTCTAAACTTCCATGCTTGGAAGTTGTTCTTGTCAAGCTTTTCAGTGACAATCTGTGAAAGAGAATCAGACGCCATTACAGAACACTGCAAAAAATTCTGTCACTGCAAAAAACACAGCTTTACCCTCACAAGGGCAAATCTGCAAAACTGGCGAAAGTAGTATTTGACCACACAGTCACTTCTTAGTGACGATTTTGCATCAACAGGCAACAAGGATGATTCTATAACTCCCAATGTCTCTGCGCACAGGCATACGATGCTATTTCTGCAGTAACTTTTCACCGACCTGTAGAACAGTGGTCGCACAGCATAAAACTGGGCCTTTTCCTGAGTGCGTGCAGAAAAGTTCCGCCTCCAAAACAGGCCCCGAAATGGCCTCAAATAAAAAAAACAGGGTCGCGGAGGGCTAAAGCCCTTACCTGCAGCATATACTGCCCTCTTGCTTCACCGCGACGGGCGTCTCAACCTGAGACAATGCACTCTTGCAATTTCCGGCTGTGCTACCTGCAGAGATCTGCTCCCAAAACAGAAAATGAAAGCAACACTGCTCCTTTTACCAGAACACCGCGAGCTTGGCTTGCTTTCTTGAGCTCCTTACCACGAACAAGGCTCTGATACCATGTCAAGATTGTGGGAGAGAAGGAAGGAGTCTCACTTGTAGCTTTCTTGCTTGCACAATGGGGGAATACACACAAGGGTGGAGGCTGAAAACAGTTTTTCTCTTCTTAGTTGTGTAAGCCAAAAAAAGAACTCTCATACAAAGAAATAGAAGAACCCTATATATGGGTCTCAAACCAAACTCAACTAACTAAGGTGGCATACTAACTGAGCCACAAACTAGAGTAGATAAGGATAGCTATCATGTAGCTATTATTCATGGGCGGTGTACCAACCACATCTGCAACTGACAAGTCGGTGACATAAATGCACAACGGTCACCCTGGCATATCACGAGTGGAGCTCGATATCTCAACATTAGGGCCTAATGGGCTCCCCATGGAGTTCTTCTAGAAGTTATGGGGACATGCTCTAGTGATTTGGCCAAGCTAGTCACCTATTTTAGGTGCTTGAGTTCCCTTCTAGAAGAATTTAACCAAGGGCTAATCAAGCTTATTTCCAAGTCTCCTATTCAAACCAAAGTTTCTAATTGGCACCCTCTTATGGTACTCAATTGTACCTATAAAATATTTGCTCCTAGTAGGTAGTATGGCTTTGTATATGGTGGCGACGTCTGTGATGCTATTCTAAATTTGATCTTCTCTATTGATCATGCATTTTCTTTGCAAGTTGAATTCATATTGGTCAACATGGACTTGGAGAAGGCCTACAATCAAGTCAAAATGTTGCTCATCCTATGCATTCTCAGGTCATTCAAATTTGACCTCATCTTCACCAACATGATCACTGCTCTCTTCAAGAATGCCTAAGCTATTGTGAGCATCAATGGTCTCGTCTCTAGGCCTTTCTCCTTGAAGAATCCATTCGACAGGGCTATTCGATATCCTCCCTTATGTTTGCCTTGTGCTTACTAACCCATAGCTTTACAAGGTAGATGAAAGGATTTAGGCTAGCACAATCAAAGGTCTCCCTCTTCCTAATCGAGACATCATGGTTGCACAATTCTTTGTGGATGATAGTGCTTTGTCGATGGCAACAAAGAAAACATTAGTTGCTGAACTCCTCAAGATCTACAATGAGTTTTCTGCACTCTCAAAATCTAGAATCAATGCAACTAAAACCAAGCTGCTTTTCTTCTCTTGGGGAGAGCCTTAGTAGTGGGTCTTCTAGTACAGCTTCAAAGTCATCAGACCTTGTGAGATTATTAAGTACTTTGGGGCATTATTATGATAAGAATATCCATTAGGGAAAGATTTGAATGGTTTGCCCAAAAATTCTCAATGAATGGTCCTTGTCCCCTATCTCATTTGCTAGTAGAAAATTGTGCCTAAGAATATGTTGACATTGTCGACAATCTATGTAGCTTCCTTATTCCCTTTCTCCAAGTCCGCGCATGGCAATAATTGGAGAAACTCTTTAGGTGTTTTATTTGGTCTACAAGGGATAGCAGGAAGCTTGTTCAAATAGGTTGGGATATCCTCACATCACGTTGTTGAGAAATATAACACATGATAAGTCTATATCCTATGTATACACTAAATAAATGAGAGGCTATGTGTAAAGTGACTTAAGAGTCAAAATGTATATATCACTTTGGCGAGATACTTTGTGTGTAGATTGTTGACAATGGAAGATAGAGAAGAATGAAGATAAAGAAGAGGAAGATGGATTGAGCCTCCATATCTTGTGCCATCTCCCTTTCGTTGCGTATATAAATCGAATATTTTCAATAGGTACCAAACTAGGTGTGGGAGTGAAAGATTGGATTGAGAAGCATGATGAATTGAGGTCTACATCAAATTTAAAGCTTTGTCCACCATTAAATTGAGTACAAATCCTCATCTAATCAACCCAAAATAAAAACATGGATTTTGGAATGCGTTTTAAATGCTCAATTTAAATGCATTTTGGAACCCATGGAAGGTTGCAAATCGATGTAATGATAGCAAGGCCTTTATCATGTTTTGTTACAAATTTGGCTCATGGTTGGATGCCAGAAGCTTGGTGGGACTACTTAAGGTCAAGCCAACTTGAGCTAGGGGACCTACTTGTGAGAAAGAACTTGAGGGCCAGCTTGTTGAAGCATAGGGTCTCCTAGAAGTAGGTGACTTTGCCATAACCAGGATAGAGAAGAGAAAGAGAAGTTCTCTTCAAAGGTCATTGATAATTGTCATGATAGAGCTTGAAGCTCTCAATTGAATCGAGCAAGATGATATGATGCATTTTTTGAGATCAATTCATTCAATGCAATATGAGGCCCATGTGATTTCAAGCCACTCAAAAACTATGTTGGAAGATAGTCAATTAGCCTTGTTTTATTAACTAAAACTTTTTAGCCTTGGCCTAAAACTTTAAACTAGCCCTTCCCAAATTAAACCACTTTAACATTAGAAAAGCATTGAATAGGTTTGCTTTCTTGGTGTTTACATTGTAATCCTACCAAACTGCTTATTTTGAAAGCAGTTTTCATACTGAGCTCTTGGAATAGTTATTTTGGTGAATTGGTTCACACTTTTCGTGTTCACCTTTAGTGTGGATAGAACTAGCTTTTTGAAGGACAAAAAGGTCATTTCTATGCAACTTTTGGGTGCCGCTTTGAAGGGATTTTTTAAAAAAAATAGAATAAAAATTTTGGATTGACTGGTATGGGACTTTATTATTGGCATAACAAATTGTAGAAAAACAATAGGGGAAATGATCAATTTTAGACCCTTATTTTGATGCTTTTTTTGTTGCATGGGCACCGTTTGAGCCTCGTTTTCAATGTTTCTTGCTAGACAACTAATGTATCACATATGAGCATGAGGTATGGATGTATGTGACAATATTTGGATACATGTATGCCAACTATATCATTGGAACTCATTTTATATGCATTGTCTTGAGCATTTTTAATGCTTTTTGGTATTGGATTTGAGCGATTGATACTCAAGACTTGTTCACTTGCTAGAATAGTGATTTAAAACATTGGATATTGCTAGCTTTTCTAAAATTGCACTTGTCATAATACAAAAAATGGCATAGACTACTCAAATTATTTTGTGACAAGTTGACTAAGGACAGTTATAGTGTATGGTCCTATTGCATGGGAACTTTTCTAATGGGGGAGAGATCAATGTGACCTCATTATAGGTGGAGATGCATGCCCTAAACTTCCTGAAGAACCCACAAAGGAGCAAAAGAAGGCCTATAAAGATTGGACCAGTAGCAACATGAGGATTTTACATTGGATATCTATATGCATTTTAGAGACATTGTGTGATATCCCTACATTCCCGCATGTGAAAGGGGCTAACCAAAGGGGGGGGGAAAGGTTAAAAAGAACAAACCTTTAGCCTTAAAGCTAGAGGAAAAGAAAGAAAAAACCTTTAGCCTTAAAGTTAGAGGAAAAGAAAGAAATCAATTAGTAGATACATCGACTGGATGCGCCACCAACTCAACTCTCTCGAATCAATTGCCGCCCGCCCTCGAGATCATCATTAGATTACAAACACTAACATGGGCACATCAAACCACACAAGCATGGGATGTTGAACAAGTCTCGAAAGAATCATGGTGAGAATATGAGAGTTGTGTGACGATAGGGATGAGAGAGAAGCAAAGGCTAATAGACTTAATAAAGACCATATATGCCTTAGTGTTCTTGGATTAGATGAACACCCTGCTACACACACAGAGAGAGAGAGAGAGAGAGAGAGAGAGAGAGAGAGAGAGAGAGAGAGAGAGAGAGAGAGAGAGAGAGAGAGAGAGAGAGAGAGAGAGAGAGAGAGAGAGAGAGAGAGAGAGAGAGAGAGAGAGAGAGAGAGAGAGAGAGAGAGAGAGAGGAGGGGGAGGGGGAGGGGGAGGAGGGAGGGGGAGGGAGGAGGAGGAGGAGGAGGAGGAGGAGGAGGAGGAGGAGGAGGAGTGGTGGTGGTGGTGGTGGTGGTAGTGGTAGTAGTAGTAGTAGTAGTAGTAGTAGTAGGAAATGAAGAGGAGTAGAAGGAAGGGAAGGGAAGGAGGAGAGGAGAAGAGGAGAAGAAGAGAAGAGGAGGAGGAGAGAGGAGTGGTAGGAGGGGAGAGAGAGAGAGAGAGAGAGAGAGAGAGAGAGAGAGAGAGAGAGAGAGAGAGAAGTAGGGAATAGGGAGAAGAAGGGGATGTTTTATGCGTAAGTTTCATCACCTCACAAGTTCTCCCATTGAACCTCATCATCGTGCAATGAAGAAGTGAAATGAAATCCATAGAGGCAAGACTGGAGTTCAAATTTTATAAGTACCAAGGCCTTCACAAGTGAAAATACCACTAAAGTCCAATAATATTGAGTTAGAGACTGTAATCTACGACTTGCAAAGGAACCCCAGGTGCTCTTGTAGAAGTTGTTTTTCTCTACTAAGTTAGCTTACCATTGCATAGGAATGATGAAAAGGTCTCTCATTAAAATAAATAATATTCATAGGACTAAAATAAAGAGAGTTATGCATGAGTACGAATCATTGTGCTGTAAAGAAAAGAGTTGAAAAACATGTTACTCTGCTATGTGATTGGCATGTACCACTTGAAATTGCACTTTAATGGAAGGATAAGTTGTTGTAGATTGCAACTTTCTTACAGAGTATTGGACAAAGGATATATTTTTGGGTTGTTGAAATTGTCTTTAAAGAAAATACTGGTTATTTTGTAAAAGAGATAATCTTGCTATCCAAGATAAGTGGATGATTATTTAGATGGAGTATTCGAAGTAATTGCCAGGATTAATATTATGGAAAGGAAACGTTTTCCTAGCTGTTGATCATAGGCTGATTGCTTGGTGATATATTTGCATGAAAGTTCTTGTGTCCTCATGGGCGTTTTTTTAAAGTTATGCACTAAACCTCCCCCAAGGTTAGTAGTGAGAGCCCTTCACCAAGGGGATGTTTGATCACGTTGGAGGTTAGGACTGACCCCAAATGCGAGAGGTCTCTTCATAGGGAGAATATTAGAGGCTCAGAGCTAACAAGGACGCCATGGGGGCTCTAGCCATAAATCCCTTGGGTCTAGCCTAACCCATGTGTGTCTCAGGATGGACTTCCTAGAAGGCCTTGATGCTAGATAAGGGCGGATTGGTAGATGATGTGCTTGAAATTTGACACGAGTCTCGAATTAAGGGACGAAATGCCAGATTGACATTGCACCTTGGAGAAGGTGTGAGACGAGTATATTGTTTTATATATGCTTCCAAAAGATTGCATTGATATTGTCTTTGTGTTCGTGACATAATTTACATGAAGGAACCAGTCCTTAATGGCTAATTAAGGAAGCTATCTTTGTATGTTAAACCTAAATGTGTTAGGATAATTAGATAACTAAAACAAACCCTCGATGAAAGCGAGAGGATAAGATCCCTAATAGATACGACTTATGGATGGGTGGTCTCGGTGACCTGAGAGTTTTCTTTCAAGGCAATATGATTAGGAAAGGGCAGAATGTGTGACTACCTAATGTGCTCGATCAATTTCGTTCTAGGGGAATGGAGTTGAGACTATACCCTATAGATAGAGGGGTCGACGCGTATGACTCCCCCTCATTTCTCACTCATTATGAACGAAGTGTAGTATTGATTTGCTTCGGCTTGAGTTGACTTGCGAATGTAGTAGCTCAAGAACTGATGTTAGCTTAAGTTGTTAGATGAACTCAATGTTGAATTAGAAACCCAGATCCTTATGGGTTACGGCCAAAATTATTCATTGCAGAGTGGAATCGAGAGCATCTAGGTGATAAACCTCGTGTTATTCTAAGGATTAGGAGGTGCTGTCGCTTAGGAAAAGTCTCTCGAGGGACCACTAAATCATGCCGATGTTGCAAAGGCTTAAATAAATGCAGTCTAGCTAAGTTGTTCATGGTCTGTCACAATTTGGCTATGTCAAATATGATCCTGTATGTGAGGCATGCTAGTTTGGCAAGCAATCTAGATTCCCAATTTCAAAGAGGGGGGAGAGTTAGCGCATATTCTTTGGAAATGGTACATTCAGATATTTGTGGTTCATATCAAAATGTTTCTTTGAGTGGGAGATCTAGGTTTTACATTACATTTATTGATGATTTTAGCAGGATGACATAGATTTATTTATTGCAATATAAAAAGTGAGACTTTTGAGAAGTTTTTGGAGTTCAAAGCTATGGCAAAAAAACATTTTGGGAGTTACATAAAGTGCTTGAGATCGAATAATGGAGGTGAGTATATATCAAATGAGATCTCTAACTATCTGAGAGATCATAGGATTAAGATACAAGTTACATGCAAATATAGACCACTGCAAAAACGGTGTTGCAGAAAGAAGGAATAGGATTATTGTAGAAGTTGCAAAAGCTCTGATGAACCAGATGCATATACCCTTGAATTATTGGGATGAGGTAGTACATATTGTAGTTCATATTATGAATAGGATACCTACAACATTGACTCATCACATATCTCTGTATGAGAAGATGTATGGAAGAACACCTACAGTTAGATATTTCAGGGTGCTTGGTTGTGTATGCTATATTCATGTCTCTAATGATTTGAGAAAAATGGAATTGCTGGCTATCAATTGTATTTTCCTTGGCTATTTGGATGAGAAAAAGGGTTATAAATGCTATGATCATGTCATTAGAGAGGTTTACATAAGAAGGATGTAAGATTCAGTGAATATAAGACTTGGTATGGACCTATGATGCTTATAAGAGCAATGATATTGATGGTTATGGGAAGAAAATCATAGGAAACAATAGTCAAAGAAATCAACATATTGAGAACATATCTAGACCTCAAGTCCATGAAGAAAGGAGTGGGACCTATAGTCCATGGAGTGATAGGTTGAGGAGTGGACAAAAGATGGCAAAAATTACACAAGGAAAGAAGGCTATGTGAGAGTTTAGGCGATAAGCATATGGATGATGAGTCTGGGATATCTCATGTTAGAACTCTAGGTACAAAGTGTGTAGGAAAGTATGTACCACCACATGCAAGAATGGTTAAGACATCATCTAGTGCATCTTAGTTGAAAAGATTAGAAGAGTAAGAAATCAAGTTGTGACAGTTTGATATATAATGTCTTTATGAAGATGCATTATGCTTACATGGTATCTTATATGCCATATGTAGAGTCTATTTGGTTTGAAAAAGTAGTTGGAAGCAAATATTGAAAGGAAGCCATGGATGAGGAAATGGATGCATCGACCCATGAGTAAGACATGGGATCTAGTTGTATTACATAGCAAGACTAGTTGCAAAGAGTTATGCACAAACATATGGATTAGGCTATGAGGAGACATTTAGTCCAATCGCAAAGATGACTAAAATGAGATTAATGATTACCTTAGCTTCAATTTATGGCTAGAGTTTATATAAAATAGATATTAAGAATGCCTTCTTGAATGATACATTGAAAAAGGAAATATATTTGGAATAGCCTGAAGGGTATGTGCACCCTAAGTATATGCATTATGTATGAAATCTAATGAAGGCATTGTATGGGTTAAAGTAAACACCTAGAACTTGGTGTGAGAGGATCGATAGACTTTTATGTAGCAAGGAATTTCAACAAAGCATGGTTAATTATGAAAGGTGAGAAGGATTGAAGCTTGCACACGAGAGCTATGGCGAGAGAGCAAGAGCAAGAAAGAGAGAGACAAGAAATGGGAACTCCAACAGTCACAATGTGTGACTGGGCCTTCCTTTATTCAAATTGTCACTAAAAGAATAAAGAATAAAGTGATGGTGATGGGCGCTCGCCACCTGCAGTGTGCAGTGGCGGTGACTATCAGTGTAATAATATACAGACGGCTAGGCGGAGGCGCCTTTACCCCCAACAACCTCCCACTTAAAGGCGAATCTACCCTAGTGAGGAGTGAAAAGAAAAAGAAAAAAGACAGTACAACATGTACACATGTACAACAGGGTGAGGAAAGACGTCATCTCATCCCATGCCCATTGACCTCCTGAGGAAGACAAAGCGCTCTGTAGAGAGGCTTTTCGTGAGTAGATGTGCAAGATTCTGGTCAGTCGAGATCTTGACAAGATCAACAGACTTGTCCTCAACGACCCCACGTATGAAGTGATACCTCACCTCAATGTGTTTCGTCTTCACATGAAAGACTGGATTCTTGGCTAACTGAATAGCACTCATAGAATCCGAATGTAGTGTAGGGATAGCATCAATACCAAGGTCAGCAAAACCAGACGACCCAACCAAATGGCCTCCTTGTAAGCCTCAGTGGCTGCAACATACTTGGCCTCTGTAGTAGAAAGGGCCGAGCATTTCTGCACCCTGGACATCCAAGAAACAACACCTCCAGCATATGTGAATACATAGCCGAAAGTGGACTTCCTACTATCTGCATGTCCTGCATAATCAGAGTTAGTGTACCCCACGACTCCTATATCCTGGCTGCCATAGCATATGCACATATCTGCAGTGCCCTTCAGGTACCTCATGATACCCTTCATGGCATCCCAATGCTTCTTGCTAGGTGTAGCCATATAGCATGCCACAAAACCAACTGCAAAGGCAATATCTGGACAAGTGGCTATCATGGCATACATAAGACTGCCCATTGTGGATGCATAGGGAATCTTGGCCATCTCGGCCCTCTGCTCATCTGTTTGCGGACAATCAGCCTGTGATACCTTCACATAAGAAGGCAATGGACAGCCAATAGGCTTTACGTCCTGCATGCGGAAGCACTCAAAGACTTTATGAATGTACTCCCTCTATGACAAGTAGAGGAGCCCTTGATGCCTGTCGCATCTAATGCACATACCAAGTATGTGAGCGGCCTGTCCCAGATCTTTCATCTCAAAGCTCTTCTTGAGCTGAGCCTTAAGAGCATCTAGCTCATCATGAGCTTTCCCTGCTATCAGCATATCATCCACATAGAGGACCAAAATCAATAAAGAACCATCACGGGCTTTCTTCGTGTAAAGACACGGATCCATAGCACTCCTGCTGTAGCCCTATGACTGCATAAAGGCATCAAACTTATGATACCACTCCCTAGGTGCCTGTTTCAAGCCATAAAGACTTTTCTTCAATTTGCACACTAGGTGCTCCCTGTCAGGTTCTGCAAAGCCCTTAGGCTGCTCCATATAAATCTCATCATGCAAGTCCCCATGTAAGAAAGCCGTGTTGACATCCATCTGGTATAAATCCAAGTCAAGCTGAGCAACCAAAGCGAAGACTAAGCGCAAGGTGGTCATCTTAACCACAGGAGAAAAGACCTCATCAAAGTCCACACCATGCTCCTGCTTAAAACCCTTTGCTACCAATCTAGCCTTGTATGCCAGCTTGGGGTGTCCAGGGGTACTTTTCAGCTTGTACACCCACTTGCATGGCAAAGCCTTCTTGTGCACAGGCAAGGAAACCAAATCCCAAGTGTCATTCTTATGCAAGGAGTCTATCTTAGATTGCATAGCCCTCTCTCAGGAGTGACTGTCACCCCTGCGCATAGCCTCATCATAAGTGAAAGGCTCTCCTGCATCTGTAACCAAGACAATGCATCGAGGGCTGAAATCTATCAGGT
The DNA here is from genome assembly GCF_053477565.2 of Lygodium microphyllum. Classification (NCBI taxonomy): domain Eukaryota; kingdom Viridiplantae; phylum Streptophyta; class Polypodiopsida; order Schizaeales; family Lygodiaceae; genus Lygodium; species Lygodium microphyllum. The sequence continues at coordinate 44,666,479 of NC_141153.1, read as the reverse complement.
GGACGTTTGTCTCTAGTAGACCATCTCACGGCAGGCTTTGCTACCTATCTATCTGCCTGTCCAACACCCTAACCATGAGCATCTACTGCAGCTGTAGGCTATCCAACAGGCTGTGCGGGAGCTCTCGGCTCCTCGTAAAATATGACCCTGCAGATCTCAACAACTCTCTCAGGTTGCCTATGCATCTTGTCTTCATGGAAGACTACATCATGATTGCGGATGACTTTTCACGCCTGCGGATCCTAGAGACGGTAACGCATCTCGCCTGCATCCCCATAACCAAGGAAAATGCATTTGACACTTTTAGGATCCAGCTTACTTCTCTTGTCCCCTGGGCACATGGAAAAATGCCTCACATCCAAAGACACGGAGATGCGCATAAGAGGGAGGTTTTCTAGTCCATACCTCCTCTACAACCTGGAAATCCAAACCACTAGAAGGTGATCAGTTTATGACATGCACAGCTGCACTAATTGCCTCAACCCAAAAGCTCTGTGGTAGGCCTGCATGGCTAACCATACTGCATACATGCTCCTGGATGGTTCTATTCATCCGCTCATCCAAATCATTCTGGGGGGGTGTGTAGGGGGCGATCAACTGACGCTTAATACCCCTCTCATCACATAACTGCTCAAAAGCACGTGAGACATACTCACCCCCATTATTTGTCCTTAGGCATTTTAGCTTATACCCAGACTGGTTCCCAAACAATGCAAGCCATCTCTGAAACACAACCAAGACATTGGATTTCAACTTAATGGGATAAGCCCAAACTTTCAGTGAAAAATCATTTATGAAAGTAACAAAATACTTGGCACCACCCATAGACTGACAAGGCATGGGCCCACAGACATCCGAATATACCAATGCCAAGGGCTCACTCATGCGTGGCCTACCAGACTTCTTATGCATAGACCTAGTCTGCCTGCCATAAAGACAATGCTCACATGAATCAAAACATGCATAATCAAGGGGCGGTAAGTACTGCAAACCAGAGAGCATTTTCATTCCCTTCAAAGACATATGGCCCAAACGGGCATGCCAAAGAGATACATGTGGGATAGAACCCACAGACAAAACATGATCAAGGGAAGAAGTTGATACAATCAAGGGATAGAGGCTGCCAGCCTTGGCACCTCTCACAATCACAAGTCTGCCACGAGTGATCTTCCATGTAGAGTCTCCAAAAGATACATGATAACCTGCGTCATCAAGCTGTCTAGCTGACATAAGACTGCGTGTCAAAGCAGGTACATGACGTACATCTTGCATAACAAAACTGTTGCCATAAGGAAATTGTAGCCTAACATCACAAATGCCCACAATATTAACAGAGCTGTCATCACCCAAGGGCACAGAACCCGAAATAGTACGGTATGGATGAAACCACTCTCGGCAAGGTGTCACATGAAAGGACGCACCTGAGTCCAAGAGCCAACACTGTGCATACATAGAGTGTATCTCGGTCATCTGCGAAGCACTAGAAGAAGCTGCAAGGATATAATAATCATCATCAACATCCTCAGGCTGCATAACATTGATCTCTTCAATTTTAACACTGGACTTTGCAGGCACTATACTGCGATCAGAAGACTTATCCTGCACTTTGTCTTTCCCCTTATCTTTGCGCCTTTCATTGCACAGTTAATGGTATTGTGGCCTAATATGGCCCTTTTTCCCACAATGGTGACAAGTAACATCTGCATTCCTGCCACGGGATTTGCTACGTGACTTCCCACGAGACTTGGACCTAGATTTCTGAGAATCCCATCCATGGCCAATGCCACTGCCATGCTTTCCATATCCATCATTCTTGCCTTTAACTGTCATAGCATGCGACACACGAGAGGCATCCAAATTCTTAGGTTAACCTCTTCCTGCAGAAGAGCACTCTCAACATCAGATAATTTCAAGGTAGCAGTAGAGGCACATAATGCAGTGCAGAATACATCCCATGACTCATTAAGAGTACCAAGCAAGAAAAGAGGAGTGACATTCTTTGCAAAAGTGATGTCCTGCGAAGTCAAGTTCTTAAGTATAGCATGGAACTGGCTCAAGTGAGCAGACATAGTCACATTCTCCTTCATGGGTAAATCCATAAGCTGCTTCAGCCAATACATTTGACTCGGTGGACTTTTCTTGTCATAGAGATTCTTGATTTTATCCCACAACTGCCATGCACTCTGTTCTTCCTCAAAGACATTGTAATGAACCTGTTCTGTAAGAGATAATACAATAGTGGACTTGCATAACTCATCAAGCTCAAGCCATTCCTCATCTGGCATAGTTGCAGGCGGATGCCCGCTCAACCTCAAAGGTTTGATCTGCGATTTCTGCACCAACACCTGCCAAATCTTGCTCTTCCAATAAGAGTAATTCGTACCATCAAGCTTAGTGATGTTGAAAATAGCATGTTCAGTGGACAAACTCGCCATAATGCAGGATGGAAGACTGTAGACAATTCAAAATTGCTTGCTGTTTATTGTAGAAAATGACAAAAAAATCACCAAAATTGAGAGAAAATGGCGAGAAAAGTGTAACCAAAGCTACTGCCCACCAAGTACTAGTGAAAGTACATCATTTTAGAATATTTCAGCATGAAAAATCCATATCAGTCCATACATATATGCTTGCTATAATAAATTATATATTTCAGTAAATGAGAGCTAACAGTGCCAAAATTGGATCCCAAGTCAATCAGATACTGCCAAGACCAAAGCCGGCATCATGTGGGCATAACATAGGCATGTGATAGTTGATAAGCATGAATCCAACACCCAAACATGTCATACAAACATCTGCCAGTGAGTACGCACACCCCCCGTCAACGAGGCAAAGTGTTCCTGCCACTACCAAGACTTGACACAAGTAGGTGTCAGCTCAAAAAAAGAGGGACCCAAAGCAAAGAGTCAGCTCATATAAGCATCAGAGGAACCAAGACATATGAACCATGCATCATCCTGAAGGGTAAAAGTTCCCAAATAGTCTCAAAAGCTCAAAGAGGATAGACCGCCTGCTCAATAGCTATCAAGCATCCAAAGACGCTCCTACTGGCACAAAAGCCATAAATATCAAGCAAGAAAGCTCGAGAAAAGCATGTACATGCACCCGTGACCAGTGTCCAAGATCAAGCATCAATGGTACATCCCAGACATGTAGGCGATAGAGCATCCGTATGTAGCATCCATAAGCATGTAAGACATCAAGTACATCCCAAGATACAACTCTGGCAAGCCAATAAATAGCTCAAGTAAGCTCCAGGAATTCAAGGTCAAGCCAAGAATGAGCTCTAGTAGCAATAGGCTCCAAACAATGTAACTAGCATGTAGTAATGGCATAGGCTAAGCATGTCAAGACCGGTCAGACATAAGGAACATACATGCCATAAGTACATCCAAGACGGAGCATCCAAATGCTTTGCAAAGCGAGCTCAAGCTCAACCAACGATCCCGAATCAAAACCAAGCTCTATGTCGAGCCCGAAGTGTCAATACATCACCATATATACCCGAGACATAGCCCGAAAAGCATAGACATAAGCATACATGAGTAAAATGACTTCAGCCCAACTGTGTACAACAGTGATTTACTGTTCAAAACTGAGAATTTCAGCACCAAAATCAGCTCTAAATGGTTTCCAAACAATAGGCATACATTCCCCTAACATCCGGGCATCAAACGGGACCAACCGGGCATCAAATGACAATGCCAAACAAGTTGTAGCATCAAATGTCAGTGTGACACTGTCATAAACTGTCTGTGGACCGTTATGACAGTCCCAAAATAGTGTTAAATTAGTCCAAATGCTATGTCAACACATCAACCATCAAAACCAAGCATCAAAGCATGTTCATATGCTTGAAATGGAGCCTTTCCAAGTGCCAAGGCTGCCCAAGAAGTGGTAGATTGTTGGAGTGTGTGTGCAGTCCAAAACAGGCCAAAAATGGTGCAAATTTGTTGATGTTAAAAGGGCTTCATGCTGATCAATGTTTTGTAGATTGAGGCCAAAGAGAGCTCAAAGAGAGCCTGTGGAAGGCACACAAGAAGCCTCAAGTAGCCACAAGAGGTCTATGCCAAGATATGAAGCAAAGAAGCTTCAAGGGTTTTAGGCTATGGCTACCCCTGTTTCAAGAGACCTGAAAACTGAGGTAAACCTTGTAAAGGGTGAAGCAATACCTTTGTGTGAATGCCTTGAGGGTGCTCAAAGGGGCCGTGAAGGTGCTCAGGAAGCCGGGGAGTGACGGGAGGTCGAAGGAGTCGGATATGGCTGCTGGGAAGGAGGCCCAATGCGAGTGGGGAGTTGATGGGAAGCTGAGAATGCCATGAGCCAAGCTCAAGATTCGGGAAGCCGAGCTCTGATACCAGCTAAAAGGTGAGAAGGATCGAAGCTTGCACGTGAGAGCTATGGCGGGAGAGCAAGAGCAAGAAAGAGAGAGACAAGAAATGGGAACTCCAACAGTCACAATGTGTGACCGGGCCTTCCTTTATTCAAACTGTCACTAAAAGAATAAAGAATAAAGTGACGGTGACGGGCGCTCACCACCTGCAGTGTGCAGTGGCGGTGACTGTCAGTGTAGTAATACATGAGCAGCTAGGCGGAGGCGCCTTTACCCCCAACAAATTATTCACTCTATGTCAGATACACGAAGGATGAAATGGTGGTTGTGGTCATATGTGTTGATGATCTTATTAAAACATGTACTCTTAAAAGCGAAATTGTTGAAGTAAAGCATGGGATATGCAAGGAGTTTGACATCAAAGATCTTGGATTGTTAAGATATTTTTTGGGCATTGAAGTGATTGACACTCTACATGGAATTTGGTTGGTGCAAAGTCAATATTCATTAGAGATGTTGGAGAAGTATGGGACAACAGTATGTAAATCAGTGGATACACCATTGGGTGGTTGAGCACAAGCAAATAGACCTTGTCAAGATCTCTATAGATAAGAATTCTCCTGATATGCTCAGTAAAAGTCTCCTAATGGAATGTTATATCTTCCTTATGAAGATGATGGGTGTAGGATGAGATGATGGCTATTTCTCATCGAATTGTACCTACACACACACACACACACACACACACACACACACACACACACACACACACACACACACATTATACTTTGTTACTTTTTTAAATTGTTTTCTCTTCAGTCAAGCACATTCACCTTTAAGTGGGAGATTTTTGAGGGGTTAAAGGGCATTGGTGGTGTTAGATTGCAGTTTCCTTCAAGCAACATTTTTGTTTTACATAATGTACACTATGTTCCAACTTTGACCAAAAGCCTACACTTTGCTAGAGAGTTGGATGATACAAGGTATCATGTATCTTTTGGTGATTCCCCATGGAAGATTACTCATGGGAATCTTGTCTTTGCTTGAGATGCCAAGGTAGACTGGCAACCTCTATCTCTTGCTTGTATCTGGATCTATTGACCATGTTTTGGCTATGGCTAATATACCACATGTATCTTAATGGTATCCTCACCTTGGGCACATGTTCTTAAAAGGAATGAAAATGCTTTTTCATTTGTAGTATCTTCTACCCCTTGATTACAAATGTTTTAATTCATGTGACCATTATCTTTATGGTAGGTAGACACATGGTTCTCACAAGAAGTCTAGCATTACATGCATGGGTGAGCCTCTAGCTCTTGCTCATTATAATGTATGTGGACCCATGCCCTATCAATTGCTAGGTGGTGCAAAGTACTTTGTGACTTTCATTGATGATTATTCGCATAAGGTTTGGGCATATCCCATAAAGCAGAAATTGGATGTATTGCCTACCTTTCAACATTGGCTTACTTCTATTGAGAATCAGTTTGGGTATGGGCTAAAATACATAAGGTTAGGTAATGGGGGTGAATATGTTTTTTAAGCATTTAAACAATTTTGCAATGAGCGGGATATTAAGTGTTAGTTGATTATCCCTTACATTCCACCCCAGAATGGTGTTGCACGAATAGGATGATTCAAGAGAGAGTGTATAGTATGCTTAGCTAGGTAGGCTTACCACAATATTTTTTATCTAAGGTAGTTACTACTGTTGTATACTTGATAAACAAATCCCCATATAAATTACTATTGGTTGTTAAGTTATAGAGGAGGTAGGGGTAGGAAAACCTTCATCATATGCTCATTTGCATGTCTTTGAATGTGAGGATTTTTGCCATGTTTCTAAGGACAAATGCAATAAGTTGGATCCTAAATTAGTGAAATGCAACTTTCTTGGTTATGGGGATGTAGGTGAGATGGGCTATTGCCTATGGGGTCCACAAACTAGGAAGGTCATTCATAGCCATGATGTTGTTTTCCATGAGGAGAAGATGCATAAGCAGCCTAAGTATGCAGTTGAGGTATGCAAAGTGATATTTTAGGATGAGCCTTCTATTATCATATAGCCACCTAGATTTCCTAAAATTGATGTTCTAATGGTCTATAATCATGATATTGAATAAGATATACATGCCCCACAACTTGTTTTGCAATGGTCTACTAGAGATACCTGATCATTTTGCACTCTCCACGGACTATATTGCGGTGACAGATGCCAGTGAGTCTCTTATCTTTAATGAGGCCCTGTGTAGAGGTGATAGTCACTTTTGGGAGAGGGCCATGTATTCAGAGTATGACTCATTGCATAAAAATCATATGTAGGATTTGGTTCCTTTGTCTAGTGGAAAGTATGCTTTCCATACAAGTAGGTGTACAAATTAAAGAGTACCCTTGGATACCCCAAGTTGGCATATAATGCTAGATTTGTTGCAAAGGGTTTTAAATAGAAGCATGGTGTTGACTTTCATGAGGTCTTCTATCTTATAGTCAAGTTGACTATCCTATGCTTAGTACAAGCTTTGGCTGCTCAGTTAGATTTGGATCTTTATTAGATGGATATAAAGATGACTTTGTTACATAGGGACTTGCATAATGTGATTTATATGCAACAATGTTAGGGCTTTGAGAAAAAAGTTGAGAAAGAGTATTTTTGGCATTAAACAGACACCTAGGGAATGGTACCATAAGTTTGATACTTTCATGCATTCATAGGGATATACACGTAGTGATACAGATCTATGTCTCTGCAAAAGAAAACTCATGATAGTAGCCTTATTATCTTGATATTTTATGTGGATGATATGCTGATTGTTGGGAGAGCTCATGATGAGTTAGATGCCTTGAAAAGTTAGCTCAAGAAGAGTTGTAAGATGAAGGACATGGGATAGATGTAACGTGTCTAGGTTGTGACACGTTTTAGTAGTCCATTAGGAGTCTGATCTAAAAGATGCCGCCTGGCACTCCCACGGAATGTCACAGGGTTTGTTGGTTAGCGACTTCTAAGTCTACTCCGCAATGAAACCTATCAGCCAACCCTGTTAGGATCTTTGACTTGAATCTTCATGGGTTTTTAATGGTCAAGTCATTGTACAACCTTCTAGCGTCGATGGTCTTCAGACAATCAACTTTGTGCAAAGTATCTAAACTGAGGCGGACTCGTATCAAAGACAATGGGAAATGAGAGGGATGCATTGCTCGACCTCTCTACTTGTGTAGGGTAAAGTCTCATTTCAGTCCCCTAAAATGATATGAGCCAGAGTTTTACCCTAGATTATCTAAGGTCAATACGCCATCGTGATTTGAATGTTGAGAAGCCTTCTAGTTCTCTGAGACCACCCTGCCATCGGGGGTTCCACCCACCTGCTTCCCTTGATAGCTTTAGTTTTCTACTTACCTAAGGGCACATTAGTGGTAACACATACAAGCAGCTTTCTTAATTAACCCGTTAGTCACATGTTCCTTTACATAATTTTATGCATTGACACCAAAACAGATCATACAAATTCCTTGAAAGTAAACTTTATATTAAATTTCAACTTAGATACAAATCCCATCCATGGGACGATTCTTGCAATCTGTAAGGATGCATCTTATTTTCCTCCAAGTTTCGGCCCTTGCACTAGTAACAAGGCCTCGAGATTCCTTCTCGAGTCACATAGAGAATCTGAGTAGGGCCCGGAGGCAAGGGATTTATAGCCAGAGCCCCCTGGCACCCGAGCATCCTCCTATGAATATACATTTCTACTGAGAGACCTCTCACAATGGGTTCGGTCTCCACATTCTTGATGTGGCTATCAAAAACCTCCTGGATAGGGTTGGCAGCTAGCTGGGGGTGCTCAAGATACCTTTCCCAAGTGTTTCAACCTGAATCCAATTTGAAATATTTTCTTCTTATCAATTCCTTTGTTAGATGACTCCTTTTCCAAACAGGTATTCCTAAGTACAAACACAAGCAAAAGTGCACAATATGTACTAGACAATTCTTTGTTCTCTTTGCCGAAGGAAATTTCGATTTGATGCGTTAGCATCTAGTCTCGGCTTTATCGTCATTATCATCTGAGATTTCCAGAGATAACCTAATTTAATTTCCTCATTCTTTTGAATGAAGGACTATCCTTACAATGTTGATTGCAATTTGGGACATTGGCTTTCCCACAACGAAACCCTATGTATTCATTTGAACTAGGGTTTGTTGCATAATTCATATAGTAACTTAAGGACTTTGAATTCCTTTCAACTTCAAGCAAGATGGGCCTTGAGAAGAATCCTTCCAACTCTTTAGGGTTTGAAATTCTTTCAACTCCCTAAGAACCCCATGTATTCTATCACAAGTTCAATCTATGTTTTGTGAGGTGTAATAGGATTTTCTTATTATTTCAACCAAGAAAACGGATGTAGATGCATAGAATCTATCTGGCTTACTTGCAGTTTAATGCGTATTCTTGAAACTTTTCATATATATATTAGCATGAAATTTCCATGTAATTTATGTGCAATTTAACGGCTTCTAAGTGCAATTTTAATTGATAACCTAAGATGAATCAATGAACAGAAGTTTCCTAGTACGCTCACTATAGGTAGTGTAACCAAGAGGAACAAGGGAGGGAGATTACCCTTGAATTTAGTTCCCTACGAAGACAAATGGCTAAGAATGGAATGAAACTCATTTAAGTGAGTTGACATGTAAGTGCCCTCCTTCATGCAAAGGTCCATGAGTTGCTTTAGCCAATACATCTAAGAAGTACTGTTATGCTTGCCATAGACATTGTGAATCTTATCCCATAAGTCCCATGTGGACTTCCCATCAAAGACAACATTATAGAAAACCTGCTTAGAGAGGGACAAAATGATCATGGACTTATATAGCTCATCCAATTCAACCAAATCATTTGCTTCAATATGTTCAGGCTTGACACCCTCATATTTCAAAGGCTTAATCTATATTTTCTACACTAAAACTTGGCAGATTTGGGCCTTTCAATAGCTATAGTTGGTTCCACCCAACTTGTCAATATTAAAGACATCATTATCATGAGAACCACCAACCATAATGGGACCAAGCAAGTGCACAGAAGGGCAAAGTAGGCTGCTATAATAAATCGATCCTAAAACCACTACTAAATCAAGTTGAAAACAAGAGGTATTGCGAAACTAATGAGCTGTCCACAAATTATAGACAAGAAAATGTCAAATCCAAGTGACTGCCCTAAAATAGAATGCATAGAACTGAAATGACATGTTGCTCTAATAAATTGTAGCAATGTGCAAACAATCAACTATGAGCAACCCAATAAAAGAAAATCTAGGAACAACCGGCACATTGAAGATTGTCACAACTACATTGTGTTAGTAACCATACATGCAATAGGCATAGACATCATCCACAAGATAGTAGGTCTCAAGGTAAATGAAGAGAACTGCTAGATGCATAACCCACTAAGAAAGGCTCAATACATAACCTGGAAGCATATAAATACAATTGACAACACTCCGACGCATATAAGTGCCAGGTCCATGACAAGAAATCAAATCAGCCCACAATAGAGTAATTGCATCCAATGAATATCAAGAGAGCATGTACATGCCATAATGAGTCCTACTATCTGACAGTAATAAGCTTAAGCTCAATTGCATAAATCAAATGCTTTGTAGTACATCTAGGGGTCAAGTAGCAACTCCCACTAGAACAAAAGTTGAATGCTAGATGAGCAAGCAAAGATCAATGTACTAAGTACATAACATCCGAGCATCCAAGTTACATGTAACAAACATCTAAAAAGCACTGAACCCAAGTAGTCTATAAGACTCTTAGTGTAGCATCCAAGTAGTATCCAAAGATAGGAATGATTGCTAATGTTAAAGCATTCAAGCTCCAATTTTAGATTAATATCATATCGTAAGCATGTCCATAGGTGTACGTAGCAACCAGAGTGTCAATATATCAAATAAATAACCCTAATAGCATCAATGAGTTATAGGCATAAGCATTTCCTAGATAAATGACATTCAGCCTTGCTATTCCACTAGTGAAAAACCTCTATAGAACTAAGGAAATGAGTTCTCAAATTAATCAAATAGCATTCCACTACACTGAGGTAGCATCCCCGTGTGATAACGTATTAAATAGACATCCTAGAAAGCATAAGTGGCCTCTGTACAATGAGGGAAGTGTTATCTAGAACTATATGATAGCAAATTGTCATAAATTGTGAGCCAATGGCTAAACCTAGGTGGTGTAACTAATGCCCAAACTCATGCCAAAGGTGTTGGATACGATGCCAAGTGATTACCCAAGGCCATGAGCAATGCTAGAAGTTGGAGATGAGGTGGGATGGATCAAATCTGATCAAGGAGGGATTGACCAATTAGTGCAAATTGTGTCTGCTATCTTGGGCCTACTTCTAGTTATATTGATGCCAATAAGGCACAAGGGGGAGCTTAGGGGAAGCTCAATGAAGCTTTGGAACATGCCTAGATAAGCTGGAAAGAAAGTGGACCATAATACATATGTAGGGGCGAGCACAAGCTCAACCACCAAGACCCACGGACCGCTTATTGTTCAAGTGTTCCAAGCCGATCACTAATGGTTACCTCTCACATAGCCGACACACTATCCATCTCTACGAGTATAGTGAGATTACCTCCATGCCCGATCGAGTTGCTTCCTCTCTTGAGCACTCCGGTAGCTTCACGATCCAAATGCAAGCTTCAAGCGAGCTCCATCTTCAAGCTCCATGCTCCAAGCTCCATTTCCACGAGTAAGAGAAGAGAAGAGAAGACAAGAGAAGAAGAAAAGAGGAGAAGATGGAGAGCTTCTCCACCACTGTCCCTCACCCTCACACACACACTCCCTCACACTCTCACACTCCCTCTCTCAAGCACAAGCTCAAGCCAGAAAGAAGAAGAAGAAGAAGAAGAGAAGAGCTACTTTTGGCCACACACAAGAATGAGCTTCTCATTCACTTTTCAACTTTAGATACAAAACCCTAAATCCCTTTTGGGTGGTCATCCCCTTATCCCCCTTTTTACATGGCCGTCCCTTTTTCCCATTGTCCTTTTATCTTCCTAGCTTCCTTCCTACTGCTTGGATACCTTTACAAATTGCACGGGTGAGAGCCTGACGCTCTTAAAATAAATCATGGTGTGCCTTGCGCTCTTTTACAAAAGTGTTGACATGCACTTTTTCTTGTGCATCTTTCTCCTTGATTGACTTTTCTGCACTCCTTGTGTTTCCAGATTCTTCTTGGTGTGCCTTCGTCTTCCATTTCACTTTTGCCTTGGCCTTGTCTTCTGCTTTAGATTTTTCGGATTTTCTACCTTGTTCGTTTGAGGGTTAACAACATACCACTTTAAGCTGAACCATGGCTATGATGAAAATTGTGAATTGTAGGTATTCTCCACAAGCTAAAGCAATGTTAGGTTTGGGCTCAAGCTCTTGAGGAAGACAGCTCTGACACTAATAGAAGGGAGTGATCCCTGAAGTGGGATCACAGAGTGGAAGCAAGGACATGCCATTGTCTTATTGTGTTGAAGTGGAACTTATGGTTGTCTATGTGATGAATAGAACACCTGCAATAGTAATGCATGAAAATACACTTGATGAGAAACTCTATGGCTATAAGCATGGTATTAGACATTTGAAAGTATTTGGTAGTATTGCACTTGACCCTAAAGTGGTGAAGTGTGTTTTCCTTGGATACTCACACAAAAGGAAGTCATACAAGTGCATTGTTATGACTACACGAGAGATATTTCTCAACCATGATATTGTGTTTGATGAGTTAGCATCTTGGTATGGTGCTAAGCATGCTACAATATATGATGACGATTCACAGGGCACAGGGCACATATGCTTAGAATGGATAGCAAGACACTACTTCTATTAGTGAACCTACTCAAGATACATCTAGCAGTGTAAGTCATTGGACTAGAAGGCTCTGCAGCCATGTATCTTCACTGACATGGATATGACAATGAGGGGGAAAGATAAAGGAAAAGAGAAGGTCTTTGATGATATTACAGGTCCATTGACTTCCGGTTATGACTCTTTTGAGAGTCTTGACAGTGAGTTTGGTATACTTGTAGTGCTTACACCTAGAGTTAAGCATAGATATGTACCACCTCATGAGAGAACATAATCTACTTCACCTCCATTTTGCAAAGATCATAGAGAGAAAAGAAGCTGGTGGATAGGCTTACCTACAGTGGATACTGGGTGAAACATGATGGATACTTGATAGAGGCACAAAAATACAAAGAGCCTACATCTTTTGCAGAAGTAGTTAAGAATGAGAAGTGGTGCAAGGCTATGGATGATGAATATGAGGCTTTGTTGAAAAATAGAACGTGGGATAGATTGGATTGCTTGCCGAGAGCACACTTCTCATATTATCATAATACAGCTTAACTAGTTTATCTACACAAATCCCCAAGTCACCATCAACTTAACCAACCAAGCAACCTCACATGTGGCCAATGTTGCACCCATGTATTCTGCTTCTATACTTGAGAGAGCCATAGTTGGTTGTTTCTTACTACTCCATCTAACCATGTTGCTTCCAAGTCCAAATGCATATCCACTAGTTAATCTTATGGCATACATATAGCTAGCCCAATCTACATCACAATAACAAGTAATCTCAACAAGCTTATCATGCTCATAGAATAGCCCATAAGACAATGTACCCTTCACATATCTAAAAATCCTCCTCATAGCATCTAGGTCAAGTTTCCTTGGCTACTACATAAAGTAGCTGATCAAGCCAACTGCATAACTTACGTCTAGTCTAGTAATAGTAAGATAGATTAGACTCCCAACCATCTGTCTATACATAGTCATGTTCTCTATCACATTTCCTACATTAATAGCTAGCTTTACATTCTACTCTAGTGGTGTATCCATGGGTTTGCATTCCAGCATGCCATACTTCTCCAAGATATTTTGTGCACATTGTTTCTATATCATCCATATCCCATGAGGTGTACACATAACTTCAATCCCAAAGAAAAAATTTAGCTCTCCCAAGTCTATAATCTGAAATTCCTTTTGCAACACAGCTTTTATGTCATCAATGCCCTGTATGTCATCACCAAATCACCTATATAGATCACCAAAATCGCATATCATACCTCTATTTTCCTGGTGAACAGGCTGTGATCAACTTTACCTGGCTAAAATCCAAGTGACTACAAGTAGGAAGCAATCCTAGCCTTACATGGTCATGGGGCTTGCTTTAAGCCATACAATACTTTTTTCAATCTGCATACATACAATGGATATTCGGGATGCACATAGCCCTCTGGCTGATCCATATAAACCTCTTCTACCAAATCATCATCTAAGAAACCATTTCTCACATCCATTTGATAAAGATTCCAACCTTTGGATGCAGCCAATGCAATAACAATCCATATAGCTCCCATCTTAGCAATCGGACTAAAGGTCTCCTCATAATCTAGTCCATACTACTGGGCATATCCTTTCGCTACCAATTTGGCTTTGTACCTCTCTAGCCTATCATTCTAGGTCAAAGCACATAGAGGTCCATTATCACTTCATCAAGGAAATGGTGCTTGGAGGTAGGATGGACCTCATAATGTGAAGACTGAAGACCAAGTGGTAAATATCTTTACCAAATCACTTGGTAGAGATAAGTTTACTCATTTTAGATTGCTACTTGGGATATAGGTAGTGACTTGAGATTGAGGGGGAGTGTTGAGATATGCAAGCTCAATCAATCTACATACTACCTACAAACATGTCAGTTGGGTATGTGTAGTTGTCTATCATGTGTATGCCTTTAATAAGTCGATAGTTAACCATAGTTAGTTAGTGGTTAGTTCTTTTGGTCACTAAGACTTGGTTCATGTATTGAGTTAGTGAGTATGTGTGATGAATAAGATGAAGAATCTAATTGAGAGTTGTTTGCTCTCTGTTGTCCCTATCTCTCTCTCGTTCTTTCTATAATAAGATGATTGGCACCCCTTTACCTTTTCATGTGAAGGTGACTTAAGCAAATAGTCCCCAGTTAGATGATGAGAGGGATGAGATGGCTAAGATCCCATATGCATCCATAGTGGGTAACTTGATGTATGCCATCATAGCCATAGACTTGACATAGCATTTGCAGTGGGAGTTGTGGCTTGTTATATGGTGACACTTGGTAGGAGACATTGGGACACTATGAAGGGTTTCATGAGCTACCTTAAGGATACTATAGAGTTGTGCCTTTCCTATGGTAGCCAGGTTATTAAAATCATAGGTTATGCAGACTCATATTATATAGGCCATGGAGATAGTAGGAAGTCCATCTCTGGCTATGTCTTCACCTTTGCTGGAGGTGCTATTTCTTGGGTGTCTAGGGTGTAGAAATACGCTTCCTTCTCTATTAATGAGGTTGAGTACATTGCAACCACTAAGGCTTGCAAGGAGGCCCTATAATTAGGCTGCTTGGTTTTAGACCTTGGTATAATAGTTATAAGTCTTACATTGCATTCGGACTCTATGAGGGCTATCTATTGGCACATAATCCAATCTTTCATGGGAAGACCAAGCATGTTGAGGTTTGTTACCACTTTATCAGAGAGGCGGTTGAGGACAAGTAGATAGACCTTGTCAAGATCTCTATAGATGAGAATTCTCCTAATATGCTCAATAAAAGTCTCTCAATGGAACGTTATGCCTTCTTTAGGAAGATGATGGATGTAGGATGAGATAATGTCTATGTCTCATTCAATTGTTCCTATATGTACATATTGTACATTGTCACTTTTTTTTCTTATTTCCTCCTCACTTAAGCACATTTACCTTTAAGTGGGGGGTTGTTTGGGGGAAAAGGCCGCTTGTGTCTAGCCATCTATATTTATCTTATACTTATTGCATGCACACTTGTACACTATAGGTGACAATTGCCCATCACTGTCACTTTTTTCTTTATTCTTATTATGACGATAGAATAAGGGAATTGTAGAGCACACATTGTGGCTATTGGATTTTCCACATATGATGTTGCTCTCTCTTATTGCTCCAACCTCTATAGCTCTTGCTTTTTACTTCTGCTTGTACTCTCAATCTTGCTCATACTTTCCATCTTTTGATGTCAAGTCTCTTGATGATTGGATATCATGTAAATTTGCTATATTTTTGTTAACTTTTGGTATTCAAAAGTTAACTTAATGATTAACATGATAAGCTCAACATCCTCTTGAAATTTCATATAATGAAGTTTTTTTAATATAATAAGTTAATGAACACTTAACTATTAAAATGCCAAAAATTTCAATGTTTATACAATTTTCTTGAGCCATGAAATATATATAGAAAGTAATAAGATCAAAAGGTCTAGATATCTTGCATATATTGAAGCACATCATGCTAAAAGATGAAGATGCAAATACATATGTATGAAATAAACTAGAGCCAACTCAAGTTTAGCATATCGATATAATAAGTATTGTGTTCTTGGGGCTAATGGTGTCACCACAAGCATGAATAACAACAATTTATCAAATGTTCAACAAGTCCACTATGAAAGCTTCCACTACAATTTGAAGTGTGAGAATGGAATTAGTTGTAACATCCTCATCTTTTTTAGTTGTACAAACTTCATCCATATGGAGGCTAGGCCTACTCCTTGCTAGGAAAGTGTAGGCTCCATTCAATGCTCCATTGGATCAAGGTAATCTTTGCCTCAGCAATAGGGAGTTGGTCGAGAAATCGCGCAAGTGATCAAATTGCATAAGGATCCCAAGCTTGGTTAACAAACACTTGCCCTTTTACAAGAGCTACTTGGGCCCAATATAAGAAATTAATCCTAGTTAGAAAATCCAAGGGATTAATCTCATCAATGTAAAAAACAACCCGAATGTCAATGGCATCCAAAGAAGCAAGAAAAACTTGGAGAGCACCTACCTAGATCATGTATTGAGGCCACTTGAGCTCTAGTATACTTCAAAGTTCTATGAGTGCTGGCTCCTTAAGAATGTCATGAGACCAACCTCTACATAGATTAATATGTCTTCCCCTTGTACATATAAACCCTTACTTCTATAAACACATATATTTGGAGAAATCCCAAATCCCTACACTTTAGCTAGGAAGATACCCCAGTGCCATTGTCAAGAAGAAGGGGATGACTAGAGATACTAAGAAGCAAAGTCAATGGTTAGAGATAATAAAAATCAAAATCATTTAAAATAAAAATCACTTAAATACAAAAATTCATGAGGAAAAACTAGAGGCGAAAGTGAATATTGCAACAAGGAAGCATTCAAAACTAACTAAACTTAATCTTGCCAAGTGTCTATTATGCTACTTATCATTGTTCTTCAAAAATTATCAATTGGACAAAAGTTCTTCTCTAGGCACTCTCTATATGTGTTTGTCAATGGTAGAGTCTTCCACCCATGGAAACCTGAAGGGCAAGAAGAGAGTGGAGCAACCATCCAACCTGAGCATGGAGGTCATCAACAAAGAGGCAAACAACTATGAGAAAATGGTGTTTACCACAACAAGCAATCTTTTATCTATGATCCAAAATTTAACGTGTGGGGGAGTTGTTTGATTAGTTTGAGAGCATAGAAATGGATCCAAGAATGTGATATGGAGATTAATGTCAATCCCATGACTTTCAAAGAGTAGATGAAGCCCTACACAACCTTTATTACAGATTTTAGGCTAGACACAAGAACATCCATGGTGCACATCACTAATATGACACCCTTGACAGTCATTGAGGTCAAACTCACCTTCCTAGAACTAGTGGAGTGAGAATTGGGGTCGAAAAGAGAAAATGAAAGATATGAGAGATCTAAGAAAGCCATTGCCATGACAACCACTTGGGGAGATAATAGAAAAGTGATTAATGATGAGCTTCTCTTCTTTGAAATTTTTAATGAAGATTTGAGAGTGGTTGATTAGATCTTTGATGTTTACATACATCCGCCCCAACGTTAAAGCAATAGGATCCCTAATAGCATTATTGAGAATTTAATGATTGGTGGTGCATAACCTAAATAGCATGTGGCTAGAGTTAATTTTGAAGTCAATTACCAAGGCTCACTCCATCCTAAAATAGTAGACATGGAAGTAAAATAGCATAGACAACAAGGTTGGAACTATAGTATATGCCAATACCCTTACCAAGATCATCATGATTGCTCTTGAGGCTCAAGTAGATGCTACCATTCACCTCACATTGGCACAATCATAGGTGAGTCCCAACAAACTGGTAGTGGAAATCCACATGACTAGGTTACCAAGGGATAAGGAAATCAAAAAGTGGACTAAGAGAAAGACTAATAAAAAGATTTAGACAATTCGGATGAGACCACCTCAAATGAGGGTGATGGAAAAGGAGATGAAAGGAAGAGGGATGGTTAAGGAGACAAGAACCTTAAAGATACACAGGAGGAAGAGAGATGCTGCAAGAGGAGGAAGTCCACATATAAGGAAAATTTAAATAGAGCCCTCTAAGAGCCCCTTAAGGAGTGTTGAGTGATGAAATGATATATTTTTTTGGGTTGATTTTTTATTGTTTTTGTTGCTGAATGGTTGTTTTTGGTGATGGATCATTTGAATTTGAAGATTTTTTGAAGTGTTTGGAATGGTTTGAGTATGTTTGAAGGGTTTATGATGGTCTTTGATGAGGATATGTTGTTCTGTAGGGTTCTGTAAATTTTTTTTGTTTGGTTTTGTAAGGTCTGATTTTCTTCCATTTTGGTAGTTAAGATGGTTGATTGAATGTTTTGAGATATGGTTGAGGTTGTGTTAAAAGGTTTATGAGTTGGTTTTTATGGTCTCTGTTGATCTTTTGTAAGGTTCTATGGTTCTATATTTCTGTTGCTCTGTAGTCTATTTTGTTTGTTTCTGTTGAGTGTTATGTTGGATGTATGGATGTTTTGGGAAGTGTTTTTGTTTTAGGAAAGGATGAATGGAAGCTCTATTCAGGGTAATTGAAGGAAGAAGTAGCTGATGAAGATTCACAGAAGGTTACAGAAGAACAGTGACAGAAGCAAGATCTCACAGGACACTATGATGTCTTTGGTGCCTCTTCGCATCTGACATACCTTTTAGGAGGTGTATCCACAACTAAGAGAGGAGAATTGAGTGCCATTCTTGAGTATTGTAGTGAGGCTATGATGTATTATTGAGAGAGCAAAAGTATGAGAGAGAGAGAGAGAGAGAGAGAGAGAGAGAGAGAGAGAGAGAGAGAGAGAGAGAGAGAGAGAGAGAGAGAGAGAGAGAGAGAGAGAGAGAGAGAGAGAGAGAGAGAGAGCCAATTCTATCAAAACGATGTATCTACTATGAGAGATAGAGAGAGAACTATGAAGACATTGAAGATGAATACTATGTGATTGAATTCCATTCAAAAGTGGTGTATTCTTTTGTGTTTCTTGTTCTATTGATGGATTTAGTGAAGATGTTGAAGATTATGGTTGATTTTATTAAATCCGCGAGAGATATCTACTATGATGTTGTGTGAAGATTTGTTATTTTTCTTATTGTGGTTCTTTAAAGGATGAAATAAAAGCTTGTTGATGTTACAAGATAGATTTTCTTGCAGTAGAAACCCCTTTTTCTTGGTATCTTTCTTGGGGCTCCATGTTTTTGGTGCGTAGCCGGGGAAACTTGCCATCAACAAGCATAAGAATAGGCTGAAAATGAAGGAAATGGCATTACCAAGAAGAGGGGAATTCAATGGATGTTTGCAAAGTTCCTTCTTCCACTGAAGAGTTGGAGATTCTTATTGCCAAAGCCACTTTCTACAAGAAGTTCATCCCACAATGGTGAAAACATATTACCATTATGATGCAAGCTCTGTGTGGTGGATTATTTCCTCTTCCTGTTGAAGCAACAGAGACGTGCATCTTGGTGACAAATTGTTTGGAAACAAACTGAAAAGAAGAAACACTGGGTGTGAGATCTGGGTTACCATCAATACTATTTCAAGTGATGTCAGTAATGGGGTGAGTGACCGTTCGTTCATTTCCATTTGAGTGCTACGAGTTGAGAGACTATCCTTCGTCCACGATACCTACCAGACGGGCTTTATCAATCAGTTACCTCCTTGGGTGCTGTTGCATGGTCCTTGCCGCATTGGATGTATGCTGTGAAGACACCTTGGTACCTCCTGCAAAGCCAACTGTGACACAGGACGTGACATCAATCCACCAACTGCAATGCTCTGCGAAACGGGCCAAGTTTTTCTAACCCTATCCTTATGATTGCAAGTGTAGGTAATGTTTGAAGTGTGGGGACGTTAGAGTCTAGTTGATTGACGAGTCTTAGGTTGTCTTGATGCATTTTACTCTGTCAGTTAAGGTTTTAAGTGTGGGGACATGTCCCTGCGCGTCTGATGTGCATACCCCCTGCATATGCCTCCAGTTGATTATGCATGTATGCCATGACCTATTTTTACCCTCATGGGCCCTTTCCCATCCACTCGTCTAACTTCACCCCACCTTGGGGCCGTTCCTTCACTATTTCCCTTTATCCCTTGTTTTGACGTTTTGCATGTGAACGCATCCTATGTTCACCGGAATCCAAATCCAACTTTACAGCCATGTTTGTCCCTTTGACTTGCCCATTTTTCCTTTTTACCAACCTCTATTTCGACACACCGTTCTTGAGATATTAATTTTTGACGCATTTCGCGTAAATTAGCCGGTTTTCCATGTGGACTTGTCTTTATTGCTTTGGAACTGTGATTTAACACGATAGCCCTGACAACCATCTTCCCCTTGATATTTTTTGTTTTTACTCCATGTCATTTTGCTGCATGGTTGGTCCGATCTTAATTTTTGCGGGTTTTCAGGACATTTTCGTGCGTAATTTTCACATTTTTTCCATGTGCCTATGCCCTGTTTGCACCGGACTTCTAATTCAATTTGACAGCAGTGTCCAATCACCTTTCCCCCCCTTTTTCCTTTTTTCTCCCCCCATTCCGATAGCTGGATTTTTAGTTATTAATTTTTCCATGTGTTTTCGTGTGTCTTTTTTGTGTTTTTTACATGTGAACCCCTCCTAATTGCCCTAGAACTATGTGTTGATGTGAGAGCCTTGCGAGTCCTCTTCTTGTGGACATTTTTCCTTTTTACTGCCTTTCCTTTCGGTGACTAGATCTTTTTATATTAAAATTTGCATCCTGTTTCGAGTCTGATTTTTGGATTTTTCCCATGTGAACGCATCCTATCTCAGTCGAAACTGTGTTTTGATGTGATAGCTTGTTGGGCACATTATTTTGCACATTTTTCCTTCTTCTTGCACTTCATACTGACAAGCGGATTTTCCAAAATTAATCCCCGAATGTGTTTTCAGAGTCGTTTTTCGCCTTTTTCCCATGAGCCCACCCTGCTTTTGCCCCAGACATCATGTCTTTCTTTTCCATCCTTTTCTCTTCGTCATTCGGCTTATTTTTTCTTTTCACAAAATTGCGTTCCGATGAACGGTTTACGAGTTATTACTTTTTCTTTGTTTTTCCGTGTTTCGGCGTGCCTCGCCTCGCACGTGAATGTGCACGTTTTTGAATTTACGTGCCTCATGACGCCCCATCGCCCTTGCGCCCTTTCGTACCGACGTCCCGGCCATGTTCAATCTCGTCAATGCAAATCCCCCCCCCCCCCCCCCCCCCCCCCGATGCATACGCACGGGACAGGGGCATGCTCCCCTTTTTCAGGCTTTTCTTTTATTTCATTTCCCCTTAAAAAAAAAAACCCCCATCCACAGACCCAAATCATAAAACCAAACAAAACCAAATTAAAAAAAAACCAAAAATATTAAAAACACAAATTAATAAAAAAAACACATACAAATAAACAAAATTAGAAACCACAAATTCATTTAAAAAAACACACAAAAAAAAAACTTAAAAAAAAAACCATCCACAAACAAAATTCAAACTCACAACTTAATTTTAGCAAAAAAAAAGTAAAAAAAAAACCTTTAAAAAACTTAAATACATTAAAAAAACGAACAATCGCAAAATTAACAAGTAATTATTTAAAAAAACCACAAAAGAAAACAAAAAAAAGAACAAAACAAAAAAAAAAACACAAAAAACATGACACATTCATTTAAAAAACCCAAAAAAACAAAAAAAAAACCTTAATTAGAAAACAAAACCCACAAAAAACCCAAACAAAAAAAAACACACAAAAAAATTAAACAAAAAAAGGTTACCACCCTCGCGGCCGGCCGTTTTCCCTCCTCCTCCTCCTCTCCTTGTTCTTCCTTCTTTTTTTTTTTTTTTCTTCTTCTTCTTCTTCTTCTTCTCGCTGCCCTACGCCTCCTCCTTGTGCACCTCCTCCCCGCGCTCCACTGCCCTGCACCCTCCTCCCTATGCGCATCACCCTCCTCCTTGCACCTTGCCCCTGTGCCTCGCCCTCCTCCTCGTGCATCGTCCTCCTCCCCCCTTCGTCTTCCCTCTTCTCCGCCCCTCCTTCTCCTTTCTCCTCCTTCACCACCGCCACCTTCTTCATCGCCTCCTCCTTCATCGCCTCCTCTTCTCTACAGCCTCCCTCCTCCTCCACCACCTCCCTCCTCCTCTGCCACCTCCTTCACCATCTCCAAGCTTCCCCCCCAAACTAAGCTCCCTTTTCCCACCCCTAACTAAGCCCCCCTACTCCTTACCCCTCTTAAGCCCTCTTTCGCATGCAACAGAGTTTTTTTTTTTGGGGGTAGTTGCGGGTCTTTGTAACGGCTGTTCACGCGCATCTGTGCGTGGTTGTGGAGTCCGTGGTCTTTGTGGGCGTTCACACGAGAGGATGCGCGTCAGACTCGTTCATGGGGATGTGTAGTTGCTACTGTTCACACGCGACTATTCACCCGCGTGTCCAAGTATTCATTTTTGAAATCCCGCAAATAATTCCACAAAAAAAAACATTAAAAATTCTGAAAAATGACAAAAAATTGTTGAAACTTTTTCCCATAGTTTAAATTTTTTCTTCATGAAAAATGCCATTAATTAATTATTGAAAATTCCAAATTGCTTACAATTATTCACAAAATGATGGAAATTGATAAAAAATCCAAAAAAATACCTAAAAATTAGAATTTTTTTCCAAAAAATCACAATCACTTTCTTTCCCATTTTGGATATTTTTTGAAATGAAAAATTATTAAAATATTTTTTGAAAAATATTTTTTAAGAAAAATCTTATGACAATGTAATTATCATAAACACATCCTTTGAAACTCCCAAACATGATAAAAACATTTTCATCACATTGAAACAGAATGGTTTTCAGCCCTCATAGTGGGACAAATTGGTTTCTTGGTTATTCTTTGAAAAAAAAATCAAACAAAAACAAAACAAAATACAAAAAAAGAACACAAACCAAACCAACGAAACAAACAGAAACAAACCCTCCTTTTTATTTACTTTTTATTTAAAAAAATAACAAAAAACAAAATTATAAAAAAAACACCAAATAAAAACAAAAAAACCATACAAATCAAAATATCCCACTAATATTCCAATCCACATCTTCTCCTTTATTTTGGTCATGTGTATCATTATTTTTGTTTAGTCAATGTGTTAGTTTTTTTTTTCTATCCACTAGGATGACTATTGTCAGTCGACCTTTTGTCCGTTTTGTGGATTTGTGTGGATTGCGCATTCCATTTTGGAGGATGTGGTTTCAGACCTTGTGAGTGTCCACCCACACATTGCCAGGTTCCTTTCTTTTTTCCCTCTCTCAACTTGTACCATAATACACCATTAATTGTAAATAAAATCCATTGACCGTTGCACACACCCAATTAATAGAATGCACATCATAAAACTATAATTAAAACGAACTGGATGTTAATTATAAAAGGAACCTTGCCGTTGCACGTGCATCTTTGCAACCTAACTCATGTAATTTATAAATTAAACTTCGTTCACAAGTGCACACGCACACACGTTACAGACACATTAAATTGTAATTAAAATAAACCCCCCGAAGTCAGACATGCATGCACTCAAGTGCCACACATCATGTAATTGTCACAATAAACTACATCAGTAAGGCCAAGTCAAGTCAAGTCGTGTCAAGTTTGAGAGGGGTTGGGCTATGTTTTCGACTCACCATGAATTAATAGATTAACTTAACAATGAATTGTGTTTAATGGATTATCTAATAAACAATGAGTCGTTAGTTTCACCCACCCACTTCACCGCACTATAGGACACTGAACGTTACGTGGGATTTGGGATTATTAATATGACCTTGGTCCATATGGTGTTTATTCTATTTTAAGTCAGAATATTTGGTTCAATCATGATTTTTTGAGCTATGGTATGTGTGCCATTTTTGTTTTATTTTGCGTGTTTGATACGGGGTCTTAGGTGCATGTTTGTTGCATAACATGAAGCTTTCGGTCGCATATGTGCATAGGTCATGTAGAATTTTCCGTAGGATGTGGTTTGTTTGGGGTGGTTTGGTCCAATCAGTCAGGTCCTCAGTCTATTTCCTATCGATTGTCTCAGTGGAGGTTTTGTTTGTGGGTTTTGCATGTTTTCTCTTTGTCTTCCTAGTTTTGTGTGTGTGGGTTTTTTGCTATAGTATGAATGGCACCTACTTCTACCCCTCCGATTGTGGTACAACATGTTTCCCTCTTAGTCCATGATTATTCCCTCCTTTTAGAGGCGGATTGCATCCAATGTGCAAGCCTCCGCTCATTTGTTGCCCTCACATTTCCCTCTGTGGATGAGAAACTTTGTTATTCCTTCTTGGCTTCTTACAAAAACCAGTTTGGTCTAGTTTATAACCACACCTTTTGTTTATCTGTAGCTAATATCAATGAAGCACTGTGCTTGTCCATTTTTGCTTCATTTGTGCCCAGTGGTAACCAGTTACTCACTGCTGAAGAGATTGTTACGCTGATGAAGAAGGAAACTTCTACCCCCTTTCTCCTTAACCAACTCATTAATAGTTTAGGGGTATCTGTTGCCCATATCTCTTCTCCCATATGGAAGCAGCTATGTCAGTTCCTCCAAGACCGGTTTATGTCAAGCAAGTTTGTATCCAAGTACTTGTCCAAAGAACTGTTCACAGCTTCTGTGAAGATTCTAGAGGGTGCTAAGTTCAATTGGGCAGGCTTCCTATTATTCAAGATGGATAAACATTTCCAGCGAGTACAAAAGGGTCAAAACATGAATGTCTCCTATGGTGCCTTATTACAAATAATCCTGACTTTTACACCTCCTCTTGGTGGTGTTCCAATGCCCGATCCTGCTTCTTTACCAATGCATCCTACATCTTCAGTTCCTTCTCCTCAACCTATGCAACCTAATTCAAAAGATGAAGAATCCCCTGTTGTGTTTTCTTGCAAGAAATGCCTTCGCACGAAGGGTCCTTCCAATCATCCTGTACTAGATTCTCTGGTACACACATCCACTCCTATTGTTTCTGGTAGTGCCCTTCCTTCATTCCTTTTCTGTACCAATCTATTTGGAGCCCAAAAGGAAGGACAATTATATTTGCAGATTCCTTCATCTTTACAAACCATATTAGCTGGACCCATGCTTCCATAGATGGTTTCAAATGTCCAGTCTACTCTGGAAACCTCCCTCACTTCTTGTCTTCAGAAGCTATACACAAGTGTTTACACTTCCATGCAAGATAAGGTGGATTCCTTAACCAGTCAGTTGAGTAAGGCACTGGAGGATCTGTCTTCCGAAAGGGCTACACTCAGTGATATCCATAACCAAATGACTACTGCCACAGCCTTAATGGATTCACAGAAGGTAACTATTCAAGAGTTGGAATCTAAGATTGCTAAATTGGAGGAGGAGAATGCATCTCTGATGATTGAGAAAAATTCTGCCCTTGAGGAAATGGTCACTTTGGCTAGTAAACTTGCTATTAGTGAGGAACAATTGCAGCACTCTCAGGAAACTGTAGAGTCCCAAAAGAAACTTATTGAAGAACTTAACCAAAGAGTGGCTATTCTTTTCTGTTTCTCCTCCCGCTCCTGTATCTTCTGCTTTGTCTTCCAAAGAGGAGCTTGATTAGTTGCAACAAAAAGCTAAACTATGTGATGGGTTCTCAGCTAAGGTTGAACGCCTTCAGCAGCGTATGGATTGCATGCAGAATGCTTTTTTCCGTTATACCGAATTGGTGTCACCTCCTCCTTCCTTTTGGGTGAAGTATAACCAGCAACGATTTGCTTTATATATATCCTTAAGCAATGTGGATTTGGAGCCTCCAGAGGATGGATGGTCAAGTCTCTGGCCTGCGGATCTCTTGAGAGCTATTTTTGATCGCTTTGTGGATGAGCTGATTTCCCATGAGGTCCAGTTACTATCTTTCATGTGTCTTACAGGCCATTTGCAGATCTCTGATGAAGAAGATTTGAATGTTTATGTGGGAGATGTCATCTTACATGCAGTGATGTATGTGCAATCAGTTGAGCTTTTGCTATAGCAGAGAGTTTGTGAATCTATCATGAGCATACATTTTGGTGTAAGGGACATGCTTGGCATCCACCTTTGGAGGATGTTGCTTTGGAGCCTCTTGACTCAGAAACGTTTTTCATAATCTGATATCCAGCCTCTACAATCTCAATTATTGAGCTTTATTGCTGATCACCCGTTATTTATTGAGTCATTTTTTCATGGCCTTAATTTTCGTTGTTCTATTTATCCCTTAGATCCTGCAAATCTTCTTTCTTATTCCCTCATGTCTTATCATTTCCCTCTTTATGTTTGTCTTCTTTCATCTAGTCCTGACACCATTCCTCTTTATGTTTATCTTCTTTCATCTAGTCCTGACACCATTCCTCTCTTATCCTTTATCCCTTTAGGATTTCCTCATATTCCTATTTTTACTACATGTCATTTCATTGCCAATCCTACATTATCTCCTACTCCTTCTGAACCTCCACGTACCGTTCCTCTTATTCCTTCTGTTTTTCCAGCAAAATCCCTTCATACATTTTTGATGTATTCTCAGACTTTTCCACCTTCTTTATCCCTTCATTTACCTTCCTTTTATATCCTATCCTCCATTACAATGTTCCCCTTTTATTCCATTTCCCTCTCCATCCGATTACATTAACCTTCCTCCTCAGACAGTGTTGGATACCCCAGGGTATGATAGTGACATACTTTGTCGATGACAATGGACACTACATGATTCTATGACAGGACTGGTGTTTAACTGGCCTTTTATTCCAGGGTCCTAGGATACCTTTGCAGCATGCTCGAACTCTTACCTCCATTTTGCTAGAGTACATGTTACTTCTAGGGATACCATTGTTTGCATTGTAGCTCATTTTTGTTGGTATCTTGCTTTCATGCATCAGTAGTCCACCCTAAATGCTCGAAAAAGTATCCCACAGTGCTGATTAATCCAAATGAGGATGTAGCTGTTGCTCACATGGATGTTATGTATTACTTTGCACAGCCCTTCCCTACCAGGTTCATAATTTTACTAGAAAGGATGTGTTGTCTACAGCTCCTCCAAAATGTACCTCAGTACTTTGTAGATGAGAACAAAGCCTTGGACCGTCTTAAATTTAGTATGCAATTTAAGAAGAAATACCTTCATCCTACTTAATAGGAGGATTTTCATGATTGTATCCTCTCTTTCTTAATGGAAACTTCTTTTCTCTCCAATTTTTTGGGGATTTGTGCCATTCAGATTATATTTGTATATGGGTATTTTTTGTGTTGGGTTTTGTTTGTTTTTTATATTGTGAGGAGCTGATGAAGATGAAGCTGTGAAGATTGCTGATGATGGTTATAACATGGTTGCAGTGAGAATTTGGATGCTGAACTCTTATATCCTTTGATAGTTTGAGTTATTTTGGTTTTATGGTATTGGAATGGTTTTTGGTGTTATTGGTTTTTCTTTTATATGTGTTTTAGATACATGTTCTATGAAGCTGATATGTTAGGGTCGTGATAGTAGCTGGTGATTTGAGCTAGATTGAAGATTCTTTTTAGTAGATATTAAAGCTTTTATTCATTTTTTTTCCTGAGGTCGTGAGGACACTTCCTTTCTAAGTGTGGGGATATGTTGAGTGCTGAAATGATATGTTTTTTTGGGCTGATTTTTTGTTGTTTTTGTTGCTGAATGGTGTTTTTTGTTGATGGATCGTTTGAATTTGAAGATGTTTTGAAGTGTTTGGAATGGTTTGAGTATGTTTGAAGGGTTTATGATGGTTTTTGAGATGATGATATGTTGTTCTGTAGGGTTTTGTAATTTTTTCTGTTTGGTTCTGTAAGGTCTGATTTTCTTCTCTTTTCTTCTATTTTGGTAGTTGAGATGGTTGAATGAATGCTTTGAGAGATGGTTGAGGTTGTGTTAAAAGGTTTATGAAAGATTGAATTGGTTTTGGTTTGGTTTTTATGGTTTTTATGGTCTCTATATTGATCTTCTATAAGGTTAAGTGGTTCTGTTGTTCTGTGTTTCTGTTGCTCTGTGGTTTGTTCTGTTTATTTCTGTTGAGTGTTATGTTGGATGTATGGATGTTTTGGGAAGTGTTTTTGTTTTAGGAAAGGATGAATGGAAGCTCTATTCAAGATAATTGAAGTGAAGAAGTAGCTGATGAAGATTCATAGAAGGTTACATAAGAATAGTGAGAGAAGTAAGATCTCACAGGACACTATGATGTCTTTGGTGCCTCTTCGCATTTGACATACCTTTTGGGAGGTGTATCCATGACCAAGAGAGGAGAATTGAGTGCCATTCTTGAGTATTGCAGTGAGCCTATGATGTATTATTGAGAGAGCAAGAGTATGAGAGAGAGAGAGAGTCAGAGATAGCCAATTCTATCAAAACAATGCATCTACTATGAGAGATAGAGAGAACTATGAAGACATTGAAGATGAATACTATGCGATTGATTTCTATTCAAAAGTGGTGTATTCTTTTGTGTTTCTTGTTCTATTGATGGATTCTGTAAAGATGTTGAAGATTATGGTTGATTTTATTAAATCCGCGGGAGATATCTACTATGATGCTGCGTGAAGATTTGTTATTTTTCTTGTTGTGATTCTCTAAAGGATGAAATAAAAGCTTGTTGATGTTACAAGATAGATTTTCTTGCAGTAGAAATCCCCTTTCCTTGGTGTCTTTCTTGGGGTTCCAAGGAGATACAAAGAAAGTGAGAGAGGCATAGAAAAGATGAAGAAAGCTTGCTACAAGGACTATGAGAATCATTCTTAGAAGACATGAGAAGGAGGGAATAAGAGATCATGAGCAGGATAGGGACGAAAATGGAGAGAAGAGGAGAGAGTTCAATCAAAACTCCATATTCGGGATTTTGGGAATTTCCCATCAATATGGGAATACCAAATCAAAATGGATTTCTTGAATTTTGGGAATTTCATTAATTTGGAACTTGGTGCAATGGAACATATTATTGCTTATGGTTATTTCCAAGAGATTGAAAAAAACTCAAAAAGGTGGTGTTAATAAACACCTTAGTTTTAATATCCTTGAAAATATTCAAGGAAAGTCTTCAGTTGATGGATTCTTGTAGACTTTCTTTGGCCTTCGATACAACCTTTGGGAAAATTTTAAAATTTTTGGGAGATTTTGTACATTTCTTCATCCAAGAGAAGACAATGCTATCTATTGTTTCCCATCGTTCAGAGTCTTTTTTGTTGCATATCCAATATTTATCCCAACAATTAAAATACACCTCTGCATCTGTAGCATTTTGACGACTACAAATTGGTGCCCAATATTGTATACATACCTTGTTGAAGTTTTTGGAATTTCTATTTATATCAACCTCACTTTGTGCAACACCAAGCCATATTGGATATACTGGATCTGAAGGTCTAACATACACAAAGTCATCTTTCTTAACATCAAGCATTGGTTCAAATGCATGTTTGGGTCGTTTGCTTAGAGGACCACAATAGTGCTCATTCAACTGTTCCAATCCAATAAAGTCATCTGCATTATCTACATCTATATTGGTTACATCACTTTGTGTTCTTGGCCAAAAATCTATGAAAAATAAATCTTCTTGGACATTTGGAGTTTAAAGAGTGTAGATCATATGTTTCCAATAATCAATCTCACTGGTATTATAAACTTTGTGAACTCTGCTTCAAGTCCTTGTACATTTGACCATCTTTCCCAATACTTCAAATCATCTTTAACTCCACTTACTACTTCTTGATGATCCTTAACGTACTCAAACATGGGCAGCAACATTGGAACACCCTTTGGAAGAGTAGGCTTTCCTGCAAGGTCTCTCTTCCATAATTCAATGCCACCTTCTCTTGGTAACTAGTATGGGGACTTTGGATGTATCTTGTATTGCGTGACAGGTGTCTCTTCTCACATACAAAACCAAAATTGAAGAGGTTTTGAGTGACCAACAAGTGTATCTTTGGAATCACACAAGTATCCCTCAATGTATCTCTTAAAGTCAGGCACATGTGTCAATAAGAAATGTGTAGGACGTCATCTAGAATGATTGAAAATGTTGCATAAGATGAGGAAAAGTGAAGGTCATGCTCGTCCTTAGCTTCTCTGAAAATTTGCTGAACATTGCATCAATGTCTTCATGTGTATGACCCACCATGAGAAACCCAAGCTGGATCCTCTTGAATGTTCCTCGTGCAACAAGCAATGATAGATATGCAAAGAGATAGCGATTTTTGTTTTTTGATCCACAATTATCAAGTTGAAGTAGTAAGTTCTCTAGCAGTCATTTGAAATGATGATGGCCATCCTATGGTGTATTATCTTCCATGCATGATTTATTTTGTGCAACACCTTGATGGTGGTCTAGTGCTTTTTTCGAGTTGACAGCATTTAATAGCACAGAGGTTGATCTCAGCATTCCATCTACTTGTAGATCACCATTTGCATGCCTGTGTAGTCGCTCCAAGTTCCTATAGCACAACAACAATGAGGCAATTGTGAAGTTAGGATCGTGAGGCCATAGATCGAGTGAGAAATGTCCATATCTACCTTCTCCATGTCCATGTGTAATCATGCATGTTAAAGAAACCGGTAGTTGAGTAGATCTTTTAGTCTCTTTTGATCAAAGCCTTAACCTAGGGATAACTGTCTTTTTCTGGTCCATTTTATCATGTATGATGCACAAGTTTTTATCTGGATCTAATGTTGAGGCCAAGCGCCAACTATGGTATATGTTCCGACCACTTTGTTGTTGTAGCATGTGACATTGATGCTTCTTTAGAAGCACATTTTGCTCTTGAAGACACTTTGTTGCTGCAAGTTGCTCTTTGATCTCTGAGCAAATACTACATTTGGAGAATTCACTTGTCTTTGCTAAGGTTACATGCTTGAACTCTGTGTTCCAAATACGATTGAAGGTGGACAAGGAAATTTTCTTACATCCAATACCACTCAATGTTGTATTTACTTCTGCCCATATATCTACCTGCTTGTAAACATCCGGGATGACCAATTGTGTCTCCCTTGATCCATCTTGAATTGTTCTACTCTTCTGTGGCATTTGCTCTGCATTCTTCTTAACAAAGTCTCTAAGGATGGCTCTTCCTATCTTTGTGTGATCCCAAGCTGCTCTTATTACCCCCTTGTTTCCATGCATTTCCCTCCTCATGCCATGCTCAAATTGTGTTTTGTACCTTTAAAAAGATGTCTTTGGGATTCCACTGATCTCATACCATGCCCTTCCACATACCACTTGCCCATTGAAGATGAAGTTGTACTTCCTTGTTCCCAAGTAATCAATCCTGCATGATGATTACAACTTGTTGTAATATTTCAGATATTATTTTTTCCTTTTCTCAGCGGCGCGTCGTGCTGGAAGGAGGAAAGGGGATAGAGGAGCCAGGAAGCTCCTCGCTGGAGCTTGCTTGACTCCACTGGCATGCACAATGACACATAGGAGGGGGAGGATTCCCTCCCCTCCCCTATATAAATGAGGGAGGGCCGCAGGCTAACTGAAAGGGGAGAGGAGACGGGAACTCGCTGTGCTGAAGGAGGGCTATGCCACGCCATTGAGGAGGAAAGGGAGCCGTCGTGGAGCGCCGTTGGATTGAGTACACCACCACACTGAATCGCCACTGCTGCCGTTGCCTAATCCGCCGCCCAGACCAGCTGCTAGCGCCGCCGCCTGCAGACTTTCACCCCCCCTCCCCCATCGTCGCCGTCGGAATCCCCCCCCACGTGGCTTCTGACTCCCACAGAAGCTTCAAGAAGCTTCTTGAAGCTTCTAAGGGGGGCTCCTTAAGCCCCCTTCCTATAGCCTTATTACTTTTTTCACCCCCCTCCTGGTTTTATCCCCTTAGAACCCTTTCACCCCCCTTATATCCCTTTTTACTCACCCTTTTCCTCTCTCCCCCCCGGTTTTTAATTCCTTAAGCCCTTTTCTCCCTTAAAGCACCTTCCCGTGGAGGCCTTAACCCCTTTCCGAGGAACCCTTAAGCCTTCCCGTGGAGCCCCCATAAAACCCTTCCCATGGATGGAATCCCCAAAATGAACTAAGGCTTGAAAAGCCTTATTACCCTTTCTCCCCCGTGTTGCACCCCCCCTCATATTCCTTTTTTAAACACACCCCCCTAAGCCCTTTTTAACCCCCGTGTCCCCTTTTCCTTACACACCCTTTTCCCTCTCCCCCGTGCTATAAGCCTTCACCCTTCACCTTTCCCCTATCACCCCGGGTTAAAATCCCTAAAACCTTTACTACTCCGTGTCCCAAAAAACTCTCCAAAAATCCCCCTTCCTATACCTTTTACCCCAAGCCCAAAGATCTCCCAAGGCCCTTCATATGTTTTTTGAAACCACACTCACACACACCATTTTCACCGCGTGTAAATCCCTATAGGGCCTTTTTTCTTTTAGGCTTTATAAACCTTTCCCTCTCCAAAGAAGCTAAGACCTTAAAGGTCTTGTTACCCCTTTCTCGTGGTCAATCCCTTAACGGCTTCTTGCCTCGAAAGAGAGAAGAAGAGTATTGAAGCGACAGTGGAATTCCGAAAAGGAGTGTAAAGCTGCCTTCACGTACGAAAGATTACAACTGCGATGCTGCCTAAGAAAGTCCAAGGAGTAGCTGCGGGAGGGTCATCTCCCGGTATCCATGTGGATATCTCACCCCAAAACCAGGTTTTTCCTTCTTGGTTTTATATCGGTTTTAATTCAATCATGCAAGATGAATTGTTCGGGATAAGATATATTTTGTCCTAGTTATTTACGATGAAGGAATTTAGTTTAGTTGAATATGCAAAATGGATAAAGTATAAAACATAGTTTTCCTTCAAATAGCCTTATGCACTGAAACGAATTATGAGCAAGATTATTTTACCCACTAAAGTAGTATATTGCAGTTAAATCTTGAAGGAATAAAAACTGCATCTTGCACCATTAACCCCTATTCTTTTTTGCAACGAATCATCATAGAAGGTGAAATTCATGAAAGGTTTCTTACGTTGCTTAAACTCTAGGAAGTTATCATTGCTAACTGCATATCTTAGCAAGGAAAAGATTGTTTATTTGGCATGAGTTTTGTTCGCAAGGAAAAAGGAAGTTTAATTGAATTTACCTAACCTCAAAGCAATAAAGTTTAGGACTGAAAAATCATTTGTGACATAGATAACAAATCGTGCCGAGGTGATATCGATATTACCTTCTAAAAGTTAACCAAATTAATATAAACTTAGAAATACCTATGCTGCGAAATATGCATTGGGAAGGATTTAAATCCAAGAAACGTTTATACCTTAAATACTTGCCCACCTTTCCTGATTGTAGGGTCAATAAATCGTAAACGTAAAAGAACTAGGGTTTGTCCCTGAGGTTCTTAAAGAAAATAATAAAAGGAGACCCTAGGTTTGACAAACGTCAGCTTAAAGAAACTGAAACGGATTGTTTCATTGCATATTACGATGCAGGACTTGCGCAACAAGTACAAAGTCATATGGTCTTGTGATTGATTCACAAGAAGAAAGGTTAAATACCCTCAACAAGGATGGCAGATCCTTACACAAGTTATCTTGCAAAAGGATGTATTCTTTGATATCCTTCTAAGTAAGGAAGGTTAAAAACCGGAAACTAAAGTATCCAATGAACTTTAGGGTTGACCAAGATGGGTTAATAGGGTACGCCCTAATCCAGAATATAAGGGATCTTGCCAAGTTGCAAGGTACCTCGGATCGAGTGCTAGATGCACTCAAAAGGAAGGATTCCTTCCTTAGCAGTTTGCCAACAACAAGATCGATTAATGGAAATGCTTGTGCTTGCTAGAGATTCTAGAGCACTGTTTGATTTATGAATTACAAATTAAATGAATATCTATACTTCAGGTTGAAGGCCTAAAGGAAGAGGCAGCTTCAGTTACCCCCGACTGCCTGCCTGACCCTAACCAAGGGGGTTGTTGACCGCACCGGGAATGTGGACCGAACCCGCTGCGAGAGGTCTCTCCGTTGAGCTCTACTTGGAGCAGGAGGACGCTTGGGTGCCAGGGGGGGCTCTGGCCATAAATCCCTCGCCTTCCGGGTCCTGCACAAGAGGCCAACGTGACTCGGGATTGGATCTCGAGGCCCGCATACTAGTCTACGGGCGGAAACTTGGAATAGTGATCCCTGTGGATTGCTGGATAGCCTTTGGGTGGATTGTGGACAAGCCTACGGGCGGAACTACTTGTATTTCAAAGATAAATATGATGATATGTTAATAAAGAACTTGTTTGATATTGTTTTTCTATGTCACATGATAAGATTACGTGAAGGAACCAGTGGTTAATGGATTAATTAAAGAAGCTGATTGTTACATGTCCAATTAAATGTTTTAGATAATTACCTAACTAAAACAAACCAAGGAAAGTGCGGAGGATGGGCCATGGGTCTGTCCTACGGTTGGGTGGTCCCGGTTGGTCGGGAACTTTTCTCAAATATCGAAGAATAACGGGATGATCGTCAAAGGACACGAACAACAAAAGCGTTGACCTAGAGTTATGTCTTAACCGATTTACGCTGTTTTAGGGGAACGGAATGGGACTATGCCTTATGGCAGAGAGGTTGAGCTTTGCATCCCTCTCATTTCCCATTCTCTTTGAACCAAGTGCAACGTGAATCTGCTTCAGACCTGGCATTTCTGTGTAAAGTAGTTCGCTTGGGTCTGACGCTAGTTGTTATTAGGAAATGACCAATCAGGAAAACCCAAATTCCGGTCGATCCTAAGTGGGAACGGCCAGAATACTTCCACTATGTGGCAGACGCGAAAAGCCCTAGATCGCAAACCCCATAACATTCCATGGGAGTGCCGAGTGGAGCTTTCTAGACATCCTTTCCGATGGATTGCTAAGACGTGTCCTGGACGATACTAGTGGACACGTTACAGTTGGTATTAGAGCCGACCAACAACGGAATTGTTTTTATGAAATCTCAATAAAACGAAGTAAAGAAATTGTTGTTGTCCAAACATTTTCTTACCTTCAATACTGTCTTGCAGAATTACGAAGCATGAAACAAGTTTATGGTATTTCGAGTCATGTTTATGACTACAATGCATTCTCCGCTTTATCGATAAAGGGTTGAGATGATGAACATCCTAGAGCAGATTTATAATCCATTACCTTTGTACATAGAACGAAGATGGATGGGTGCTTCAGGAATCTACTATATAGCCGCCCACCGGTTTGCTTATCTACAAACCAACCTAAAAAGGATCAAGTGGTTGGAAGACTTGAAAGTCGTGAAGCTGTTCGTTTTTGTGGAAGCTCACGTGAATTCGACTTTACATATTTGAGGTCGGATGGTTGAGATGAACTCATATGTATATGAGGAAGTAACCCGTGTAATCCCAACCGACAGGATTAAAGTGTTGGGCCGCCATGAGAAGTATGGATTCCAATGGAAAGGATATCCTAAACTTCCAATGACTTACCGATTCCTGAAGATCCATGACCCAAAACCTTACTATTACACAGTTCCTATAGATAAATGCAATACAACGTTGTTCTCCCTAAACTAAATGTAACAATTG
Organism: Lygodium microphyllum; assembly: GCF_053477565.2. Classification (NCBI taxonomy): domain Eukaryota; kingdom Viridiplantae; phylum Streptophyta; class Polypodiopsida; order Schizaeales; family Lygodiaceae; genus Lygodium; species Lygodium microphyllum. The sequence continues at coordinate 44,631,213 of NC_141153.1, read as the reverse complement.
GCTTATCATCACATGAAACGTTGTATTCGAAAGGGCTATGCCCATGTAAATACAAATAAAGACTTCTTTTTATCAATGTCTAGCTGTGGATAAGAGTTGATAAAAAGTTAAGTAGCTATATTGTTTATGAGATAGGTGAATTAAAGATAAACTAACGTCAATTATCGTATAATAACGTTAAGAAAACCTTTATTCAGGCACAACCCCAGGTACAGGTTCCAAATTCGCCTCCTACATCAAGTACTGCTGTGATCTAGGAGAAGAAGTTCCTTCCAAGCAGATTAAGCCACCCGAGTTTGATGGGAGAGGCAGACTCGTCCAGGCTGATGCTGAAATTTGGATTGAATCCATGGAGGATTACTTCAAAGCAACCGGTATTGCACCCGCCAATTAGGCTATGCTCGCCAAGTTAAAGCTCACCGGTGAAGCCAGACTTTGGTGGAAGCAATGGTGCAGGGATCAAGGGATCGCAGAGGGATCCGTTACTTGGGAGAACTGAAGAAAGCCGTGCAGGGAAGATACTTACCACCTGCATATCGCACGCAGAAAATGAACGAGTTCTATGAGCTAAAACAACTAGGACTCACTCTTGATGCATACTACTCTAAATTCGTCTCACTTTTTAAATATGCGCCACAGATGGACATGACGTAGCAGGTGTCCAAATTTTGTGCGGGCTTAAATCCACCTGTAAATACCCGTCTCGAATCTATGCGTCCATCAGATCTTCAGGATGCACTCATTCGAGCGGCGCCTATAATTCAGGAGGTGCAAGCTAGACCAAGGGGTAACAAAACTTGGTCTTATAATGACCCGAACAGAGGAGCATTCAGACCTCAAATGAAGAGAGTTCAAGGTCATAATCAGGGACAAAGAAAGAAAGCAAGGACAAATAACGTCAACAACTTTGTTCCTACTCAAAGTAATGGCCGAAACCTCCGTTGTTTCCACTGCAACGAACCCAGTCGCTTCAAGAGGCAATGTCCCAAGCTTGGTGGAGGACATCGCCAAGCACCTTTCCAAGGAACAGGTCGTGGTCAAGGAGCCGCTACCCGAGGAAGAGGAAGAACCGCCTGCATTGCCAATAGGCAAAGAGGTGAAGAAGAAGAAGAGGAAGATCCGACCATGGAAGCAGAATTCGAAAGAGCGATAGTCCATGCCGCTTTATACAAAAAAGGGCCGAATCGCTAGTTCTCGGTGATTCAGACACCATCGGACTATCAAGGTAAAGGTTTCAAAACCTTGATTGATTGTGGCAGTACACATTCCTTTATCTCACCAGCATGTGCAAAAAGATTAGGAATAGCCACGGTAGAAGCACCGACCCTGCTTGTGGAATTGGCAAATGGTCGTGAGGTTACTTGTACCAGGCAAACTGCTAAGGTGGAATTCTTTCTGGGAGGAAAGAAGACTTCGGTTAAATTCAGAGTCATGAATTTAGGTATTCATGAGTGTCTACTCGGAATGGATTGGCTTAAGCCCAAACGACGCCCACATTCACTGTGGAAAGGGTCAAGTTTCCTTTCGAAACTCTGAAAGGGAATTAGTCACAACTCAAGGTGAGGCAGGAGTGCCAAGAATCCAATTGGCCAAAGTATCTCGGATCATAAAAGGAGTCAGAAAAGGATTACCCGTTTACTTGATCAAACTCAATAAGTTAGATTAAAAGCAAGAGTCTCATGAAGGACCTTCTTGGCTAAAGGAATACGCGGACATATTCCCTGAAGAGTTGACTACGCTTGCGTCTCGAAGAGAAGTGGATCATGAGATTAGGTTAGTGCCTGGAGATGCACCAATTGCCAAGAGACCTTATAGAATGTCCATACCAGAAGCAATTGAGCTGAAGGAACAACTCAAGCAACTGTTAGATTAGGGCTACATCCGGCCTAGAAATTCACCGTGGGGAGCTCCAGTACTATTCTAGAAAAAGAAAGATGGGACACTTCGACTATGTATTGATTACCGAGGGTTGAATCAATCAACAGTCAAGAACAAGTATCCTATTCCTAGAATAGATGAGCTTCTTGATCGTCTTCAGGGTGCAAAGATCTTCTCCAAGATTGATCTCAGGTCAGGTTACTATCAGATAAGGATCAAGGAAGAAGATATCCCAAAGACGGCCTTCAATACAAGATATGGGCACTTTGAGTTCCTGGTTATGTCATTCGGGCTCACGAATGCACCTGCCACCTTCAATAGGTTAATGTAGGACATCTTTAGGCCATATCTTGATGATTTCGTGCTTGTATTCTTCGATGACACTTTAGTCTATTCTAAACAGGAAGAAGATCATGAACCTCAACTTCGGATTGTCCTTGACAATGAGGTTACATAAGTTGTATGCAAAAATGAAGAAATGTGCATTCTTCAAGCGTCAGATTGAATATCTGGGATTCATAGTATCATCAGAAGGAATATTAGTGGACCTAGCCAAGGTCAAAGATGTGCTTGAATGGCCAACACCAGTATCTGTCAAAGAAATACGCAGTTTTCTTGGATTGACAGGATGGTATAGGGTCTTCATCAAAAACTATGCTTTGATTGCAGCACCTCTGACGGATTTACTGAAGAAGCAGACTTCCATTACATGGTCAACTCCCGAACAAAATAGCTTCGATAGATTGAAGCAAAGTTTGGTATCAGCACCTATTCTAAAACTTCCTGACCTCAATAAGGAGTTTGAGGTAGTAACTGATGCTAGCATCCTTGCCTTGGGGTGTGTACTTATGCAGGAAGGTCATCCAGTAGCATACTCTTCAAGGAAATTGAAGAGTCATGAAAAGAATTATGCTACGCATGATCTGGAATTACTAGCTGTCATCCATGCTCTAAAGCTTTGGAGACACTACTTGTTGGGTAACAAGTTTACTCTAGTAACCGACCATAAGAGTCTCAAATGGATCTTTACCCAGAACGAGCTCAACATGAGGCAACGTCGGTGGATTGAGGTGTTGGAGGAGTATGACTTTGAAATCAAGTACCGACCAGGGAAAGAGAATGTAGTTGCCGATGCACTTAGTCGCAAGGCATTCCTAAATTCCCTAATCTTGCAGAATCCATCAACGGCCAGATCTCTAGCTACAAAAGTATCTATGCCAAACAACCCTATACTTGAGTTAGCTAGAGAGGAAGCATGCCATGATTTGGCCTACCAAACAATGCTAAAGGAGATCTCTACCAAGGAGCAGAATCAAAAGTTGCAAGCTAAGTATCAGGAATTTTCCATTGATAATGGACTTGTCTACTACAGAACAAGGCTGTGCATACCAGCAAGCTAGTCACTTAAGCAGAAGATAATGTGGGAAGCTCATGATTCCCCTTTCGCAGGACATCCTGGCTATACTAAGACTCTTAATGTAGTTAGGAAGAGCTACCATTGGGAGAGGCTCAAAGGTGACGTTCTCAAATATGTCACTGAGTGTTTGTCTTGCCAACGTATCAAAGCCGAACATGTCATGATGCCAGGGAAACTGCAACTGCTTGACATCCCCCAAATGAAATGGGAATTCATCAGTATGGATTTTGTTGTAGGCTTACCCCAAGTCCAGGGAGGATACAACTCCATCATGGTTGTGGTTGACATGCTTACCAAGGTTGCACACCTGATTCCAATAAAGACAAACTATAAAGCCTCCGACATTGCAAGATTGTTTATCAAAGATATATTCAAACTACATGGTTTCCCCAGAAGAATCATTAGTGATCGAGATTCTCTCTTCACATCACACTTCTGGAGAGCTATCTTTGAAGCTATTGGGACTCAACTCTGTTTTAACACCACATACCATCCCCAAACGGATGGCCAAACAGAGCGAGTAAATCAAGTCATCGAGGATATGCTTAGGGCATACTGCTGTTGGGAGCCGAAGAGGTGGATTCAATACTTGCCATTGGTCGAATTTGCCTACAATGCTTCTTACCAGCAAAGCATTCAGATGACCCCTTTCCAGGCATTGTATGGTCATGACTGTCGAAGCCCCCTAATTTTTTCCGATCCAACCTTAAGGGTTGAAGCTTCAAGACAGATGTTGGAAGACATGGATGATCAAATAAAGTCAATAAGACAGGACATCCAAGCGGCCAAGGATAGACAGAAGGCATACGCGGATTTGAAGCGTCAAGAAAGAGTCTTCGAAGAAGGAGACATGGTCTTCATTCGCGTACGCCCTAAAAAGAGTTCTCTATCCCTAGGAGATTGCAAGAAGCTAAGTCCAAGGTATTGTGGGCCGTACAAAATCATCAAATGCCTAGGACCCAATGCTTATAGATTGCAACTCCCTGAGAACCTAAAGGTTCACAATGTATTCCATATCAGCCTATTGAAAAAATATGTACCCAAACCTAACCATGTACTTGATGACCAACAAATTGTAATGCCTAGCCAAGGAGTCCTTGAGCTAAGGCCTGATAGGATCTTAGATGTTAGGGAGAGACAATTAAGATCCAGAACATTGAGAGAATGCCTCGTCTAGTGGAAAGATTATCCCGAAGAGGATGCCACTTGGATAGAAGAAGACACTCTCAACCATCAATATCCCCAGTTTATCTAGAGATGAGGACATCTCGATTCCTCTAAGGGGGAGAGAATGTAATATTTCAGATATTATTTCTTCCTTTTCTCAGCGGCGCGTCGTGCTGGAAGGAGGGAAGGGGATAGAGGAGCCAGCAAGCTCCTCGCTGGAGCTTACTCGGCTCCACTGGCATGCAGAATGACACATAGGAGGGGGAGGATTCCCTCCCCTCCCCTATATAAATGAGGGAGGGCCGCAAGCTAACTGAAAGGGGAGAGGAGACGAGAAGTCGCTGTGCTGAAGGAGGGCTATGCCACGCCATTGAGGAGGAAAGGGAGCTGTCGTGGAGCGCCGCTGGACTGAGTACGCCACCACATTGAATCGCCGCTGCTGCCGTTGCCTAATCCGCCGCCCAGACCAGCTGCTAGCACCGCCGCCTGTAGACTTTCACCCCCCCTCCCCCGTCGTCGCCGTCGGAATCCCCCCCCCACGTGGCTTCTGACTCCCACAGAAGCTTCAAGGGGGGCTCCTTAAGCCCCCCTTCCTATAGCCTTATTACTTTTTTCACCCCCCTCTCGGTTTTATCCCCTTAGAACCCTTTCACCCCCCTTATATCCCTTTTTACTCACCCTTTTCCTCTCTCCCCACCCCACCCCCCCCCCCTCCCCCTTAAGCCCTTTTCTCCCTTAAAGCACCTTCCCGTGGAGGCCTTAACCCCTTTCCGAGGAACCCTTAAGCCTTCCCGTGGAGCCCCCATAAAACCCTTCCCATGGATGGAATCCCCAAAATGAACTAAGGCTTGAAAAGCCTTATTACCCTTTCTCCCCCGTGTTGCACCCCCCCTCATATTCCTTTTTTAAACACACCCCCTAAGCCCTTTTTAACCCTCGTGTCCCCTTTTCCTTACACACCCTTTTCCCTCTCCCCCATGCTATAAGCCTTCACCCTTCACCTTTCCCCTATCACCCCGGGTTAAAATCCTAAAACCTTTACTACTCCGTGTCCCAAAAACCTCTCCAAAAATCCCCCTTCCTATACCTTTTACCCCAAGCCCAAAGATCTCCCAAGGCCCTTCATATGTTTTTTGAAACCACACTCACACACACCATTTTCACCGCGTATAAATCCCTATAGGGCCTTTTTTCTTTTAGGCTTTATAAACCTTTCCCTCTCCGAAGAAGCTAAGACCTTAAAGGTCTTGTTACCCCTTTCTCGTGGTCAATCCCTTAACGGCTTCTTGCCTCGAAAGAGAGAAGAAGAGTATTGAAGCAACGGTGGAATTCCGAAAACGAGTGTAAAGCTGCCTTCACGTACGAAGCATTACAACTGCGATGCCGCCTAAGAAAGTCCAAGGAGTAGCTGCGGGAAGGTCATCTCCCGGTATCCATGTGGATATCTCACCCCAAAACCAGGTTTTTCCTTCTTGGTTTTATATCGGTTTTAATTCAATCATGCAAGATGAATTGTTCGGGATAAGATATATTTTGTCCTAGTTATTTACGATGAAGGAATTTAGTTTAGTTGAATATGCAAAATGGATAAAGTATAAAACATAGTTTTCCTTCAAATAGCCTTATGCACTGAAACGAATTATGAGCAAGATTATTTTACCCACTAAAGTAGTATATTGCAGTTAAATCTTGAAGGAATAAAAACTGCATCTTGCACCATTAACCCCTATTCTTTTTTGCAACGAATCATCATAGAAGGTGAAATTCATGAAAGGTTTCTTACGTTGCTTAAACTCTAGGAAGTTATCATTGCTAACTGCATATCTTAGCAAGGAAAAGATTGTTTATTTGGCATGAGTTTTGTTCGCAAGGAAAAAGGAAGTTTAATTGAATTTACCTAACCTCAAAGTAATAAAGTTTAGGACTGAAAAATCATTTGTCACATAGATAACAAATCGTGCCGAGGTGATATCGATATTACCTTCTAAAAGTTAACCAAATTAATATAAACTTAGAAATACCTATGCTGCGAAATATGCATTGGGAAGGATTTAAATCCAAGAAACGTTTATACCTTAAATACTTGCCCACCTTCCTTGATTGTAGGGTCAATAAATCGTAAACGTAAAAGAACTAGGGTTTGTCCCTAAGGTTCTTAAAGAAAATAATAAAAGGAGACCCTAGGTCTGACAAACGTCAGCTTAAAGAAACTGAAACGGATTGTTTCATCGCATATTACGATACAGGACTTGCGCAGCAAGTACAAAGTCATATGGTCTTGTGATTGATTCACAAGAAGAAAGGTTAAATACCCTCAACAAGGATGGCAGATCCTTACGCAAGTTATCTTGCAAAAGGATGTATTCTTTGATATCCTTCTAAGTAAGGAAGGTTAAAAACCGGAAACTAAAGTATCCAATGAACTTTAGGGTTGACCAAGATGGGTTAATAGGATACGCCCTAATCCAGAATACAAGGGATCTTGCCAAGTTACAAGGTACCTCGGATCGAGTGTTAGATGCACTCAAAAGGAAGGATTCCTTCCTTAGCAGTTTGCCAACAACAAGATCGATTAATGGAAATGCTTGTGCTTGCTAGAGATTTTAGAGCACTGTTTGATTTATGAATTACAAATTAAATGAATATCTATACTTCAGGTTGAAGGCCTGAAGGAAGAGGCAGCTTCAGTTACCCCCGATGCCTGCCTGACCCTAACCAAGGGGGTTGTTGACCGCGCTAGGAATGTGGACCGAACCCGCCGCGAGAGGTCTCTCCGTTGAACTCTACTTGGAGCAGGAGGACGCTTGGGTGCCAGGGGGGGCTCTGGCCGTAAATCCCTCGCCTTCTGGATCCTGCACAAGAGGCCAATGTGACTCGGGATTGGATCTCGAGGCCCGCATACTAGTCTATGGGCGGAAACTTGGAATAGTGATCCCTGTGGATTGTTGGATAGCCTTCGGGCGGATTGTGGACAAGCCTACGGGCGGAACTCCTTGTATTTCAAAGATAAATATGATGATATGTTAATAAAGAAATTGTTTGATATTGTTTTTCTATGTCACATGATAAGATTACGTGAAGGAACCAGTGCTTAACGGATTAATTAAAGAAGATGATTGTTACATGTCCAATTAAATGTTTTAGATAATTACCTAACTAAAACAAACCGAGGAAAGTGCGGAGGATGGGCCATGGGTCCGTTCTACGGTTGGGTGGTCCCGGTTGGTCGGGAACTTTTCTCAAATCTCGAAGAACAACGGGATGATCGTCAAAGGACACGAACAACAAAAGCGTTGACCTAGAGTTATGTCTTAACCGATTTACGCTATTTTAGGGGAACGGAATGGGACTATGCCTTATGGTAGAGAGGTTGAGCTTTGCATCCCTCTCGTTTCCCATTCTCTTTGAACCAAGTACAGCGTGAATCCGCTTCGAACCTGGCGTTTTTGCGTAAAGTAGTTCGCTTGGGTCTGACGCTAGTTTGTTGATAGGAAATGACCAATCAGGAAAACCCAAATTCCGATCGATCCTAAGTGGGAACGGCCAGAATACTTCCGCTACGTGGCAGATGCGGAAAGCCCTAGATCGCAAACCCCGTAACATTCCATGGGAGTGCTGTGCAGAGCTTTCTAGACATCCTTTCCGATGCACTGCTAAGACGTGTCCTGGATGATACTAGTGGACACGCTACACTTGTCGTAAACATAGTTTTTGTGGTCTTCAAATTGCAATTCCCAAAATTATTTACGTAATTGTTGCATTACTTCTCTATCAAAAAATTGACAATAGTTTTCTTGGCAACAATCAATCATGGAAACCTGTGAAATGGAGTCCAAGAAGTCCTCAAGTTTGCACCTCTAGGGGCAATAATTCGAGGCTTTCTATTGACCATAAAATATGATCTCTTCAGAACAAAAATTGATTTTTTTGAAGAAACATAATCTTCATTGGTATCTTCCATGTTTTTGGCACAAGCATTTGTAGAGATAAATTGCATGTATGATTGTTGTTGTAGCAGCGATGTTCCATCATCAAAGGTGACTTGTTTAATAGGCCATCTTTCCAAAGTGACACAGTGGAGGTTGTCATCTATGTATGTTCCTGTGGTTTGATCAAGGGCTTTATCTACCACCACACCAACATCCTCTTCTCCTAGCAATTCAAAGTTTATCACCTCATATGGAAAAGCCAATAATATAACACCTGTCCCAACACACAAAGTGTTGCCGTCTGTCCATTGCATCACTCTACGTTCTCTCCAACTTTCCGGAATGCTAAGCACATCAATATCATCAGAAGGTAGGACATGGTTTGATTCATAATCATCTCCTTCGTCATGAATTGTTATTGGGTTTGAAACAACCACTACATCTTTCTTTCCCCATTTTGCAAAACCACCTATAGCTTCATGAACCTTCATTGCGTCAATTGTTGGGAATGGCAAATATGCTGCTACATTTAAACATTTATCAATAGCCACTGAAATATATCCATTTTCAAGTGTTTTTTCATGGCATCTCTCATTTGGATGTATTGCATGCACTCTCCCAAGTGTAACAATCTCATGATCAACTAGCAAATTCACAGTTTCTCCAAAATAAAATTTATTATTTATGATACCTGTACAAGTGAGAAAATGGAGATTTTATAATTTGTATATTGTCACCTCTCAGAAAGAAGAAAATAGTAATGAAATCGCTAAATACAATGAAGTATCAAATTTCATTGAAATGAGAAAAGCACTTAAACATTAGATAAAATGAGTCCAACATCCATAATAGAAAGTATTAATGGAAACATCATACAGAAAGGGGATAGATTTGACCATATGGCCAAAAACAAACTTTCTCATGAACTGTGCCCTAAAGTAAATAAGAAAAATTTCTTATATTATTTTTAGTTTCCCTTGATTTTACTTTATTTTATTAGCTACTCTTTGAGTAAGCAAAAATTTTCTTGTGTGTTCTCATTTGAAAAAAGATATAGCAGATGTTTAAAACTTGTGTTATATCTATTCAACACTAGAAAAATGATTAAAATTATTTATAATATGTATAGAAAAAGATTTAGCCACCTGGTAAAAAATCTATTGTATGTATTCCATACCATAGCAAATATAAAAATTATTTGTGATCTCCATAGTAGAAAACATAGTCAAATGATTGAAACCTTTGTTGTATGTATTTCACATGACAAAAATGATAAAAGTTCATTGTGGTCTCCATAGAAAAATATTTAGCTAGATGATCAAAGCCTTAAGCAAAATACATACAACAAGGATGAAAGTTCATTGTGATCTTTATGGAAAAACATTTAGCCAGATGGTCAAAACCTCTATTGCAACTATTTTACACAAGACTTTAGGATTAAAATTCTTTGTGATGTCCACAAGAAAAGATTTAGCCATATGGTCAAAACATGTATTGTATGTAACCTAGATGATAGCAAGGATAATAATTGTTTGTGATGTCCATAGAACAAGATTTAGCCAAATGGTCAAAGCCTTTATTGTATGTCAACAAGGATAAATAATCTATGTGATCTCCATTAGAAAATATTTGATCAAATGATCAAAACCTTTATTTCATGTATTCCACATGACAAAAAGGATAAATATATTTTATGAGAAACTTTGACATCGTGCTTAACTATTGAAACCACAACAATCTCTAAAGAATAGGAGATTTCATTCCTTATGACACAAAGCTATAAAGATTGAGAAAATTTTAGCATAAATGAGAAGAATTTTGAGAAGGAAATATAATTTTTATCATGGTTAAATATTTATAAATATTATATTACCTACTTGTTGATAATAGTAAAGTGTATCATATTACATTTTATTTTTAAGTTATACTATTTGAGTTTGAATCATGTTATATTAGTATATTGTACTAGTATTATGGAATATAGCATCAAAATATGTTTTAAAAATATATATATTAAATTAATTTAATAATAAGTAATAAACATAGATAAAATATATTAAATCATATTTTTAAGATTATGTATATTTAATGTATCTAATATGTAATGTGTAATATCATTGAGAATTTTGAAGCCACCTTAGTGATAGTTCGAGAGTAGAATCTCTAGTAGGGTAGGATAGAGAGTATGTAGGTAAAATCTCTAGTTGTGGAAATAGGGGCAATATCCCAATGGTGGGTTCTTAAGGAGGGGCGAGGGGGAAGGAGCGGATCTAGGAGAAATGCCCCTGGTGAGACTTTGAGGGCAACGTCCTCCTCGGTGGAGGTTTGGGAGCAATGCCCCTAGTTGGGGTTTGGGGATAGCGCCCCTTGTAGGGATTTGGGTGCAATGCTCCCAATGGGGGATTCGAGGGGTAGTGCCCCCTGGTGGCGGTTTGTGGGAAACACCCCTAGTGGGGGTTTGGGGGTTGGGGGTAGTGCCCCTGATGGGGGTTTGGGGACAATGTCCCCAACAGGGGGTTCGAGGGGTAGCGCCCCTAGGTGGGAGTTTGGGGGCAGCGCCCCCTTGTGGGGGTTTGGAGGCAACGCCCCCAACGGGGGTTCAGAGGCAGTGCCCTTGGTGGGGGTTTAGGGGCAATGCCCCCAACGGGGGGTTCGAGGGCAGCGCCCCTGGTGGGGGTTTTGGGGGCAATGTCCCCAACAGCGGGGTCTAGGGGCTGCTGGTAGACCTCGACAGGTGACAATATGGCCATTACGTGATTTTTGAAAAAATCACAACTTGAAATATTTAATAAATTTTAAAAATAGATACAAAAATAAGATCTAAATCTACTCGTATTCTGTAATAAGTTAAGGTTATTTGAATAGCATGATACATTAAATGATCCCTTTCATGAGGTCAGTCTTTACAACTAATCATGATGTTTTTCAAAATGAGTTTCTCTTCCCCTCCCTTTCTCTTCCACGCAACTCTCTAACCTGAGTGCTTTCTCTGTTGCGTTTTTACAGTTGCAGATTTTGCATCTCTGATCCTCTGCGCTTTTATCTCTGCTCCTATTGCCCCTCTCTTACTATAGGTTTTTTGGCCCTAATCTTTGGTGGTTCTATCCCCCTGCTCTTCTTTGACTGCTCTCCATTGTTTCATTTTCTCAAATTGAAACAGATTGTGCAGTGCAAATTCTTGTTCGAAATAGGGTATTATGACCAAAACTACATGCATCTTCAAATCGAAAATCTTGCTCCAAGGGTTCAACAATTCAACAAGGCAGTGAATGATCTCCACTCCACAACGTGTCTCCTCTACTTTACGGGTGATTTTTGTTACGTTGGCACAAATTGCTAACTTCTACTCTCCTTTTACTAATTACAACAGGTTTTCAACTCTTCTCTACTTCATTTCTGATTTTGAGTTAAACTACATTGATTTTGATCATTTCAATCCATACAATTACTACAAATCACACTACTACTCTTTTATATGATTAGTATTGAATAATATTAAGAGCAAACACCAAAAGCATTTTCTAAATAAGAATCATATATGAAAATTAAATGCAATCTTTATTTTTGTAGCAATGAGATTAGGCACTCACTCTTGAGAATTCAATGTCTTCTTCTTCTTCTCAATTGCTTGCTCATTGCTTGATTGATCTCCTGGTGTGCCTATCTTTTTTGCTGTCCACTACCTTGCAAATGATAACTTCTTTGTTGTGAATATGAAAAACACGATTTCTTGCACGGTTGAAAATACTATTTTTTGCTGTGAATATGAAATATATGATTTGTGTAATGTTGAAAAAACTCTCTTGGATGTGAATATGGAATAAATGATTTGTGCAATGCTTTTATCAATGAGTACTTTCAAAATACTAACCTTTCTTTCTATTATGTGATGCTATATACCTTAAGGTTTCACCTCAAGGCTAAATCTAGCCTTATATTTCTTGTATTCTTAAGTAATATTAGAGCATTTTATCAAGTTCTTATACATCGTATTATACTTTACTATATAGAACTTTCTATTATAATGTATTTTCATAGTAAAAGCATTTCCATTGGATTTTATAGTTACATTCTTTATAATTTTGCAATAAGCATATGGCTATACAATACTTACCAATACTCAATATGATTTTGCCATTGGATGTAATTTGATCTTCTAACAACACATATCATGATATTTAAACCATATGGTAAAAAAAATTCATACAATATAAGAAGTACTTTTTGTTATTTTATTCAATACAATTTGAGATTTGGCCATGAGGTAAAATCTTTTCTTATAATATAAGATGTAAATTTTGTTATTTTTCCCAATATACTGTGAGATTTCACCATGCGGCCAAATTTTCTCCTTAAGCTATCTCTTGGCCAAAATAAGGACTCTTGTAGTATCACAATATCTTGCAACAAATCAACGACTTTGTTCATTTTACTACAAGAATGACGTTTCGCCATTTGCTCAAATGATTTCTTATATTATCAACCCTTACTTCCAAAATGAAAGACTAGTTTCTACTTAGAATTCCTTACTTTCTATAATTTGACCATGTGGTCAACAAATATGGAATCACATAATGTTATGAAGAATGCCCCTTATGTTGAGAAAATTCAACAATTAAGAGATCAGTGGTGGCTAGCATTTGGTTCTCCACCAAAACCCCAACAAGGGCTTTCTAAGACAAGCTCTCAAAGAGTACCATGGCAGGTAATCACATATAAGCTTACCTTCTCTTTTTGTGAAGATTAGTGTGATGCTCTTTCTTTTGTTCTATGCTCACTATTTGATCTTTTTTTGCAGAGATTTGTGGCATACATTGGAGAAAATTGTGCATCTAGAGATTGCCGTATGATTGTTAGCTCCCAAGAAATATTTGATAGTTGGATCAAAATCATGAAGAGATACTCTAGAGGTGAGCTTATATCCCAAGAGGAGAGTTTGAGAAAAAAGGGAAGGAAACCTTCTCCGGTTGCATTTCGTTGCCTTATGGGTTTAAAGGATGGAGACGTCCTTACACTACAAGAGGAGATCAATGAAGGTCATATCCTTTTTCTTAGAAACAAATGGGATAAGGAAGATATGATTGACATGGAAACAAGGGCTAAGCAAATCAACCAAGATAGGGTCCTAAAGGAGGAATTAGTCACTCTTTTCAATGCTTCAATTCAAGAAAGTAGCACTATGATGAAGACTTGGGAAGAGTTGATGATTATGATATCAATGATGAAGTTTACACAAAGATTTTAGGCATTTGCAATGATTGGGTATCAAAGAAGCTCACACGTGGAGCTGATGTAGGGTCCCTACCAAATGGAGCAAAAGATATTGTGAACTTCCTAATTGGAAAAAAGAAAAATCCTCTTTAATCCTCCACTATTTTCCCTTGGCGTGTATATATTGTCAGATGCAATCTAGAAACCTTTGATCTTATACATAATGTTTACAGAGATTCAATTACCATTGGGGTTGTTGTTCTAGACGCAGCACATGGGGTTGAGGGAATGAAATGGGACTCTATAAAGTTTGAAAAGGTTGTATCCACTCTACTACAAATTACGTGTGAACCTAAATAATTCATGTTGTTATCATTTCTTGATTGAAAGCAAATGGCAGCTTTGGAAAATGCTCTTGAAAGCATTTCTTGCAAGTATCACATGCTAGTTGGTAGTGTTGACTTTCTACCAATGGATAGAACATTTGCTTTTGGATCTATAGATTCTTTTGTGGATTTGACATCAGTGACCATGGAGAAAAGCTTCATCAATTTTGAGTGATATATAAACAATGTCAACAAGCCTTCCATTTTGGACTTTGAAGGCTTGGACAAGGAGTGCGATGATGAAGATCTTGAAGAAGAACAAAGGATTGCAAAGGCCATTTTGAGAAAGAAAATGAAAGTCATGGAAACTACAATCAAAGCATTCAATGATTCTCATGAGGTTGTATTTGATGTATATGCAAGTGGACTTGCATCTAAGGTGGCATTGATAAATCATATGAAGACTATTGTAGTGGTTTGCAACACTCAAGAGCAAAGAGAGGTTGAAGTACAATTGTGGAGGGTCCACGAGAGTGCCAAACAAAATTTAAACTCCCAAGAGGTTTCTCCTACTGAAGTTCAAGTTCTTGAAGTACCACATAGGGCATATAAGAATTAAGCCAAGATATAGCAAGTCTAATTATGAAAGAGAAATTAAAGGCTACTTTAGGTGTTTAAACTTCGTTCCTTCTCCTTTTATCAAGGAAGACACATTGATGTAATTTTGATTTTTTTTGAGAATTTACTTCCATTAGCATTTGCAATATTTTCTTTCTTTGGCAATATTACTTAAAGAAACCGTCTTTAGTTTTTTAATTTTTTATAGAAGGTACTAAGCATGTTTGGTTTAATTTTTTTAATTTAAGTAAATATTTTGCTAAAATAGTATTAAAGAGCTCATTAAAGTTTATCATCCTTTGTAAGGATAATTGTTTAATTGTAATCTAGTGTGTAAGAATACTTATCATAATGAAAAGTTTGAGCTAGCTATGCAAAATTTACTTAAGTCTATTTTAGATCTTATTTCAATTAAACTCTTATATGTGTTGTGTAATGATCTTGTCATGTTAGTTTTGGTTAGATTTGTCCACATGGTTAAATCTCTTATCTCTTATAGCCTCTTTTACTACATCACTAGTGTATGTCTATGCATGTACCTTAGGATAAGAGAGCCAACAATATATTACACACCCCAAAAAGATTCATTGCACCTCCCAAAGGAGTTTTACCTCAGTAGCAAATATTGCAACAAATATTTCACCTCCAACGTATCTTTTGAGATGTGTATATGGAATATTAAGGTAAAATCCTTGTTACAATTCATGATTTTAAACATCTATGAGATATAACTAGTTCAAAAATAGAATGGTTAATCCTTAAGAAGAAACTATGAAAACTTATCCAAATAGAGTATAACTATCTCAATTAAATTGTTATGTGTCACTTATATGTGATATAGTTTTGGTCACATGGTCAAAAGTATCATGTTTAAATTTTCTTTTAATAATTAGGACTAATAAACACCTTCTTTGTACATGCCACTTTGAAGGCCTTTTTAGAAATTGAGTATGCTTAATATGATAATAATAAGATAACTTTTACAACTAATTACAAGAATCTATTGTTAGTATCTCAAGTATACTTATAATTAGCAATAAGAAGTAGGTATGAAAAAATGACTTTATTAGAATAGATTTTACTTGAAAGAAATCATCATATATATTTTTTTCACCTCATGATATTACTCTTGGTTAGATTTGTCCACATGGTCAAATGTCTCTTTTCTTAAGACATCATTTATTACGTAGTACCTATGTATGTATTTGTCAATGTGAAGTTAAATTGCTTTAGTGTTTTATGTATTTATTAAGACATCATTTATTAAGTAGTACATATGTAAGTATTTGTCAATGTGAAGTTAAATTGCTTTAGTGTCCTATGCTAGTTTATAGCTCAGACATTAAGTAGAATGACGAGGAAGTAAATGAATCTAATGTGCTTCTTTTTCTTCTTTGTAACTTTAACTAAGACATCTATGGTTGGATATCTAACAGATTCAACAACAGTAGAGCATGATGATGTGATTGATGTGTCCTGGATAAGAAATGCAACACAATTATGTGTAATACTTGATCTCAATGGTCTTCTTTTACAACGATGCTTTGCTAAGTCTAAAAGGTTTCAAAGCTTTCAAATGGGAAAGCAATGGCTTGTTCTTTGATAGATGTATGGAGTTTCTTGAAGCCTTATTTGCAAGATTCTAAGTGGGAGTTTGGTCAACAGCTTTACATAAGAATGTCATGGCAGTTATTAAGTGCTTGTAGATCCATGCAAAAAGGAAGTATATTTTCTTCATGATTTGGGGCCAAGAACAATGTCATAGATATCGACTCAAAATCATATGTAGGCCAGATAAGATGGGAGTAGAAGCAATGTTCAAGCCTCTGAAGTATGTATGGGATCAATATGGAGATGTTTGTCAACATATTAAGACTATTCTCATAGATGACAATCCTTACAAAGGATGTCTAAATCTTGTTGAGAATTGCATTTATCCAAAAACATTTGATGTTGATAGTGGAGACTCTATCTTGATCAAAGAACTTCTACCATACTTGACTTGCTTAAGCAAATACCATGATGCACGTGAACTCATTAAGTTTGATCGATATGGATAGGATCCAGTACAATATGAACATGAATTGTATGCTCAATTCAAGGTTGTCATTGATGAATGGACTAGAGCAGAGAATGATGGTTTTTCATCATCATCATCAGCACCGCACGAGGCCATGATTGATAAAGATGGTATATATGCTCAACCTTCAATTACTTCTTGCTTCAAGAGACCATTTATTATACAAACATCCTCAAAAAATGCCTCACATCATCCGTCTCTTACATTGAATAGCTCACAATTATCCATGTTGAAGCAGACTCCTTTAGTCTCTACTTTGAAAGATATGGAAGCAATGCAACTTGCTCATGAGTTAGGATATCACAAACATTTCATAAATGGTAGTGCAGTGAAACGTTTTATACAAAATCTACAAAAGTTGTATTTTTTCAATATACATGATGAACAAGGCCCTGACTCTATATGGACTAATTTTGTCTTTCATAATAAATATACCCCTTACATTAAGGGCTTTTGCATGGCTATGAAATATATGCTTGTTAGAAATTTAAAGCGTTTTAAGTAGTTACCTTGGTGTTTCTAAACACTACAAATATCAATGAGAGAATCTACTTAAAGTTTTTATTCTTTTAATAACATTAGTTAATTGTGTTGAAATTTTTTATAAAGTGGTTTAAATCCTATTTTGTACTTTATGAATGTCTATTATACAAACATACTCAACAAATACCTCATGTCATCTGTCACTTGCATTAAACAACTCACAATTATTCAAGTTGAAGCAGACTCCTTTAGTCTCTACTTTGAAAGATATGGAAGCAATGCAACTTGCTCATGAGTTAGGATATCACAAACATTTCATAAATGGTAGTGCAACTAAATGTTTTATACAAAATCTACAAAAGTTTTATTTTCCCAATATACATGATGTAACAAGGTCATGAATCTATATGGACTAATTTTGACTTTCATAATAAATATATCCCTTACATTAAGGGCTTTTGCATGGCTATGAAATATATGCTTGTTAGAAATTTAAAGTATTTTATGTAGTTACCTTGGTGTTTTTAAATGCCACAAATATCAATGAGAGAATCTACTTAATGTTTTTTATTATTTCAATAACATTAGTTAATTGTGTTGAAATTTCTTATAAAGTGGTTAAGTCCAATTTTATACTTTATGTCTTAGCTAACAAATAAGTCTTAATTAATAATAAAATTTATGTATATTTCTTTGGAAACACAAACCATTAGTCAAAGGTTAAATATTTGGTCTTAGAAAAATCATAAACTTCTAGCTTGGTATATAAATCTTCATTTTATAATATGAAAGTTCATTTAGCTAGTCAATGTGAAGTTATTTGATTTTGGCCAAAGCCAATATCCATCTTGTCCATATATTGTCAAGATAGAAAATTTGAACAAAAGATATTTATATATCATGCATACACACACAAAAAATACAAATGGGGTGAGCAATTATTTAACATACTTGTGTCTATTGGTTTACACAAAAAAAAAGAACCATCATATCATAGGTTATCCAAACTTATAACTATATAGTATTTGATCAAGTTATTAAACCACACCTAGTTAGTGGTGACTCTCTTAAGGTCCTAGTTCATGAAACTTATACATGTCACTTAAATGATGCTATATCTAAAAGAAAAAACTCATATTATAATATCTTCAAATCCATAACATTATAAATTTTGGCTATGATAACATATTTTCATATAATGTTTAAGGCTCTTGTATTCTAAATTCTCTTTGCACTCCTTCAAACCTTTGTATTCTTAAATTAAACTTGGAAATTTCCTATATATATACTAGCTAAGCCTCTTTGATGTTTTCACCACCATACAACATCATAATTTGTTAGTATGCTAGAAAAGATAGAGGTGAAATCCAATTCTCCTAATAGCTATATAGCTTGTATTCATCATTTAAGCTCTCAAGATGTGTGATCTCATATTTGTAACATACAAAGTGCCCTTTAAAGATAAACATAAACATAGTGCTCTCTTTCATTCACAAAAGTAAGACATTCATTAAAAGTGGGAAAATTTCCAAAATATCTAATAGTGTGGCAAGGGCAATTGAAAGGTGGTGTAAGAGTGGAAGCACAAGTGAAAGTAAGAGAGAAGCAAGAGCTATGTTTAAATAAGAGAGAGTAAGATGGTATGTGGGAACTCAAATAATTATAATGTGTAACCTACCTTTGCTTATTCTATTGTCATGAAAAGAATAAAGAATAAAGCGATAGTGATGGGTAGTTGCCACTTGTAATGTACATATGTGCAAGCACTAAGTACAAGTAAATGTAGGTGGCTAGGCACATGTTTCCTTTAACCCTCAACAACCTTTCACTGAAAGGTGAATGTGCACGAGTGTGGAGAAAACAAAAAAAAGTAACAAAGTAATGTTCCATTAGGAGACTTTTAGTGCGCAAATCTATAGGATTCTCATTAGTTGGGATCTTGCTATATGTACTTGTCCTCAACTATATCTTTGATGAAGCAATAATACAGACCTTAATGTGGTTGGTCTTCATGTGAAAGATCGTATTACATGCCAATTGAATGGAACTCATAGAGTCTAAATGCAATGTAGAAGTCATAGTTATACCACTAGACGGCCTAACCATAGGGCCTCCTTGCAAGCCTTAGTGGCTACAATGTATATCAAGCTGCTCATCACAGATGCATATGGGATCTTGGCCATTTGGACCCTCTCATCATCTGACTAGGGAGACTAGGGACAAAATTGACTAGGGACAATCTACGCGACTAACCTTCATAGGAGAGGGTAATGGGTAGCCAATAGGCTTACCACCTTGCATATGGGACTGCTCAAGGACTTTATCAATGTATTCTTTTTGTGACAAGTAGAGGAGGCCTTTAGAGAGATTATGAATAATTCACATATCAAGTATATGAGAGGCATACCCCATATACTTCATCTCAAAGCTCTTCTTGAGTCAAAACTTCAAACCATCCATCTCATCATCATGAGTACTCCTAGCAATCAACATGTCATCAATGTATAGCACCAAAATAATAAGGCTACCATCACGAGCCTTCTTTGTATAAAGACATAGATCCATATCACTATGGAAGTAACCTTATGAATGTATCAAGGCATTAAACTTATGACACCATTCCGTAGGTGCTTTCTTAAGTCCACAAAGACTTTGCCTCAACTTGCACACTAGCTATTTCCTACCCTTTTTCTAAAAGCCCTTAGGCTACTGTACGTAGATATCCTCATGCAACTTCCTGTGAAAAAAAGACATTTTTGTATCCATTTGGTGCAAGTCCAAATCTATTTGCACAATCAAGGCCAATTCCAAGCTTAGGGTAGTCATTTTATCATAGTAGAGAATATCTCATCAAAATCAACTCCCTTCTCTTGCCAAGAACCCTTCACAACTAATCTAGCAGTATATGCTGGCTTTATAATATTTGTATACTTACTTGCATGGCAATGCAAGTTTTTCATTGAGCAAAGTAATAAAATTTCTTGTACGCTTTTTCTATGTTGCATCATACTTAGACTCTATGGCTCTCTCCCAAGAGTAACTATTAGGTGTGTGCATAGCCTCCTCATAAGAAAGGGGCTCACCAAAATCCGTCACCATGACATAATGCATAGAGAACTCAAAATGATCAAGAGGATGTGAGGCTCTAGTGGAGCATCTCAAGGCTAGTGTTGGGACCTGTACAACTATTCTCTCTGTACAACATGATGATCTTATACAACATGCAAATCTTGGGCTACTACATTATCAAGAGTTCTAGCAAGCTGTCTAGTTGGAGTAGGTTGTATTATAATAGAAGACTCTTCTTAAAATATCACCATGCCTATCTCAACTACCTACTCTGGTCTCATGTGCATCTTTTTCTCATGGAACATGATATCATGGTAGTGGATAATCTTCCAAGCCTATGATAGCCCATCTCACCTGCAATATCATATCCAAGAAAGATGCATTTGATAGACTTTGGATCTAGCTTATTATATTTGTATTTGGAAATATGGCTGAAAGCCTCACATCCAAAGGCAGAGAAGTGTGCATACAAGGGAGGGTTACCAGATCATACCTTCTCTATAACTCTACCACCAAGAGCAGTGCATAGGGATTTATTAATCAAATGAGCGATAGTAGTAACTGCCTCAACCCAAAAGCAATGTGGTAAGCCTACTTGACTAAGCATATTGTGGACTCATTTCTTGAATAGTCTTGTTCATGTATTTTGCAACACCATTTTAGGATGGGTTGTATGGGGTAGTCAACTAGCGCTTAATACCCCTCTCATCACAAAATTGCTCAAATGCTTTAGAGATATTTTCACCCCCATTATCAGACCTTAGGCATTTTAGTCTATGCTCAAACTATTATTAGCCATAGTAAGAAAGTGTTGAAATGTAGCTAATACCTTTGACTTCTACTTAATAGGATGGGCCCAAACTTTATGTGAATAATCATCAATTAATATCACAAAGTACTTAACACCACCTAATGACTTAGAGGGCATGGGACCACAAGCTTCTAAATGAACACAAGCCAAAGGCTCACCTACACATATAGAGCTAGACTTTTTATGAGTGTTATATGTATGCTTGCCATATAAATGATGATCACAAGAATAAAAACATGAGTAATGAAGAGACAACAAATGATGTAAATGAGTGAGTACTCTCATTCCTTTAAGAAACATATTTCTAAGTTGGTGATTCCAAAGATATGCATGAGAAAGATCAGTCAACACAGCCAAAACATGGTCAACAAATCTAGATATAAGTAAATGATAAAGGCTACTAACCTTATCACCTTGAGCAAAAACAAGTCTACCACAAGTAATCTTCCATGCAGAATCACCAAAAGAGACATGCTACTTGTCCTCATCCAACTATCCAATAGAGATAAGGCTTCTAGTCAAAGCTAGGACATGTTGTATATCATGAAGTACAAATGTAGTACCAATATCAAATTGCAATCTCACATCACCTATGTCAATAATATCCAATAGTGACATCCCCCAGTCTAACTGAATCTACAATAGTACGGTAGGTATAAAACCAATGATGATGTGGAGTAACATGAAAAGAAGTCCCCCGAATCAAGATGCCAACATTGAGAGAGAAGATGGAGCATCAGCCAAGTGAGTGGAATCAAATGATGAAGCAACAAGTATATAAGCAGCTAAGCTATACTCCAAGGTATCTACCTTTTCTATCTTAACATTGAACTTAGGAATAATGCTATGATCATTAGAAGATTTAGCATCATTTGTACTTTCCCTTTGCCTTTTCCATGCCTATCACTGTGCATCTTATGGCACTACTGCTTGATATGACCCTTCTATCCACAATAATAACAAGTAAGAGAGGACTTAGGACCATGGGACTTACTGATGATTGCCTAGGAGACTTAGACTAGCATGTATTGGGCAATGAGACTCTACCATGATTATTATTTCCACTATCACCATTTCTACCTCTCGCTGTAAGTGCATGAGAAGTATGGGCTACATCAATATTCTTCATGTTTACTTACTCTATAAGAAAAGCACCCTCTACACATTTGAGTTGAAAGTCACCTTCAGGAGGGTTTGCACTCATAATAGTGGGAAATATATCCCAAGATTCATGCAGTGTAACTAGCAAGAAAGAGACTGAGCATTCTCCTCAAACTTTAGGTCTTGTGAAGTAAGTTGATTGGAAATGGAATGAAATTCATTTAAATGAGAAGATAAAGGAGTTTCTTTCTTCATGTGAAGGTTCATGAGTTTCTTAAGCCAATATAGTAACTGAGTTGCACGACTCTACTTATTATAGAGAGCACAAACCTTTTTCCATAGTGTATAAATATCACCCTCAGTCTCAATGACATTGAAGTATACTTGCTTTGACAATGACAAAATCATGGTAGGCTTACATAGCTCATCAAGCTCTTTTTATTCCACTACATCATAAAGTTTTGGCTCTATGCCCTCTAGTTTCAATGGCTTGACTTGCTTCTTTTGCATCAATATTTGCCAAATCTGAGTCTTCTGATACTAGAAGTTATTGCCATCCAACTTCTCTCTATATTGAAGATAACATTGTCATTGGAAGCATTTGAGAGTGTCTACTGCTATAATAACAACTAATCAGCTCCAAAACCAAGCCAAAAAACATGCAAGAGGAAGAAGACAGAGCCAATACATTGGTATCCACAAGTATTCATCACTAAAGTGCTGAATACAAGTGTTTGCTCTCAAAAGAACTCAAAACTGATTTTTAGCATGGCTTTCCATAAAACTACAATTAATCAATATGTAAATGTAGGAAAATATGATAAAGATTAAGCTCCCATTGTTAGAAGTTTCAGGTAGGCAACGAGGATGTACAATACAACTACCATCATAGCATAAACCATAGAGTATCAAAGATTGTCAAAACATTCAAGGTGTCAAGTACATAGACACACACCACAATGCATGACAAGCATATATCCACCACTAATAATCCATTGGTAGTAAGCGGTACAAGGTGTCCAAATCAAAGGTAAATTAGGCCATAGTCATAGATCTCTGTAGTGATCGTATATACATAAGCCAAGAAAGCATAAGAAAGTTTTCCACTAATTCAAATAAACCAAGCTCTATAAAGAAAATACCAAATACTTTCATTGGAAGTGAATGTGGGGTATCCAAGAGTAAAAAAGGCCCAATGCATAACACTCGTAGCATTCTAGTGCCCAAAATACATCACGTATACATCTATGAGCATAAATCTTCAATAAGTCTTTAAGCCTACAAGTGGAAATCATTTGAAGTGAATAGCACTACACAAATGCAATAATCAAGCTCAAGTCTAAGATGTAGAGCTCAACATAAGAATTTTTTGTAGAGAAACTTCTTAGAAGAGAAGCCCAAGGATGCATGGCTAGGCCTACCTAAGTGGCACTACCCTATCCTGGAAAGGGATAAGCTTGCATGGATGGCCTTTTTCTATGCACACCTTGACATATAGGCTAACCTGTTATGTTGTCCCTATCTTGATAGCCATAACTAGTGCAAAAAGGAGAAGCATGGGCTATATAACTTTCCTAAATTCCAAACACATATGCCCTTCAATCTAGCAAGATATTTCTATTCTAGCCACAAGATCTGGCACCTTCTTCAATGACTTCATAAAGAGAGTTTTGAACTTCCCTAATCCATCCTTCATTACCACTTGTAATTACTTGTGGTTGTTGATGGCATTCCTCTATTAGCTCATCACCCCATATGAAGCTGGCTCCAACCTCTAATTTTTTTTGTAAATATAGGCACTGATAGTGTGGCAATGTTGCAACTATGCCTTTGAGTAATTCTGTTACCGTCCAATTGTACAACAACATTGGAGGATATGGTAGATAGTAGATTTTCCATATGCACTCATCCTCATCACTTCTTCCTAGAGTCACTTTTCTTAAACTCCCTTAAGCCATGAAGGAATATTTTTTATAGAAGAGGCCACCTCTAGTGTGTATCCTTTTCTCAAAGCAATAAGGCTCTAATTGCATTATGTGTTTACAATATTATAAAAAATATAAGAAAAAGAAATGATGAGAGAGTCATAGTCACATGCACTACACCTAGGGAGTAGCCTAGACCCTCTCCCCATTTCACCATCCCACAGTGCATCAAGGGTAGGACACCTGCTACAAGCATAGACTTGTCACCTTGGGCATGCACAAGCAACAATGCACCAATTGGATCCTCAAGAGTGGGACAACATCTAAGGCTTACCTAGGATATAACCTAACTCCCAATTGCATTAGCACACATACTTCACACTAGATGATAAAGTATGAAAAACTAATGGAGTGCACATGATTGTCATCACAAGTACATTGAGGACTTAAGATGAACCCAATGACATCAATGAGACCATGAAACCACTGTCTCTCCTTCCCCTATGCCTACACTATTCATCAAATTACTTCCTACACAATGAAGTGGCACTCTATAAATAAAGTAAGGCCAACCCTCCATCCAGCAAACTACTACTCACCAATTGGGAATCACTCTAAGGCCATCCCTAGTGCAATGCATCCCACCACAATGCAAAGTACTAGGACATTCTTGTCTTAGGCACCGGGGGGGGGGGGGGGGGGGGAGAAGGGCTGATAAATTGTTAACACCTAGTAGTAGCATAAGGGTAGAAGAAAAGAGAAGCAACAAAAGAAGAAGTCCATGTTGGGGGTAAAGGCGCCTCTGCCTAGCTGCCTGTGTATTACTACACTGAAAGTACCCACCACTGCACACTGCAGGTGGCAGGAGCCTGTCACAGTCACTTATTCTTTATTCTTTTAGTGACAATTTGAATAAAGGAAGGCTCGGCCACACATTGTGGTTGTTGGAGTTCCCACTTTGAGTTTCTCTCTCTCTCTTACTCTTGCTCTCCCTCCGCCATAGCTCTCACCGCCAAGCTTCTTCCTCTTGGGTTCTACTTCCCTTTCAATTGGTATCAGAGCAAAGGCATTGGAGCTTTCCCGACATCATCTTTAGCCCGAATTTGAAGAGCTTCAACTTGAGCTTCAATGGCAGCCATGGCACCTTCATTTGCAGGTATGTTTTGATCTCCCGCCTCCTCCCCGATCTTCCCAGCCTTCATTTGGTATCTTGTAGGGCTACATTGGAGCCCCCTAATCATTGCCAAGTGCTCAGTAGCATTGTTGGAGACTCCCTAGCCCCCAAGAGCAGCCATCGCAAAATGCG
Source organism: Lygodium microphyllum (assembly GCF_053477565.2). Lineage (NCBI taxonomy): Eukaryota > Viridiplantae > Streptophyta > Polypodiopsida > Schizaeales > Lygodiaceae > Lygodium > Lygodium microphyllum. The sequence continues at coordinate 44,605,892 of NC_141153.1, read as the reverse complement.
GTGCATTTTTAGGGGGCTGGGCTAATCCCCTTCTGGCATTTCCAGCTCCTTCCTCAGCTTCCCGGCATTGTTTGCAACCTTCCTGATCATCTTCGGACTCCTCGGCATTGGTTCTTAGCTCCCAGCAATCGATATGAGTGCTTCCACCTTCAACCACTGCTGTATACACAGTCTTAGGACTGTCAAAAATAGGGCAGCACTTGACATTTGATGTTTGATGCTTCTTGGCATTGCGCGTTTGATGCCTATTGATGCCCGGTGGATGCTCGGATGTTATGGGATGCTATGTCTATGCTTTGGGACTGACTTGGAGCAGATTTGGGCATCGATTGAGCTTCATTTGACAATGAATATGTTGCTGTAATATAGTGGGCTGAAGCTCATTTACTTGGTGTATGCATTGGTTCTTGGATACGGGGTGCTTACTAAAGATTTGAATGATCATATCGATGTATTTGGAGATTGTCAAATGCTTCTTTTTGGTTCCAAAATGCTTTTGAGCTTGGATTAGGCTCCGTCTTGGTTGTCATTCACTGGCATTTGGATTGAGTTGGCATGCTTTGGACCAGTTTATGCCTCTTGTCACTACTTGACATTTAGGCTTCTTGCATTTAGGCTTTGGTCAGATATGGCTGTCACTTGGTTTGCCCATGTATGACAACCCCTTGGAGCTTCGTCTTTGGATGTATTTGAGAATTTTGGACCTACTGGGCATTACATTTGGTTGTCAGTTACATGCTATTTGAATGCTTTCAGGCTTATGCTTTACGGCTCTGAGATAGCTTGGGATTTATGCTCCGGATGTACCCTACTGGGATTTGGAATGTCTGATGCTATGTACTCGATGTATTTGAGCGTTGCTTACTCTATTTGCATTTGAATTTACTTCCAGTGGGAGCCTCTTTGCATATTCGGATGTAAATAGAGTTTTACTTACACTTGAGCTTGAGCTTGTGGGATAGTTACATGCATTTGCTCTCTTGAGAGCTTTATGTCTGCAATTAGTCTATAGTGGGTTGATTTGATAGGCCTATTGGGGAAGCACCTATCTCTGTCCACAGGTTTTTCAGTTTTGTATGCATCTTTGATGGTTATGCATTGAGCTTCTTGCTCTATCAGTTGTGCTTGTGCTTGGTCTCTTCTCTTACCCCAAGACCCATTACATGTATGACTTCTAGACCTATGAGATATATCTTGCCTGACAGGTTATTGGTTTGATAGTTCTTGGTACCTTCTTGCCCCTTGCCACTCACTGTTGGATGTATCTTGCTACTTGGCAGTTGTAGTGACATATGTATCAGTGATTGCTTCACTTTGGGACAGTTTTACATACTACTGTAATTTATTTCAGCAAGCTGAAATCTGTAGATTTCGAGCACTTGTATGAGGGTAATGCTTACTGTTTGATGTTATCTTGGTCATATATGGTGGACAGCTGGTTCTCTTGGTGATATCCACTCTTTCAACCAGTTTTAGCAGTGGTTTTAGTGCATTTTCTGCCAATTACAACCACTTGTAATTTTGCATTTTGGGCTTTGATTTGGGACAGTATGGCTAGTCATCTGAAAGACACAGCTCTCTTTAATATTGCCAAGTTGGATGGTACCAACTATGGGCATTGAAAGTCCCAAATATGATAGGTTTTGGTGCAGAAGTTGCAGATTAAACCATTGCGTTTCAAGAGTGCTAAAATCAAGGATATGGATGATAATGTTTGGATGGAAATTGATAAGCTATGCAAGTCTACCATTATCTTGTCACTCTTAGAAGAGGTCCATCATAATGTTGTTGAAGATGAGAATCAGAGTGCATGGGAATTATGGGAGAAGATTCAGGAGCTTTATGCATAGCAGAGTCTTGTGTCACAGATTATTGGCTAAAGCAGTTAATGGACCTTCACATGAAGGAGGGGACATCCCTATCATCTCATTTCAGTCAGTTTCATGCTATCATGAAGAATCTGTTGTCACAGGGTATTGAGTTCAAAGACAACTTACACCCATTGTTTCTGCTTGGCACCTTGCCTGAATCATGGGATGTCTTCCATACTGCCATATGCACAAACAAGCTTGATGGGCTGAAAATCAAAGATGTTGAGAGTGCTTTATTGACTGAGGAAATCAATAGGAGAAACAATTATACTTTCCACTCTTCACATGCATTGACCATTAGAGGTGGTAGACATGGCATGCATGATAATGATCATAAGGGACCGTTAGAGGTGGTAGACATGACATGCATGATAATGATCATAAGGGCAAGGACTCTCAGAAGTCCAGGTCAAAGTCATGTGGCCGCAGTAAGTCCCGTGGATGGAAGTCTGATCTTACCTATCATTACTATGAGAAAGTAGGACATATTAGGCCGCAGTACCATAAGATGCGCGATGATAAGCGCAAGGAAAAGGGAAAAGAGAAAGTGCATGAAAAGTCTTCTGAGCATTAATTGCTATTATTTGTAGTTAGATTAAGTGAGATTCTAAATCATGGAATCATGATGGAAAGAGTTACAAGAGGTTATTGCACATATGACTTTATGTGCACTCAAGTTTAGTAAAATAACTCGATACGACTATTGCCAAACACGACAAGGTTAAGTGTCACTTAAAAGGTGAAACTCTATTTAAAGGATCTGTACGTCATCTCGTTAAGTTATTGGCACAATATATTTCTTTAAGGAATTTCACTTATGGGTAAGATAGCCCAAATGGAAAATTCATGCCTTGCTTAACATGTGGTAAGAGATGTACTCAACACTTCTTTATGGGGAGGAGAATCCTCATTAGAATGTAAGGCTACCTTAGGATAAGGTCTACCTTGGCTATGGAAGCTGTGAATTGCATGATGGTGTGATTGTCATTGCATCATTTGATATACATTTGAAAGGACTGTTTGTGTTTGATAGAATCTAGATCTCTGAATGAAAATATTAACAAATAGGATAAAAGGAAGGATCATGCTAGGCTATCCGCAAGCTAGTTGTGAGACCCTACTCCAAGGGGGTCATGGTTATCGCTTCCTGAGGCTTAGATCGGCTCCGTTAGCGAAAGATCTGTCACTAGGGATAGTCTCAGGTAGTAGGAAATGTGGATGCTAGAGGGGGCTCTTGCTATAAATCTTGCATTGTTCCTAGAATCTGACAAGCCCCTTTGTGACCCAGGATAGGATCTTGGAACCCTAAATACTATGGGTGGAAACTTGGTGGGCAGAATACCCTTGTGGAATTTTGTGTATCTTCCATAGGGTTGGAAAGATGGAAATTGTAATAAGCTTCCAATATAATAAAAAGTTTGTTTTATTCAAGGATTGTTTGAATTGTATGTGTGTCCGTGAGATAAATTATGTGAAGGAACATGTGATTTAACAGACTAATTAAGGAATCTGGTTGTATATGTTCCAATAAATGTGCTATAGGTAATTAAAAAACTAAAGATAATTCTTTCATTAAAGGAAAGTGAGTGGGTGTGACCCCCGACGGGTCCGTCCAATGGTAGGGTGGTCCTAGCTAGCTAGGAGCTTTTCTAAATCGGCAATAGACATAGAAAGACGATAAATTGACCAACTAGTTGTTAGGTAGAACCGACTTGCATTGTTTTAGGGGGCCGGAATGGGATTTTTCCTTATGGGCAGGAGGGTTAACATACCGCACTCCCCTCCGTTTACCATTCTCTTTGAGCCAAGTGCAATGGCAAGTCCGCTTCAGATTGAGTAATCCTGTAGAAGTGGGAACTCAAAATTACTGATGCTAGCTGGCTATTAGGAGACTCATTTGATTTTAGGAACCCAAAAATTTAGGTCCGATCTTAGTGGGTTCGGCGGCTAGAACTCTCCTGTGCGAAGTAGACTCAATAAGGCCTAAGTGAGAAACCCCATGACGTTCCAAGGGAATGCCAGCGGGTGGCATCATTTTTGGAAAACCTATTGATGGACTACTAAAAGGTGTGCCGTGGATTGAGATTGGTGGACACCTCATAGTGTGAAAATCTTAAGATGAGCTTGTTACGTTCTTATGAAGATAGCAACTATGCTATACCTTTTTGTCATGTCATTGGTCCCAATCCAAACCAACAAAGTGTCATGTTTTTTGCCCTTGTTTTTTTACAAGCTCCCCTACCCTATCAAAACATTGTATAACATTTACATCATATCTTGCATAGGTTTATATACTTGGTATCTTTTGGTTGATGTGATTATGAATCTTTGTAACCCAACAAATAACTTTGGATTTTTCCAAATGTCAAGATATAAGAATAAGAGGGCATCAAAATCTTAACACGAAACTACAATCTGTTAAAGTAAATGAAAATGGTAATATAATTCTCTACATTTCTTCTTTTGGGATTAGGCCACCTTGGTCATGCTAAATCTATAGCTTGAAAGATGGCTATGAATTTTGTGTATAGAAGCCAAACAAATTGTACAATCTTGAAATTACCTTTATAGTCATCCCAAAGTTTAGACAATTGGTGCTACTTAGAGACCCACAATTTCTACATTGCAGTACATGGAAAATGGACATCTCACTATTGCCTTCAAAAATAGCTAGGTATCTAAAGGAATGATGACTATTGAGGATGCTACATATAGAAATCCAATGTTAAGTTGGCTATGGTTGTGCCAAAAATAGGCCTTTTGACTTGGAGGGTGAATGTGATGTCTTATAACTTGAGGTTATCTAGTTTGTAGAAAGCTTGAGAAATTATGTAGCTAGAGTGGCATATCGCTAACTAGAGGTGGATATATCTTGAATGAGACTAGTACGTGTCTAGTTATGTATATGCTTGTAGCGTAGAGAGATGGAGAGAATGTTGTTGGCTTTGATACCATGATTGCAAAGTAACTTATTGAGTGTGAGAAAATTCCATGGAAGAATAGAGCCACAAGGAAGAACGATTGATAATATGTTTATTTGATTCTATCACATAAATGAGGTGCCTTTAAATAAGCAATTACATGCTAATTTAAAGCTAGGTTAGAGAGATGTAATGGTCAGTGTCACATGGAATCTCCCCTAATTAGGTGGATGAACCCCTTTATTCTCTCTAGCTCTTGATCTTAGTGCACCCATTGATTCTCTCCACCTCTTGTTAACTCTACAAAGTCCTATTCAAATTGGACCTCTTCTGCGTGAGGGTAGATTTTGACATTTAAAGTTGATTTGCATTGCATTTCGATATGTAGAGCTTGGGATTACTACTCTACTACTCGAATAATCAATTTGTGCAACAAAAGGACACCATTTTTATGTAAGAGATGAAGTACATCTAAAATTTATTAAAGTGATTTGGTTGTAATGCATATAAGCATGTAGCTACTCTCATAACTTGGTTTCTATCTCAGCCTTCAAGATCCATGTAACTAAGCTGATGGATCATTATATTAATAGGATTTATGGTATCTTCTTTCGGTGCATTGCCGAATGTGTAATTCATAGTGTCACACATGAGTAGATTTATGCCTAGCCAAAGTTTTGAGAATTGGCAAGCTAGTAAAGTAGTTATTTTCCTAATTGCATGGCACATAATATGATGCTTTAAACTATCCATTTGATGCTGATCCATAACTATATGTTTTAATGATTTTGACTACTAGGGAAGGTTAGGACACCCAATTTCACACTAGTGAGTTTTAATTTCTTTTGTGCTTCATGTATAATGTGACTAAGCAACAAATGACAACTTTTCACCACTTTCCACTTGTGAAGTTTAGCATGCAAAAATCTTCGTAACTAGAGCTAGAGGTTAACTATGTGTGTGTGTGGCTTAGATGACTTCTATTGACTTGCATATGCCTAACAATCAATTATCTCCTACCACTATGTACACTAAGTTAGAGTTCTTTTATAACTGTGAAGGTTCTAATCTTATGCTTGCATAATGCATATTGAAGCACATTATTGATTTGTAGGGCAAAATTTTTTAGCACGTGAGATTAGCTTGGTCTCTTTGCCTACACATGACAATTGGCATATTTATTACAAAGGCTTTCTCTTGTGAAAGCTTTAAAGCCTTTCAAAAAGCTTGAGAGTAGTTTCCTTCCTACATTGATTAGCCATCTTATTGTGCAATTGTCATTTTCAAAGATACTTAGGGCCACTCATGTTTTTTCTCTTTTTATTTGGCTTGTACAACCCTACCCTTGTTCATTTTAGGATTATTCTAGGGCTTTATGCTACTTTTTCCCAATTACCTTAGAAATTAGAGCTATGAGTGTTGCTACCTTGCTCCTACATCGGGGTTATATTTTTGGTTTTCCCACATCAAATTGAGTGCATAAAAGAGAAACTTAACTATCACAAATATATAATTGGGCTACCAAAATTAAGTAAGAATAATTAAAAACTCACAAATCAAGGCAAGAAACACAATATGCATAAATAATGGTTGTGGAACTCCAAGTATGCATATTTATTATAGCCCTATATGCATTTTGTGCATGTGTATGGTCACATAGTTTGGTGCCTGTGTTTATGTATTTTTACATTTGTTGGACCATGTTTGTAGCATGAGCTTGCTTTATTTTGTATTTTAGATTATTGCAATATCACAACAAAAGCATTTTGTAGACCAAATATTGCCAATGACCAAATATGAAGATGATATATAAAGTGTGAATAATGTCCTAACAACCAACCAAATGTTGCCATAGTCTAATCTCAAATAGCTTGATAATTTTACCTTAGTATGGGACATTTGTTCCCTTTATGGGAGGACCAAAAAGTTAAGTTATAGATTCCCTTGTATCCAATATATAAATTTCTTTCTTGTTTATGGTGTTGATATTGTTTCCATTGCTTAAATTTTATGTTTTTTTTTTCAAAATTAACACTCTAACTGGGATCATTTGCATGGCATTATATAGTTTGGCCTTATGTTCCATTGTTATGATCATTACATTGTAGCTTTATTTAATTGTAAACATTAAAGAATGACACTTAGACTTCGATGGAATTCAGTCCTTAGAGTGGGCCTCCTTGAGAAGTATAAGAACTATGTTAAGCTTACCCATCAATATTTAAGATGGAAACTTGTTTTAAAACACAAAACTTTTAGATTCTTAAATTTTACAATCTTGTTTTTCTGTGGATTAGATACTAGATTTAATAATGGGTTGTAAGTTTGTCAATTAACTTACTACAATGTTAATGCAGATTCTTTATTTTTATTTTTTGCAGTATCTTTCTCCAATTTTTAAAGAACCACAACTTTCACCCTAGGGATCTTTATAATCTTTTCTAGTTTTCTTGTGTTAATTTGTCAAGACTATCTAGAACCACTTTTGTCTTTCTTGGTATGTCATTCTTACAATTATGATTTGCTTTGTAGTGTATTACAAATAATACATCAATCATGGCTCACTCACATGTGAAGTGTATTTTGTTGTTGACATGATCTATTATCTTTTATGTTGATATCATTAAGAAAATTTGCACCAACATGCAATTTGTATATCATTTTTAAATCTTGATATCACTTAGTGCATCAAACTTTTCTCAATTTCAATGGAAGACTTTTTAAGGCTTGTAAAGTTATAAGAAATATTGTCAAGAAAGTCTCCTTTATTTGCTACCATCAATCGTTACTAAAGTCAATAAGCTCTTAACTAAATGATATGAAAATCAAATGAAACAACGCTGATAATGCACAATAATATGAAAATATTGAAACCAATTATTTATCATCACTATGCTATTCATCCAAGATATATAAGTATTGTTGCTTCTAGTCAACCCTTGAGTTTTCAATTATTATTATCATATTGCAAATAACGTAATATTAATTGGAGACACCTTCTTGTTATCTTAAATATTGTTACCATATTTTAGTAGTGATGTGTGTAAATATTGTTATTAGGATTGCCACAACACTTATTTCCCTCCTTAGGATGTTTTTCCCCTCGGCCTTGTATAATACCTATTTACTCTAGGGCATACTTAGTCTTGTAAATATTCTACTTTGATACTATTCAACTTGTGTTATGTGTTCTCATACTTCTTCTTCTACTAGCTTTATGTGTGCATTCTTGCAACCATATGTCCAATCATTGGTATGAGAGTGGACTTGGACCTCATGGGTAGAGTTGTCAAGACCCTTTGCTTCATGTCCTCTGATTTGATCAAGATTTAACAAGCATTCATAGGTAACAAATATTGTGGATACAGATGTCACTAGATTTTTTATTAGCATTTGCTTTGGGATTCATTTGCACTACTACCATTACTAAGTAGGCTACTTCATCCTTTTGTGTAGAATTTTTTATAGTGAACATTTTGACATAGATAAGAGCTTTTGTAGTCTATGACATATAGCACAAGTTAGTTTTGTGTAAAATTTCCTCTATACTAGAAACTTTTGCATCAAATGTAGTAAATGGACATGGCTAACAACAATGATGTATTTGTATCTTGGCTATTGAGGACAATTTAGATGGAACCAATTATCCACAATGTGGATATGATGCATCTTATATTGATTGCAAAAGGGATATTGAATATTGTACATGAAATTGAATTATGCATTGTTGCGGCTCTAGAAGTTGTAAGTGTAATAGAAGATCCTAAGTAGATTTATTGAGATGGTAGAGATAAAAAGGCTCATATCTTGATCACATTATCTATTACATGTACTATCCTACACTTCTACTCATGCAAGAGATCTAAAAAGTCTTGCGATACACTCACAATTTTGTTTCAAGGAAGAAATGATGGCTATTGATTACCTACATAAGTGAATAGAGAGTAAACATATAAATGAAGGTGATTCTATGGATAGTTTTTTGACAAAGATCAAATTTCTCAAGGAGTAGTTAATTGTTATAGATGTGATCTTGCTAGACTGTTCACTTGTGTCAATCATCCCCTCAATGGTCTTGATTTTTATTAGAGTTCTACATCTATTCTATATTTGATGATGAAATATAATCATGATGCTTTATCATTTGACGGTTTAATTTTTGCTTCACTAAAATAAGAACAATCTAAAAAAAATAAGTCCATCATGCATGTTTCAGATCAAACTTTTATGGTTAGTCAAAAAAGTAAGAAAAAGCTACCTTTTTTGTTAGTAAGTAAAATCTACAAAAACTATGTAGGAAAAGTGGGTTGATAATGATGAGGAGAAAAATGATAGGAAAAAGCTATCATAAGTATCGTAAGAAAAAAGATCATGCCATCAATGACAGTCCTAAACTAGCTACGAAAGAGGCTAAGAAGAAAGAGAATGGGATTGCTATTGCAAATGCCTCTCCTAATTTGAGAATTTGCAAAAGTTGTGGAAGATAAAGAGTGGGCATTTTAGTGTGCAATGCATGTGTGACCCTTCTTTGCATGATTCTTGTCTGCTTGTTTTGAATTTACATATGTGCTACTTTGACAACTTATTCTCTTCTCTTGATTCTATCCCTGAGGGCATTATTATCAAACTGATAATGCTAGTATTCTCACACTTGTAGATGCTTTGTATGTGCTAGAGATAAAAAAGAGCTTACTATCAATTTTTTGCACTTGGCAAGATTGGCTTAATTGTAATGTTTATGGATTACAAATGTACAATTCATAATCTCTCATGTGGTGGTAAAATGGTTACATATGGTTCACTATGTTGTGGGTGTAACAATTTAATAATTATGGTAAATGTCTAAAAGATATGGTGTGTGTAGTTGGAGATTCATAGGGTGCTTCAAATGCAAATCTTTGGCATACGTTTTGGTCTTATAAATTTTGGTAGTTTGCTACACTTATAGAAATTTGATGTGATGTCTTCATTGCCTCCTCTTGGGACACTTGTAAAATAATATTTGTAAGGACTTCATATTGGGTAAAATTGAGGATACTCCCTTTCCAAAAGATGTTTTACTAAGAGATTTTTTGTAAATTGTAACTTCTATACTTAGTGACTTTTTTGGTATGATGCAAACACAATCTTTTGATGATGACTCTAGGCATGCATGGGTATATCCCTTGAAAGCTAAGTTGGATGTATTGTTGTACTTCAAATAGTTTGTATATATCACTAAAAAGTTATCATGGTCTAAAGTGGGCATTCTCCATTCTAAATCAAAGGGGAGAGTATATATATAAAGACTTTAATGCATTTTTTTGTTGAACATGGGAGAAAACTTAAATGCATATCATTATATATACCACAAAAAATGAGAAAGAATAGATCTCTCACGGAGATGTCACCATATATGATCAAAATTCAAGCTTTGCGAGATGGTTTTTGGCTTCGGGTTGTTATGTACATAGCTTATGTACTAAATGGGTATCCCACCAAAGCATCGCAATGTCACTCCATATCAGGCTTGACATGATAAAAAGCCATGTGTTGTTCACTTTTTTGTTTTTGGTTCCCTAGCTTATGCATTAATACTTGTGCAACAATGTAAAAACTTTGTTGATAAGGTTCTGAAATATATCTTTGTTGGTACAATTAGGTTCAAGCGCTACCACCACAAAGTGGAGTGCGATCATAGTCAAAGTCGACACAATTGGACATCGACATCCTACTCTATAGTCAGTGTTCGATGTACAGAGCTTGAAATAGTCACAATGATGAAATCAAATACCAAAATATGCTCAACAGAACAATCCCAAGTGTATATTACTATATGAAAACAACACAACTGTCTCAAGAGAGAGAAAAGTGATGACGACACAATGCTCGGGGACAATCAATGAGGGATCATAGAACCTTCACAAACTCAAGACAACTAGTGAAGACAAGACAAGGGAAATACTATTGCTAGATGTTTTGGTAGAGAAAAATACAACTGATAGCTCTCCTTCTAGATAGCACTCAGGATGTGAGGATAGTTGGAGGGGCATGTGAAAGATCTACCTGTTGAGCATGGGAGCCCTTTTCTTTGAATCCTAATTTCCCTTGGATACTTGATTCCTCGATCTCCTAGGCTATGCAACTCTTGATCTCCTTGCTCCCTTTCTTATATGGCATGGTTCTCTCAAGATGTGAGGATAGTTGGAGGGACATGTGAAAGATCTACATGTCGAGCATGGGAGCCCTTTTCTTTGAATCCTAATTTCCCTTGGATACTTGATTCCTCGATCTCCTAGGCTATGCAACTCTTGATCTCCTTGCTCCCTTTCTTATATGGCATGGTGCTTACTAAGACATTCTCTTCACCCATATGCTGTGCTAGATGGTGTTCACTACTCTTGCACCCATCAGCTCATTCATCCACCACTGGCAGCTTCTAGCTTTGAAGGTTGCTAACTACTACCACCTTTAACATTGGTATGAAGAGTGGACTCGAACCCACAAAATTAATCACTGATTACGCCTTCACCCTTTGTGTTAGGCACATTTTTCTACTAGATTTGGTTTGGGGGTGGAGGTGGGGTGATGAGGGCTCGAAGGGGGATGAGAGGTAGTAAGGGGTGAGGGGGGTTGGGGTTTGGTGGAGGCCAAAGGCGGCGGGTTGAGAGGTTGGTGTCAGATTAGGGGAGTGGTTTATATTGAAGGTGGTGTTGGTGCAGCCAAAGATCCATGGGAGTTTAGAGGGAGGTTGTAGGATATTGTGGTAGATGAGCTCAGCTGCAAGCTTCTTTGGGTAGCTGGCTTTGAGCTAGATTACTTGCTACAACTAATCATGCTACTCGAAGGTAATTTGGATGAGGAAGGTTTGGACTCCTTCAAGTTCAAGTTTATGCTTGGATTTGGCATTGAGGAGGGGATAGATGCAGTGATATCGCTTGAGGGAGAAGGCTTCAGGTAGGCCCAGAGTCGATTAATACTGGCTAAATTCATGATATTGAAGATGGGAGTAGAGGGGTCTTTAGAGAGCGGATCATCTCAGGATTGGGATCTTTGCCTTCTTGATCCTTGCTTGCATAATCAAGATTTGGGGATTCTTCTCCCTAAGTGGTTTCTTCTTAACTCCAGCCTTGGGCTAGAGGTGGACACTCTAATGGCACTTTGGTGCAAGGCATGGGTCCATTGAATCCTAGCTTAGACGAGGAATGCTGGCATTCTTCATCTCCGCGGCTACTTTGACCTATTGTTCCTATGGAATATGCTATCAAAGAAGGTCATGCTCTACCTTCCAATCTTGGTTCAAGTCCAATACCACATGTTGTAGCACATGAATTCTCTCCTTTGCTTTGACATTCTACCACTCCAGTGCGCTTGATAATGCTCCACCATGATCTATGACTCAAATCGGTGAAATTTGTGATGACAAAGAAGTTAAAGAAGTCTAGAGCTAGGGGTTGTTGAGATGCATCCTCCTTGTTCATGGTACCAACTGGCTCCTTCGTGTGGCAACCTATTTGCCTTTACCTATGGGCAAGGGATGCTTGGCTACTATTTCTTGTTCCCTAGGTGACTAGTTTGTGAGGATTTGGAGTGTGGGTAGGAGTGCTTTTGCTTAGTTGTGGTGGATGGGACGAACTTGTGGTGGTGGTGGGCAAGGGGAACAGGCTTGGCATTGGAGTTTGGCTAATCTTGTTTGTCACAGGTAAAGGTGGAGCTTGGAGCAGGAGTTGATCATGATGGTCTCATGAGTTCTCATTTGAGCTTGTTCCATTAGTCAAGCCACTCCTTTTCGTAGTTGCACTGGAGTTCTTCAATAATCTCTAAATAGATCATGGTTGTGCCATTTGGGTTCTCTGTTCCAATTGCATGCACTTGGAGAAAAACATTCTCTTGCTCCAACTATTGGGCTTTGCTCCTAACATCATTGGCAAAGGCTAGCTACACTTATTGATATGCCTTCAACCTCTATCAGTGTTCTCAGAGATGGTGTCCTTTTGTCAAAGTTTCTTAGAGAGGGTAGTGGTGGCTTGCTTGAGGTAGTCCACTTGGGCGGCAAGATCTTGCTAGTAGTGCTACTACTCCTTGGTCAAGAACACATTGACAAAGTTCAATGATTGGTGAGCCATCTCCCAAATTAATTTTGGGGGGATCAACACCACTTGTTGCTAGGATAGATTGGAAAGGAGAGGTGTGGCAGCAAAGGAGGTTCCATCTTGGCTTGTGAGGGTCCAACAAATTAGCTAATTAACTAGTCAATTGGCTATCTAGCTATCCATTCTACTATCTAAATATCTTTCTAGTCTACTACCTAAATAGCTATCTAGTTGTCTACTGTCTAAGTAGCTAGTCTACTATCAAAGTTGCTAACTATCTAGTCAAAAAAGTAACTAGCTATCTAATTGGTCAACTAGCAAGCTATCCAACCAACTAGTCAACCAACAAAGTAGCTAACTAAATATTCAACTAGTTATCTAACCACATCATCTAACTAGTTGATTATGTAGTCCACTAGCTAACTAGCTAGCTAGCTAACTATCTAGTTGACTAAGTAACCACCTATCTAGTTGGTCAACTAGATGACTAGTTAAGTAACTAGTCGACTCAATAACTAGCTACCTACTTGCTCAACTAGCTAACTATCTAAGTCACTACTCAACTAGCTAAAAAACTAAGTCAACCCCATGAAACTATCTAACTAACTAGTCAAGTAGCCAAGTTAATGGTCAACAAGCTAGCTAGTTGACTAACTAGTCAACTAGCCTAGTTATCAAGCCAAAGAGCAATCAATGATAGATCTAGGTTGAGTCTCCACAATTTTGTTGTTATATGCAATCCAAAATCTAAAGGTACTTACTTATATGAAGCCTCTTTCCAAGAGACTATGATATTATTATCTATCTGATAGAATCCTGTTTCCTTTTTTCTCTCTAAACTCCCCATTAATGGCACTTTCCTCTTGGTACACATGGCTATACATTGTCTTCACGTGCCTCTTTAAGTCATCTCGGATCAATCTGGCCTTCATTGGACCTTTGCCACTATAACCTTCTTTGAAGACACTCAGCCATAGATCTAGGGGCACCTCATGATTAGAAAGATGGTGCAAGTTTAGTTGTTCTAAACTCAAGCCATATTCACTATACAATTCTTCTTTTATAGTGTAGAAGGCCACTCGAGAGTTTGACCTACCCTGTGCTTGGTGCATCAAATCTACATTTATTTTTTATTTCTTACATAGGCTGTGTATGATGCTATGAACAAAGTACCAGAATATGGAGTAGGTAAGCTGAGCAGAAGTAATAGTCTAGTCCATGCAAGTAGTTCCCAATGCTCACAATGAAAGAGAATGTTCTTGGTTAGGAGCCACATCATAGAGAGCATTTTCCAAATAGAGCTCATGGATTGTAAGGAGATAATTGAGGACATGAAGCCCTTTTGAGGGAGTTGCTGATCCAAAATTGGTTACAGTTGGACCACATACCACTTCTTCAATGGGGCATACACAAAGTTTCAATTTTCTTTCTTTTCAAATCTATAATATTTTTATTATCAAATATTTTTACCCTTTTCAATGTAACGCCAACTATATGCAATGATTATAGCACCCTAACTACATAGCTCCCAAAGTGGTCCACCTTAGCATTCTTTCACCCATATGTTTCCTATTGGAGATTCCAAAATACCTTTATTGTTTTTCCCCTAATGTTTATATGCAACAAGGTTACAAATGTGGTTGAATATGTACTCATCAACTAGGCACATGTTCTTTTCAGTTTCTTTTTATTAATTTGGCCACTTGTAACTTGTGATTTGTGTGCTTCTTTCACAAAAGAAAGCATGGAGTATGTTTCAAAGCATGGGGAGTCTACAAGTAGAGAGGCAATCCAAGAAATTATCTTATGAAAGGTAACATAATAAAAAAAATCACATTGAACTATGGGCACAACCTTGTATATACACATCAATGATTTATTGTTGGTAGATTCCCACTTATCTCAAGTTATGTCTATGCACTGTGCTATGAAGTCAAATGTCGATGAGGTCTTAAAG